>NW_022900926.1:58157221-58187168 GCF_012274545.1 Fukomys damarensis | reverse complement strand
GGAGGAGGAGGAGGAGGAGGAAAGGGGGAAGAGGAGGAGAAGAAGAGGAAGAAGAAGAAGGAGAAGGAACAAATTTTGAAGTCATATTTTATTATAGATATTGAAGAAAACTTTATATGCTACTCTTGTTTGTAATAACATAAAAAACATGATTTAGTCTACTTGCAAATGAGCAAAATGGTTGCTGCCAGACAATCAGCCACAGTTATTTTGGGGTTTCTAAAATACCCCTGCAGAAGCATGGCCTGCCAGGAAGTCACAGCACGGAAAAAATAGAACCAATTTCAGAACTGACTCTGAATGCAGAGTCTGGTGTGTAGGTAGAGTCAGTAGTGAAAGCAGTGCAAAAACAAAGATGGTTTTGAGTTTTCTACTTATTTATTTATTTATTTGGTACCGGGGATTGAACTCAGGTCCCTGTGCTTGCAAGGCAGGCGGTGGAACCACTGAGCTGCATCCCTGGCTCTTGAGTTTTTTACTTTGAGTAATTAGTCTTAATAGTAACAACATTCCTCAAAGTCAAAAATTGGAGAATGGAGTGATCCTGCGTAAGGGACATATTGAATACACATATTCCTGAAGCAAGAAAATCTCAAGTTCAAGGCCATAGTAGACAAGTTAGTGAGAATGTTTCTCAAAAAGTTTAAAAACTAAGGGAAAAAATGGGGTAATTGGGGATGGAGCAACTCAGTAAGGAAGTACTTGGGTATATGGCTAGTATGCAGCATGCCCTGGGTTCAATCCTCAGCACCAGAAAAAAAAAAAATGCCATAAAACAAATCCAGTCTATACAAGTGTTTTGTTTGACCTGCAAGATTAAAAACAAAACAAAACAAAACAAAACTTCTGAACTAACATTTAGCTTTTGCATATGGCTTTCAACTCTTCTTAAATTATACCTACTCAGCTCAAAGAACTATGGACAGAGATACTACATAAGAGAGATTCTACTTAGTAAGTGAGAACTGCCTCCTTGGGTCTTCTTCTCTCTGTCCTGTGTCAAAGGAGGATCAAAGGTTTCCCTCCATTTTCCTGGTTCATATACATTAATTTTGGCTGCCTGGTTTTGTTCACATGTGACACCTCTGACCTAGGTACAAATTAATGCTTTTATAGGTAATTAAATCACTTATGCTATTATCCAAGTGCAAGGTTCACATCTCAAAATGATAAAGACTAGGAAAGGGGATGGCAGAGGTGGAGTGTAAGAAAATTTGTTTAAAAGATACAAAGACAAGTAAGCAGAGCACCGGATAGCTGGGAGCAGATCCTGAACAGGATCCTTAGGAAGGCTCTTTGTCTCAAGGTATTTAAGCAGGGGTATTTAAGTGGCTGAGGAGGAAGTTCAGGCTGTTGTGTAAGTGATATGATATCTAGCCTAGAGTAGAATGTATACTTTTCAGGGTCCAATCTACACAGTGTTCATGTGGTACACACGCAGGGTCCAGGTGCCCTGAGAAAATGGCCTGTCTTACCATTCTCTGCTCCAGCTCTTTAGGATCCCTGACAGCTGCGGGACACCTGGTAGATATTTTTGTGAGGATCACCTCTGGGAGGTGATGACTCAGCTGACTCCATTTTAGGTTTCTGGTCTCCATTTTTGGGTTAGAATTCTAACTCCTTTCTCTATAGAAGAAAAAGAAAAGCAGGGGATGAGCAAGGAGAAGAGAAAAGAAAGAAGAGGCAAGGAGAAGAAATGGGAAGTAAGTGGAGGAAATAAGAATGCTTTCCCTCAAAACTTTTCTGAATTTGAAGCTGAAAAGAGTACCCAAAAAGGATTGTAAGGATGGTCAAGAGAGTGGAAAAGCTGAGATTTTTGCTGTCATAAAAGTCAAGGGAGATAAGATTTCTAATAAAGAAATGTGAAAACTCATGCCTCTAAGATGAATGTGGAAGTTTGACGATCATTGTTGTTTCAACAAGGTAATAAGGGAAAAAATATATTAAAAAATGAAAAAATGGAAATAAAGTGTTTGCAAATGGGGAGGAGAAGAGGGGGTGAAGGGAGGGCAGGGACAAGGGGAAGAAATGAGAACCAAGACCTGTCATGTAAAGGCACAAGATCCCAACAATGAATGCAACTGTACTGTATACCTGAAAAGTAACAATAAACTCAACGAGAGAAAAAAAACAAAACCAAAAGCAAGGAAAGGCTATACTAATTAGGAGATTTGAATGTGAGAAAAGAGGTACAACTAATAAAAAAATTGCAGTGACTTTCTGTATTTTTTCAAAAGTTTGTTTCACACGGCAAAGATTTTTCAAAAATTATCTTTAAACGTTTTAAAAGATTTTGAAACATTAGAAATTAATGTCCCACTTTATAATCTTTTCTTTTCTTGATTTTAAATAAATTTTATTTTTAAGATTCACATATCACAATAAGAAAATTGACAAAAAATGACACAAATTTTATTTTGGAACATAAATTGCATACAAGAATTGATGAGAACTGAAAGTAACTAAACCTCAAGATAAAGATGTATTGACTTTTTTGACTTCACCCTGATAATGATTCTTCCCCATTTTGGAAGAATAAAAGAAATATTAGTGAAAGCATGGATTATTCCCAAGATTTATCAAATCACTTTCTCACCCAAATACTAAACAAACACTTGAGGAACTGCAGTAAGTCCATTCCTAGACAGTTGCCTGTCTCTCAGACCACCAGTACCAGCTAGGGCGTGACAGGAAACCAAAGGCATACTTGAGGGAGAATGTGACTGAGGAAAGTTCACAACACTGTTTTATCAAGGATTTGTCAAAGTTAACGGAAACCAGTAAAGCATGCTGCAGTGCCCAAGGTCTTGTGACTGGAAACAGAAGACTTAGCCCTGGGCCTGGGTGACTGAGGAGAGGCGTATTTATAGAACCAAGGTAAGTATTTAACCATAGGAAAAGAAACAAGACAGGAGCTGTGGTCTTCAAAAAATAGCAAATACAGTCAACCAGAAGACAGACACAAAGGGAATCAAAAAACCCACAAATATCTCAAACTCATTTCCTTTTTATTTTGTAACTTTTGACTTTTATCTTTTGTTTTCTGAAGCCAACTAGAAAATAAAGAAGACGTGTTGGTGACTGGACCAAAGACATCAGTCTCCCCTTGCAAACAGAAAGCTAGAGAAGGTGTACAACAAAACAAAACAAAAGACAAAAAACAGAAACAAAAACAAAACTTTAGCATAGAACCAGAGAGATTTATCTTCTCTCAGCTTCTGCAGCTCTGAACTACACTACGGTATTTTCTGCAAGAAAAAAATCAAATAGATCCTCCAATCCAAAAGGAGTTGTATCTCATTTTGTTTTATACTATTTGGAAGATTCATACTAAGGCAAGTGCTATGCTGTATTCATCTATTTTGTTTTTAAAACATCCAATTCCTTTGTATTTTGAAGGGATTAATCACTGTTTACTCTCTCTGTGGGGACTGGAGGGAATGTGCTCCTGCCTCTAACTACATATAATATAGCCAGTAAACAGCCTTCCTGCTGACTCTGCATAGGGGGCAAGTCTCTGGATCCAAGAGTGCTGAGGAAGACATGTCCTCTCCTAAGACTGCCAATTCGGAGAATGTAAATAAAACTAATTTGAGAGTTCAAATTTATCCTTGACCATAGACAAACCTATGGCAGGCACGCTGCAACTGGCTCTTTATCACCATTGAAAGCTCTCAAAAGTTCACCATCACTGACCTAGACCAAGGTCACTGTGTTCATTTCCCTAGCAGCAATAGTAGATTGGACAGGTTGTCCCTGCTAAAACATTTCCTGTACTTTTACTACTGGGAAATGCTTAGTTAAATCTATTCCTGCAAATTAACCTTCTCTCTTCTCTACAATTATGTAAATTCCAAGAATCTTCCCATACAATGCTCTTGTTGACTCCAGTTATTTGTACCCAAAGCATCTAACATGAGTGGTTTCTGCTTGCAGCACTGAGCTACTAACTGGATGATACCAGGCTCTGCCAAAGAGCAGGTGATGTGTTTTCTTGGAATTTACCAGCTGAGCCTAAATTATTTGTCCTGTCCTTATCTGAGTGCCTTACCTGGTCCCCACTTTGCCTTTATTCTCTGTGTGTGTTTCTACAATTAGTATTTTAAAACCTCTATCCTTATCTTTGGGAACATGTTAATGAAACCATTCAGATGTTAAGAAGTAGTAGAAGCTTAATAGGAAAACCCAATCCACTTGTAGGTGTCAGAAGCCGGATGTTAGTTGAGATATTTGGGGAAGAGGAAGACCACACTGACCTGAAAAATCTCAGCAGTTAAATGGTTGACACCACTGCTTACAAATCTCCATACCAAGGAAGATGAGAACATAACATTTACATTTGCCTACCATAAGTGAGCTGCTCTATGCTTGCCACTTTTTTAAAACATTTTCTTTCATTCTCAAAATAACGAAGTTTAGGCAACTTCCACAAGTTGCAGCTGTTTATTGACAAATTTAGGAATGAACCTGAAACTCCCACCCTCCACTCCTGCCACACCACCACCCTGCCTGAAAATGACAGTTATCTCTTTTCAGATCTTGATACTAAAATAAGAATGTGAGGAAATTAATGGCAGCAGTCAGTTCAGTGACAAAAATACAAGAAACTCTGCGGCACTTCAAATTTCAAGATGAATTTTTGACAGCACAAGAGGCTCTTTATTAAGAAGTCAGGAGTTTAATTGGGTTATGCTTGAAACATCTACAATGCTAGAAAACTTATTTCTTAGCATTGCAATTATATTTTCTACAGTATTGATGGAAAGGAAATTGCATAATTTGTTCACGTGTTAGAGATAGTCTGCTTGTTTACTGTTAATGATAATCAAAATATGTGACATCTAATAATGTTCTGGTAACAGTTAAATCAAACTGATTATAATGAAAACTTAATAAACAGTAAGACAGAGTTTTCTTTTAATATGCTTCTTGTTGTTGAAGTACTGCCGATCTGTAAAATATTTGAATTCCAAATCACAAATGGATGTGTATTCCGTTGTACAATCAAAATAAACGAAATAAAAACACAGCTCTGAATGAGTAGCCTTTTAACATTAAATTAAAGAAAAATAACTGAAAATCATAAAAATATTATTCAATTTTGGATGTTAATTTCAGGGAGTTTATATCATGTCGTGAACAAGATGAGTTTTTTTAGTGAAACTAAATTATTTTTGGGGATCGAATTTCATAGGTATGACTGGAAGCAGCTGCAAAAGCAAATCAAGTTTGCACGGAGAGAATATTAATGGGATTCTGAAATTCTTTATTCCCAAAAGGAGAGTAAAACTTTAAGCTAAACACTTGAAAGAAAACACATTTTACATGTTTCTTTTATTAGTTATGAGAGTTGCTTATTAATCAATGTTTAACAATGTAATTACAGCTGTTTTAGTCTCACCAGATAACACAGATTAATAAATGACCTGTGACTAGTGAAGTGTGTAGAAAGGGTAATGAACTCTTTCCAGCCACACATTAATTTATTAGTAATAAACAAAGACTATGATGAATTAGAAGAATTGTAGAGTTTCTGAATATTGAAATCAAATTTCCAGATGAAAGCTTTTAATCATTCTGTTTCCCTTCATTTATTTCTCTTCATGTTTGATAATGATTTGGATTTGCCTTTTTGGACTACATTAAATAGTTCATCTGAAACTCATCTCTTCTACTATTTAAAAGATTATGTTAATCTAACTTTTATTGTTACATTTTAATTTTACCTTATATTAAAAATAGAATAACTTTGATTTCAACTAATCCTTACTACTTTGAAGGGATGCTTATTTCAGGTCAGTAAAGCACTACTGGATTAGCCCTATTTTTCCCAAAACTTGTTTTAACTATATAGAATTCTGTTTGAAAGTTTCAGCTAAGTCAAAGGAAAAAGAAAGTCTCTGATATTATGACAAATATCACCAAAATCTGACAGTGAAAGAAAGTCATCAGGTATATGCACTCCCACAGGTTACAGTATATAATGTTTGAGAGTCATTTGATAAATATTTAAAAATCCATCCTTTCTGCTCTACTTCTATTATTATACAGTTATACAAACATGAATATTTATCTCCTGGCATATACAGGTTACCACAGTTCATTTCCTCCAATAATTGCCAATTTAGGGTTTAGGGGGTGAAACTATAAAAGTGTAGCAATCTACATCTTATTACTAAATTAAAAATGAGATGTTTTGCTAAAAAACTTGGAAGTACAAAACCTGCAATGCAATTTAAATGTGTGAAAATTATTATACTCAAAAATGTTTATATATTCTGCTTATCATTAAGATACACTGCTGAAAAAAGAGGAATAAATCCCTTAAACAAGATGAAGGGGATGAGCTAGACATTAAACTAGTCTAAAAACTGGAAGCAAAATAAAAAATTTTTATACCAACTTCTTGCTTAGGAAATGAGCTGAGCAGGAATATAACTTATTTAAAGAGAAAAAGTAAATTATAGGATTTTTCAAAGACCTTGAGCAGTAACGCCGCTTTCATCTCTACCCACATTTAGTTGGAGATATCCTCTCTGTACAGTGCAAGTCCCACCAGATAGAGCAGAAAGTTATTTCTTTCATGCAAAATGCAAATAAGCAGGAAGGTATTCCTATACCATCAGGAAGTGACTTTCTACATGATAACTTATAAGAAGAGTATTAAAATTTCTCTAAGAATGGAGGAATCAGCTTATAATAGCTTTTAGTTCCAAAATTATTCCGAATTTTGGAGATTGAATAATTGAGAAATATATTAATCCTGAAATAGTGCTTACTAAAACACATATTCTTTTACAAGTATTGGGGAATTATTAAAAAAAAAAAAAAACTCTTGGAGTTTCTTACCTGTTCATGAGTCCACGGTACAGTCCTGATTACAGCTTCATGATCTGAGATGACCAGGGTATTTACACTTGGGCTTCTTCTGTTTTGCTTTAATATATTAAGGACTCATTGGATATCTTATATTTTCATTCTTATAGTGGCTGATATGGTAGCTACTGACCTAAGGTATAAGAGTGGTGAAAATTAAGCCTGTTTCATAGGTGGGTGAAAATATTCATTGCCAAAGTAACATCAGGCTGCCATAGAAAAAACTGTGCTTCTCCTTAACTGTCTTCAATAGCTGTGGTACTTGAACTCACCACAAGTAGCAGGTTTAGCTCCTTGAGGAATATGAGTGTCTAATAATTCTATTGAAACATTAGTGTCAGAATAAAAACATTAAAATTCAAGTCCAAGGGCAGTCTCTGGTGTGGAACATTTCACATTGTAACAAAATTCTCCTGGGAAGATCAAACACTGAAAGAATGAAGCATATAAATAAATATTTGAATATTGAACTGAAAAGTTGTAAAGACAGAAAGGTCAGCAGGAATAGGTCAGATTGTCTGAAGCAGAGCCATATGTACTGTGACTTGAAAATAAATTGGCAAAAAATATAGGAGACAGAACAGACCCTCGTGCAGATATAAGTTACAATCTTTATGTATTTGTTTTTTGGTTTTTGTTTTTCTACCTCCTTTCTTTCACTACTTTCATTCTTTATCATTCTTTATAAGGTAAAAGTTTCAAGTATACAGGAAATTTTTAGTAACATTTTCCATAACATCATTATAAAACTTAGCAAGTAATAGGTTTAGCTGGAAAAAGAATTTATTCAATTATATGTACATATAATGTATCCAATCAAACAAACTCAATATTGGCACTTCAATGTGGATGAAAAAATGATACCAGCATTCATATATTTATATCCCTCAATTGTGATGCAATATTTAATTGTAAGAAGTGAGTTATGAAATGTGTACCCAAGAATTAAGATCCTGTGGAAAGAACTATGAATTCCTCTTGATTTTTCCTTTAAACTGAACTATGATATCAAAAGCAAGCCCGGTTGTTTGACATCATGAGCCCGAAGACCCCACACAACAGGAAAATCTCTTTTTTTCTGTCTCTCTTTCACTCCATTTTTTTTTTCAGGGGTGCCAGGGCTAGAACTTCAGTCCTTGCATTTGTGAGGCAGGCAGTGGAACAAAACTGAGCTAAATCCCTGGCCCTGTCTTTCACTCCAGACATAGAGTAATTATAAGAGTAACATTATCAAGCACTTTTATTTTGCTATGTGACACATGATTTTAAGCTCATTAATCTCCTAAAATTCTATGGGTTAGTTACAGTGAATATCTCCACTTTATGGAGAAGATTGAGTCACAGAATAGATAAAGGGCTCACCCACAATCAGAGTTAGAAAATTAAGCAAAAAGCCCATTCATGATGATACAGTTCTTTAGTCAATAACAAAACTTCTTTCTCCATGTTTTGAAATCCATCCTTGCTTGCAAGTCAAAGCTGAAATAGAAAATTTAAAAAAGTACTATAGCATTCAAATAACTGGTGTGGATAAAATAAAAGAGATGATAGAGAGAAGTTAGTACTAAAATATTACAGCCAAGATGTAGTTGTTCTAATGAATTGTATGTCTATCATAGGAAAGTCTCAGTTCATTTCTCTAATGTAAATTGATTGCTTGTTACCAGAAAGGGAAAAATGGGAATTATGACTACTAGGAAAGGAGAAATTTCTGAAATGGTAAAAGAAAGACTTCTAAGCACTTGCAGTCTAAGTCTTAAGAGTTTCAGAATAAATTATGAAGATGTGGAAATACTCTGACTGGTATTATTGGCTCACAAAAGTTTAGAGGTTGTTGATTTATTTTGAAATAGCAACAGCTAGCAAAAGTTTAGGAAGAAAATTTTTCAAAAGCATCAAAAGGTCACTTAGTAAATACAAAATCACAGTAAATCCTTTTTAATTCCAGAGAAGTTGAATTCTAAATAACTATCAAAGAAACAGTAATGCTAATCAACATTATTTCATTATTCAAGGCATAAACACACTTCAATATAATTTATGACAATGTCATAATCCAGCAAGTTCCTATAGACCAATTTCATCTGTGAGTGTAGATATAAATTGTATTAATAAATTGATTAAAACAGTATATTGAAACATAATTAACAAAAGACACAAATTAGATAAGAAAGAGCAAATGGAAAATATATGAAGATAGTAATTTAAAACACCAAAATCATTAATAATAGATAAACTTCAAGTCAAAAATTGTTCAAAGAAAAAAAAAGATCAAGTATTGATAAACAGAGAAATTCATCAGGAATCTGTAACATTTTTAAATATGCACATATCAAGCACTAGAAAACACAAAATACATGAAACAAACATTGAAGACTTGAAAAGAGAAACAAAACATTCTAAATAATAGTTGAAGACGTCCATGCCTCACTGTCAAAAATAGATAGAACTTCTAGAAGATAATGATTAGGAAATAGATTATTTCAAACTACATTGTGAAGCAACTAAGGTTAATTGATATATATAGAATATGCTACCCAACAATAGGAGAATAATGATTCTTTACATATATTCATGGAGCATTCTTTAAGACAAACCACAAAATAATTCTCAATAAATTTTAAAAAGATATATGTCATTTAAAATATCTAATTCAACCATAAAAGTAATGAAACTGAAAATGAATAAAAAAGAAAAATAGAAACTTCACACCTACATGGAAATTAATCAATATATAATACCTTCATCACCAGTGGCCCAAGGAGAAAGCTTAGAGGAAATTAGAAGGAAAATCTAAAACTATAATTTAATATCACACCACATGAAACTAAAAAGAGTATAAAATAAAGTTAGCAGAAAAAGGAAAATAGTAAAAAGTAAATAAGAAATAGAAAAGGCCAGGAGTAGTGGTGCAAGCCTATAATCCCAGCACTTGGAGGCAGAGTAGGAGGATTCCTGAGACCAGCCTGGGCTACATAGTGAGTTCAAAGCCAACCTGAGCTACATAGTTTGACCCTTTCAAGAGGGAGGGAGGGAGGGAGGGAAGAAGGGGGGAGAGAGAGAGAGAGGAGGGAGGGAGAGAGAGAGGGAGAGAGAACATGAAGAAACCAATGTTAGTTCTTGGAAAGGGTTTTTAAAAATGACAAATTTTTAGCTTGATTGGATAAGAAAAATATAAAAATAACAAATCAACAATGAAAATGGTGATTTTGCTATTAATCCTGGAAAAATAAAAAAAATAGAAGAGACTACAACAAAAATTATACAAAAACCAAATTAGGTATCCTAGAATAAATGGACAAATTCTAACACAAACTACAAAAGACATATAAAAATCTGAACAGATGTATAATAATTAGAGATCAAATCAGTAATCAAAAATCTCCAAAGAAAAGCTCAGGATCAGTAGGTTTCAATAGTGAATCCTACTAAATATTTAAAGAAGAATTAAAATAATTCCTTCTCAAACTCCTCCAAAATTAAAAGAGAAGGAACACTTTCTTACTCATTCTACTGAGACCACTACTCTCCTGATATTAAAACCAGATGAAGAGTATAAGAAAAAGAAACTTCAGTTGAATGTCCTTGATGCTAAACATTGATGCTGAAATCCTCAAAAAAATACCTGCAAACATAATTGAACAGCACATTAAAAGGATTGAATATTTTGACCAAGTGGGACTTACACAAATGCAAGGCTGCATTAACACAAAAAAAAAACTCAATGTCGTATACCAAGCTAATAGTACAAAGGGAAAAAAAGCTAAACAATTAAAAAAAGAAACACAAAGGGAAGAAGCACCTCATTACCATCATTTCAACTGTACCCAAAGCATTCTGTGAATTTTAATAGCATTTCCTTGTACAAACACTTAGGAAACTAGGAACGTAGGAACCTTCTCAAAGTGATAAAACTCACGCCTAATATCATGTCAATAGTGAAATACTAAGGGTTTTATCACTAAAATCAGGACTAAAACAAAGGGGCACACTTTCTCTATCACCTGTAACAGTGTACGGGAAGTCTTGGCTAGAAAAAAAAAGATATTCAAATGAAAAGAAGTGAAACTCTATTTGCTATATTTTAAATTTTTGTTTAATAGACAAAGTACATTTTCCCATTATGGAGTAAAATATGGAATGATTAAATTAATTAACATATTCATCACTTCACTTATTAAATTTTTTGCTAAGAATATTTGACATTTAGTCTACTTGTGCCTTTGAATTATATACTGTTACTAACTATAGTTGCTATGCTGTGCCATAGATCTCAGAATGTATTCCTCCTGTCAAACTAACTGTAACATCTGATCAGCTTTTTCCTATCTTATGCCTCACTGTCCTGTCCTCCACCTCGAGTAACCAGTACCTTACTCTCCTTATATGAGTTTAAATTTTTTTAGGGGTCCACACTTAAGAGAGAACATTTAGTTTTCATCTTTCTGTGTGTGGCTTATTTGCTCTAACATATCCTCTAGGTTATTCATGTATTACAAATCACATGATTCCCTTCTTTTCCTTTTGTAAGACTAAACAATATACTACTGTGTATGCATCTATTTTCCTTCCCAATTCATCTGTTGATGGACACTCAGGTTGATTTCATATTTTAGGTAATGTTAGTAATTGTGGATATACTGCTAAGTGAAATAAATAAGTCACACATGTGTAAATACCGAATAGTTTCTCTGGTGTGAACAAATTGCAATAGTACATAAGAGCCTAATGAGATAATTGACAATGTGAAATAGGAAGAAAAAGGCCAAAGGTGTAGGGAAAGTGGGAAGGGGAGGGGAAAGGTAAGAAGGGAAAAGAAAATATAAGAAAGGAAAAAAATGGAAACAAAGTCTTTGTAAATAAGGAAAGAGGAAGTGGGGAGGGAAGACAGGGATATGGGAGAAAAATAAGATAGCTCATGTAAAGGTACAACATCCCAATGATGAATGTAATTGTATTGTATATCTAAAATGTACCGATAAAAAATAAAAAAGACCTCCATTAAAAATGGACCTCCATTTCACACCATAAAAAATTTCACTTTATATCCATGATCTAAATATAAGTATAACAAACACAAATTCTTTCATTTTTTAAACAGAGTCCCATCATTTTGTCCAAAATGGTCTGGGACCCCTGAGCCTGAGCAATTCTCTTTCTTCAGCCTGCTGAATAGGTAGGACTACAGGCATCTGTCACCACATTCAACTTTAATCATAAAACTCTTAAAAGAAAACATGGGTAAATTGTTTATGACCTTGGATTCAACAATAGGTTCTTATGCATGACAACAAAATTATGTCCAACAAAATAAAAAGAGAATCTACTGGATTTTGTGTTAATTAAAAATTGTTGTGCATGAAAGAACATTATCAAGAAAGTAAAGAGACAGCAGACAGAATTGAGAAAATATTTCCAAACCGCAAGGACCCGAGCTGGATCCCTGGTATGAAAACAACAACAACAACAACAACCGCAATGATCCATCACTTTATCCCTGATGAAAATTAAATATAGTGTTACTGAGGAAAAAGTGTAACCCTTGAACATTGCTGAGGGGAGTGCAACGTGGCTCATGAACTGTTGAAAACAGTTGGTCAAATCCTAAAAATTAAATACAAGCAGTAATTTCATCATTGTGTAACTGACAGAAATATAAACAAGTGTACACACACACACACACACATAGTGACACTATTCATAATAGTTACAAGATTTCAAAAATGACCATCAAAAGGTGAGTTGATAAATTGTGGTATACAGTGATATTTTATCCAGCCATAAAAAGGAATGAAATACTGATACAACTTATAATTTGAATGAAACTTAAAAACATTATGCTAAATAAAATCTGCAAAAACACTACATATTTCATTACTCTACTTATGCAAAATATTCAGAAAAGGTGAAATGTTTAGAAATAGAGAAAATATTGTTGATGGCCAAGCAGTTGGAGGAGGGGAGAATGATTATCGATTAAAAGAGTATAGGGAGTGTTTATTTGATGAGTATCATTTTGGTTGATCAAAATGATTTGAAAATTTTTAGTGGTTGCACAATATTCTAAATGTACTAAATGCCACTAAATGGTTCACTTAAAAAAAGATTGATTTTACGTTATGAGAATTTCGCCTCAATACAATTTAGACAGAATCCATTCCAAAAGGATGATCAAAATCAGGGCATCTACTTAAATAACAAATCCTTGGTTGGACAACCTACTGCGTTGCATAAAGAAAGATAACAGGACTGAACAACTAGGAAAAAAAAACAACAACACACTACTTCTCTAGATGATAATATATTTGATTTAATTTTTATTTTAATGTGACTCCAATCAGAATTCCAATATTATTTTTGAGGTGACTAAATTCAAATATTGGCAACATGGAACATTACAGAAAGTGCCCAGAAAATTTAATGAAGAATTATTTTCAGTTATGTGATAATATAGCCTATATCTCAAGAAGAGACAAAAGAGAGTTGTTTCACGGAAACATTCCTTGCCTTGAGAATAATGTCACATATACTAAAAAGAAATTTATGCCAAACACCATAAACCCTGCTGGGGGACGTGACATTAAAGCAGTACTTGTTTCTCCAGATTGTCCCAGTAGTATACATGACAGATCATGAGTTGATTTAATAATTATTTTTCTTGCAAGTAAAATTCTCGTTATCTTTATCACAAAAAATGATATTTTTGCAACTGCACTCAACCAACCCAAATGAGTTCAGATAAGGAAGTTAAAAATGACTCATATATATTGTGGGATCTGCCATGTATGGAGAGAAATTATTTATGTGTAAAGAGTTTAACTTCTTGCATGTATGTGGAATGTATTTCTCTAGCCAAATGTACATATTATTATGAATATATGTACATATATCTAGATATGAATGCATACACAAAGTGTATGACTTCTTCTGTGACACAGGTCTGTGCAATAAGCTAAAAAGATCTTGCTCCATCGAATTCTGGGAGGCCTTTCAGTTGGATATGCCAGCCTCACATACACACAAACACACATATACATGCTGTACATAGTGTTTGTGTATATGAACATTTTAGATTCTATAATGGAGACAAATAGCCAACTCTTATCCCCCAGCAACCTTTTCTAAGGAGAAAATATGTATATGTATTTTAATTCATTACAATCTATGATATCTGATTTTGTTCCTGTCTATCCTATCTACCTCGGTAGAGCCCATACATCACTCTGCCTTTCACCAGCTATATCCAAGAACATTCAAAGAAAATAATACTCTCAGAAACAGGTTCCAATTGACATTCAAGGAAAATTGAAGAAAGAGAGTGTTACCAAACAAGGGATCACTGCCTTCTACAGCTTACAGCCAACAATACAGCACTAGATTTTTGCAAAAGGAAGCTGTTTTACTGTAGGTCTATCAACAACAACACATGACACACCCAAATCAGTTTCTCCACAGGACAAGTAATGAAGAAACTAAAATGGTCCAGGGAAGCAGAAATACGGGGCTTAATCGTGGTTATAACCAGGAGTCTTGGTGAAATTACCCACATCTGACACATTGATTCAAGTGAAACTTGTGAATAATTTTGCTCTATCCTATAGCTCTGCATTGCACCGCTCACATCTTATCTAAGTCCTTGAGGCCTTATTCTTGTTATTCAGATTGTGTTGGGAGAAATTTGTTCTGTGCATCTTCTCTAGATCATTTTAGATCTGGTTCGAGGGTTCTGTGCTTGTGTTCTAAAAAAATACCTTGAACAGGTTTTTAGGAACAGGGAAGTGGCCATTATAGATTAGCTTCAAGAGCGTTTTGAGGATTGCTTCTCTGGTTCCAGTTCATGCTAAAACTAACCCCAATTCTTAAATTCCTTGTATGAGCCAATATATTTTTAACTCATTTAAAATATGTTACTGTCATCTCCAACATTACATGGCCAGTAATATAGCAGAACTTATCAGAAAGTCAAATTCTTTATCTTCTGCTCTGTCCTTCCTTCAGACAATAAAACTAAAGACAAGAAAAGACTCCAATGTTATATTTGACTCATCATAAAGTGCCTATGCATAAATCCTCGTTTTTAATTTCCAAACATTATACATGACAGGTCATGAGTTGATTGAATATTTCCTTTTCTTATAAGTGAAATTCTCATTACCTTTATCAGAAAAAAATGATATTTTGACAGCATTTGCAACTATACTGAACAAGCCCAAATGAGTTCAGGCAAGGAAACTAAAAACGACTCATATATTGTGGGATCTGCAATGTATAGAGAAAAATTACTTATGAGTAGCTCTTTGGGTGTATACAGTTTAACTTCTTGCATGTATGTGGAATGTATTTCTCTGGTCAAATGTATATATTATTATGCATATATGTACGTATATCTAGATATGAATGTGTACACAAAGTATATGGCTTCTTCTGTGACACAGATCTATGTAATAAGCTAAAAGAATTTTGCTCCATCGAATTCTGTTTAAACTCAGTATATAAAGAGATTCAGTTCATAGCTACACAGCTGGTATTCGTAAGTGATTTAATTTCTGTGTTTTTACTTCCTTTTTGGAAATGTAGGGTTAAACAGACAATTGGCTTTGATAAGGTCATTAACAATTTCCCCCATGTAAAACCCAAGATGACTTCTCTGTCTGATTCAAGTTCTCATTGTACCTGACCTCTAGTCTGCATTTAGCAGAACTGAGTACAATATCTTGAAACATATTTCTCTATTTTATTTTGAGACACCACACTACTGTTTGCTTCGCTCTCTGTAGCTTTCTGTACTCCTTTAAAACCTCTAAATACTGAAATCCCAAATGCATCTTCTTCTATGTTTATACTATTTCTTTGTTTTAATCCAGTTCTATGACTGTAAATACTATATCACAAATGTGTGTCTTTGAATGCAACCTCTCCCTTAACCTCCAGATTTGAATCTTCATTTGCACACTTTGTATCTCAACTTGAGTGCATTAAAGGCATCTCAAATTTAACAAATCTAAAATAGACATGGGATATGCATTACATGCCAAATCCATTTTTTTCTTTTTATAGATTATAATATGCTCCTACTTCTCTAATCAAATAATTTTTTGATACTTTTATGCTCAGGCCATATAAGCTATTGTATTTTCATGTCATGTTGGCTTTTCTGTAAAATATTAGCTGAACTCCAAATTCCTCTCTATCACTTCTCACTCCTCAGCCTTTTGGCTAAGATCAAATGTATTTTATCTCTGCCATCCTGTTCCATATTACCATTCTCTGTCACTGAGATTTCTCCAAAGATCCTCTAATTCTTTTCTTTGTTTTCTATATGTCTTTTTCTACACTAGTCAAAATGATTATTTAAAATGTCAATCACATTACGTCACACACTTGGTATGGATAATCCCTTCAACCTTGAACAATCATTTTCCAGGTTTTTGCCACATTGTCTCCATCCACTTTTATGCAAAGAACTCAACGTGAATATCAGCATTTCTTTCTTACAATTTCTATGATTCTGCAATTCTTTTTTTCCTGTGTATTTTATTCTTACACACTTGTAATGCATGAAGTTTACAATCATCTTGGGAAGTTGTTACATATACCTATTACAGCTTGTTTCCTTTTTTACCCTGCCTCTCTGATTCCCCAATAATTTTTTGTACCTGTTGATACTGTTTGTCTTAGCACATTATGGCTTATAATATTTACATTGATTAGGGTTATTAGTTTCATGTACCTGGCATATCTTTATCCTTCTCACTTCCCCTTCCCTTTCCCCTCTTCTTATTTCTTTGTACCATTTCCCTGTTGTACAAAATCTGTCCCTCTTGTCACTTTCTATCTGTCTTTTTACTTTTTTGTTGTTGTTGTTTATATTTTGCCTGACTCGTATGGGGAATATCCTACAGCAGTCAAGCTTGTGTGTCCAACTTATTTCACTCAACATTATGTATTCCACAATTCTTTCAAAATAAAAAGTTTTAAAAAACTTTTAGAATATGGGCTTAAAAATAATAGCTTTCAAACCCAGGCCTCATTTCAGACCACCAATTAAATCAGAATTCAAGAGTGAAATTCAGTTAGTGGCATGGGAAATAATTCTCGAATGATACTGGTGCCTGCCTGTGACTGAGATCCCTTCGCCTCCACAGCAGGGTTCTCAGAGTTTGAGCTTCGTATTCAGAAATTTCAGTGCCACCAGTGAAGAGGTCAGTTACACAAATTTTCGGGCCCCACCTTAGATGCAAGTAAATTTAACAAGACCTTTAGGTCTCATCTGCTGTCCCGGAGAATAAACATTAGCCACATGTAGTATTGCTCACTTGAATTGTGGCTAATAATACATGTTAAAACAATACTTCTAAATAATCTTTGAAATGAAATCAATCTATTTATTTTTTAATTTGCCACCATAAAAATTTTAATTATATATGAATGACTCATGTTGTTTGTCCACTGGAGAGAGCTGCTCAAGAGCAATTTTCCCTAGCTCTGACACTCCCTAGATGTTATATAACTTGGCTTTTATATAGTAACTGTTTTGTGCCTTTAGATCTAGCCTTTATTATCACACTTCATTTCTAAGTAGGAAATCTGGGGCTAGGGTAAGCTACCCGCCTTGATCCTGCCAATAATAATTTTTCTAAATTAATTTACTACGCATTTATAATGAAACTTAATGCTTAATTCTGCCTATTTCCCTAATAATTATCTTCCATGTTTATTTTTTTTTTTTTGCCGACTTTGAAAACCAAGGAGTTTCCCCGTATTTTTATTTTTATTTTTATTTTTTTCAGCTTTAATTGAGTTTATTGGTACATTTTAGGGATACAGTACAGTTACATTCATTGTGGGGATCTTGTACCTCTACATGGCAAGTCTTGATTCTCATTTTTTTCCCTTACCTCTGCCCTCCCTTCACCCCCTCCTCCTCTCCCCATCTACAAACACTTTATTTTCATCTTCTCATTCTCTCACATTTTTTTCTTTTCCCTTTTTACTCTTCCCCTATATTGAAGATATACTCCTAAGTGAAATAAATAAGTCACACATGTGTAAATATCGAATAGTGTCCCTGGTGTGAATAATCTGCACCAATCCATGTTTAATGTTTATAGCTCTCTTTAAAAATGAATATACATCCTCTGATATATTTTCCCTCTTTTGAATTTTATGTATTAGCTATTCTAGTAATCTTCAAAAATCTGAATTGTTATTTCTAATGGAACTGCCAAAAATCTTGCCTCTAGATAGTCCAGACTGGAAGAAATGTCTTTGTAGAATATTTCTCCAGAAGGAAACTTATAACCCTAACTGTAAATCATATCAACAGCCAAGTACTTATGCATTTAAGTAGCAACATAGGTAGCAGGAAAACAAAATTTTAAAATCCCTTGTCCTTATGAGTCTTACATGTAAGGTTGGTGAGACAATGTACAATGTAAGTAAAGATGTTATATGTTGAATAACTATAAAATCCATGAGAAAAAAAAAAGAGATGTCTACATAAAATCCTTAAGAAGAGATGATTGAGTAGACTGGAATGCTTAAATAGAAGGGGAAACTGTGACTGTACCAATGGTAATCCTGAAAGACCATAATCCCAAATGTTGAAATCCAGAAAGATCAAAATCCTTAATGTCTAAAAGCTCTAAAGTCTAAATTCCCCCAATCACAATCCTGAAAGATTAAAATTCCAAATGTCGAAACATTGAGAGCTGTAATACCAAAAACTGCAGTTCCTATTTTTCAAAAGATGGTGTAGAAGGAAATAAAGCCAAATTCTGAGGAAAGAATTAGGTGTTTTCATCTGTATGCAAAAATCTCACATTGTGTTAGGTAGAATAAATACTTAGACGCCTGACATGTGGTATTTTCCTGTCTGAGGGTGTTTCCAAAGAGCTTAGAGTGTGAGTCTGAATGTGTGAGGTGGGGAGAATCTGGCAGAAAATGAATGTGAACATGTTTTCTGAGGTGAGCTATGCCATAAAAGAAAAAAAGAAAATAGGTACTCACGGTGACGGAATACATCAAAATAGACTTAGTGGTCATGAAAGTTGGCCAGGCCTTATGCACTAGTTTGTACAATTGCTATAATATCCTTATAATGGATATTATATCTCTTCAATTTAGTTTTTTTCCAGCTATTTTTAAATGCAGCAACTGTTTTTACAGTTCAGCATTCTATGTACAATTCATCATGATGTCATTTCCAACCCTACAGCTGTGAATGAGACTTTCAGGGCTTTCTAATTCATCTTCTGCAGATTTTGTAATTGGACCCTGTGAAAGTGCAGCTCTACCAGGTTAACTTCATGTGTTAGCACCGTGCGTGTGTATAAAAACATGGAAATTTACTCGGTAAAGGTAGAGATCTCTGTTTTGTACATCTGCATTTGTGAAAAGTAAAATTTCTCAAGATCTCTGCTCAAGATCTCTTGTGCACTGTTCATTTGGTGGAGACCCATTACAGTCTTTGATGGATCTGTGAAAGGTTTAGCTTGTCTGTTACAATATTTCAGAGGGCCGTGGTTATAAATTTGAGTACACAATTACCATCCAGACAGATACGGATTTACATCGTTACTTTTTTTTTAACCTAGTGCTTTATAAATACAATTTATTTGTTCTTAACTGTTAAACATGTGGAATTGGAACTGTCCGTACTACTCCTTAGTGTTTATGCTTGCAAAACTATGTTCTTATTTTCTATTATATTTTGTAAAATACCTTATGAAGTGCTCTGTCATATTTTTATGTTCTCACAAAATAGTTGCTCAGAATGAAAATCAATGTTTTGTTGAAAGCTTTTTCTAAAATTACATTTTAGAGTTTTGATTTTGGAGGATTTTAAAGTTTAGGGATTTCCTTATTTCAAGATTTCTGCATTCGGAATTATGAAGTTCAGGCTTATGTCTTTGGGAATTATGGCACAAGCCTAGGGAATGATTCTTGCGTCCAGGGAAATAACATTCCTAGTAACGGGGATTCAAATGTCCTGAGGTAGAAGCATGGCTGGCCTCTGAGGAGACCTGTAATCTGAAAAGATAGGAGTGAATGAAGGGGTGCAGGAGAAAGGATGCAGTTCGGTGAGACTGTGAGCTGTGGGTAAGTTTGATTTCACCACTAAGTGAGATGGAAGCCACTGCCAGCTTCTGTGCAGGAATCCTCTCCTGACATGTATTTTAGGAGGGCAACTTTAGTTGGATGAGTAATTGTATAGGCACCGAGAAGTTAACAGAATTGCCCAACATCTAGGAGATAGTGTGTTTTAAATTTAAATGTTGCATATTATGCTTAAATTTCTATTATATAAAAAGTAATTCCTTAAAAGTTTGGTTAGCAGATCATTACAAAATGAAGCCTGTTACTAGGACTTTGAGTGACGTTGGTAGTGTGTCTCCTGAGTCTGGACTCAGTTAAGCAAATTCTTCCCTTTAACTTTAAGGTCTGGACTGACAGTCTAGACTGACACTTCAACCGCAATCTTGTTGAAGATCTGGATCCAGGACCCAGGGAAGTTGCAGTAGATTCCTGATCCACAGAAATTTGAGATAATAAATGTCAATTGTGCTAGGATGCTCATTTTTGTGCTAATTTGTTAAGCACCTCTACATAACTAATACAGTAACTTTCACAAACTTTGGGAAATACATTATCTAAATTAAATTTCTCCAGCTTAAAATGCTTAAGATAGTTTCTGTTTCCTCAGTTAAAAAATATAACATATTCTCCCTTCGCTGCCCTTTATATATTACCTGGCTGTCTGACATTCCTTTACCCACATCCCCTTTTCTGTCTGATTGACTATTATCTGCATTCTAAAGTGCTAGCTATAGATATGCTTCCCAATCTGATTTTTTGCTCTGAATGCATCTATTTGAGCACCTATCTCACTTCTGTGACAGAATCTGTTAAGTTCATATGTTTCTACCACGTGTATAAGTAATTCTTGTTCCATAAGGAGGGCCCATTTATTCTGTTTTGCATAATAGCACTCTGGAATAGCTAGAAGCAGAATACATTTGTAAAGTTGATGAGCCGAGAGAAGGAAGGATTAAAAGTGAGAATAAGGCGAGGACGAAGAAAAAAAAGGGAGAAAAGAAGGAATGGCTGAACTCTAAAACTACACTTTTTTTAGTATAGAATGTTAACAATATGATGAACTAAAACCTAAAGGATAATTCATTCTTTAGGAATTCGTGATGGCGTAGAAACATCGCAGACCAAGGGTAGAAGAATGGAGTTAGTGCTGAAGGAAAGCACAGAACTATATAGGTGATGGACGTAGTGTAGAGTGGTAGGTGGTATATTATCTAATAAATATTTCTGCTACACACTAGTGTGGGTCCTTGTCCACACTGGATAGAAATCATAATGTACACTGATTATTATAGAGAAGAAACAAAGCTGACTCCTACATACGCCGTCCCGAGAAAAAGAAAACAAAGTTGAAACCCAACAAGACAGAGTAGCTGGCTCCGCCACAGGCCATGACAGCAAAGCACCTAACAAAGGATTCAGTTCAATTTTATGGGGTTCCAAAGAAATGTCATGATTATTCATGTTATTTTTCAAAATGGGTAGAGTGGAGTTTAGTCGCATTCCAGGCAGGAACTTGCATACAGACCACAATATGCTTAGGAATATGATGTGTTCCCTATGGGTTATTTTATTAAGAAAATGCATTATAATTAAGGCATAAAGAGGTTTAGGATTAGTTCTGCAGATTCATTGCCACTTAGGCTTGCACTGGCCTCTCCCAGTCTGTCTTATTTTGACAAGAAAAAAAAAAGTAGTACCACATGTCAATAATTGTCATCATAGTGATTTAGAGAAATACTATAGTAATCGTCTGATGTATTGCAACCACAGTCTGGCATTGAAAAGCAGTTGTTGTATAGGAGGATGGCAGGTGATCTGAACCAAAATGGTGGATCGGCAAGGAACGAGCCTTAAGGTATATGAGTAAGTTCTGGTTAGGGGCTCTATTAGAGCCGTGGAGATAGTGACAAGTATACCTACAAGACTGGTGCAGTGTGCCCAAGGCGGGAGTTTGAATATCGAACTTAGAAAATCAAATAAAAACCTTGTTTCTAGAAACAAAGAGTAGTATGTAATTCTGAGTATATTGTTCATGCTCCTTAAATATTACCTTCCTAAAGCTAGACTTGTTTTGAATAGGAGTAAGATGCAGACTACTTGGCTTCTACTGGATAGAAAGAAATACATGAAATCTGTGAGTCAAATAGATATTGGAAATTATGCATGATATGTATATATAATTAGGTGAATATTTCTACATCTGTGTTTGATTCCAATCAGCCATATTTAAGTAAATAATTATGATACATTAAGCACTTTCTTTTAACTTTGAGATAAGTTTGCTATAATGGTGGGTTTCTGAAACAATTTACAACTTGAAATAGTGCTAGAGAATAGATTTCATGAAATCTATAAAATAGAAAAAAGTCAAATATAGGGCTGGAGATTTAGCACAGTGGTGTTGCCACCTGCCTCGCAAGAACAAGGTCCTGAGTTTGAACCCCAGTACCAAAAAAAAGAGAAAAAAAAGGAAAATATTACATTTTGATATCTGTACAAAGTAAACAGTACAATATTCAAATTTCAACTGTTATTTTAATTATCCTTTTATAATATATGTTCAAACAAAAACTTTATACAAAATGTATATTTTATCTGATTCAAAATTAAAATTTTGTCAAGTAATTAAAAACTAAAATGGTGGTGCATGCCTGTAATCCCAGCACTCAGGAGGCTGAGGCAGGAAGATCCCTGTGAGTTTGAGACCAGCCTGGGCTACACAGTGAGTTCCAGGTCAATCTCAACTTCATAGTGAGACCCTGTCTCAAAAAACAAACAACAAACAACAAAACAGAACAAAAAACCCAAAACCTAAAATGGTCGAATATAGAGTATTTTTAAACATTAAACATATTTTGAGATATATTAATAGGCAGAACTCAAACACTGATTCTAAGTATATGTCTTTCCTTTTCACTCAGTATCCTTTTCTACTATGCTGTATTCTTGCAGACAAATACACCTGATTGAGTCATAACAGTTAAATCAGGTAAAATGGACACAGCTACCATTTATCTTTAAAAAAAATTAACTCAAAGAACTTTCCAAAATGCATCTGAAAACATGCATGTTATTATAGTATATTATTGCTCAAACCTGGAAAATAATTGCTCTCTCAAAAGTTTAATTCAAAAGTCTATGTAAATATACTACAAATTGTTAAAAACAAAAATATGATAGCATCGAAAAATTACATTCATGTTGAGATCTGAAAAAATTCTCCTATCAGGGATTGTCATTCTTTATTGGAATGCAAATTAATTTCTCCTTACACTATGTTTGTGAGGTTGATAATGTCTTACAGTTATCTATTCTTAAAGGAGGCAACTTCCTAGTAGGTTTGTCATGGCTTTTTAATTTTACAGATTTAGCCTCTAAAGCCTGCCCATTAAAAGCCTTACACGAGTGAACAGTAGATATTAAAATATTTAATTAAACTAGGACTGACTTGAGTCATTTCTTCAATCTAAAATCAACTAGAGAATGTGCCAAGTTAATTCCATAGCTTTATCTACAAGGCAATTATGAAAATAAATAAAAATAACAACCTCTTAGAATCAGAGATAGAATTCTTGTGAAATTTTTTTCAGTGATCTGAGAGAAGAGAATGGAAACTAATTTTAGACAACCCAGATGACAAAATCTTGATTGTACTTTAAATCAGCTCACAATTTATGGTCAGTAGTGTGATTATGATGGTATTATTTACCACTGTTGGTATGGTCAAAGTCAACCAACGCTGAGAAAAATTGATTAGTTATTTATTTTCTCCAAGTATATGTTCTGTTTTCTGTTTCTAGAAGGAAATACGAATCACAAAGGCATCTTGATGTGTGTTGTGTGTTTCACTATTGGGTTATGTTTCATTCACCTGCAACCTTTTGTCATACTTAATAAGTACTTGAAATCCTATTTTAAATTGAGGTTTGGGTCAGTATTCTCTCTCTCTCTCTCTCTCTCTCTCTCTCTCTCTCAATATATTAGGTTCTTTAGATTTGGATTTGTATAGTCAATTTGACTCAAAAGAAAAAAAATGCAATCATTCTTCTTTTTGTCCAAAGTTAGGGGAAATCAAGAATCTCCCTTTTGAGATTTTATTCTCTCCTTAATTGTCTAAGAATGCTTGAGAGCATAGTGCAAAGGGACCTCGTTACATCCAGATTATTATAATCCTCAATCCACTACTGACTTCATCACTGCCATAGTGATAATTTTTTAAAAGTTGACTTCACTTATATTACTGTAGTGACACCTTGTTCTGTAGATCCCTCCTGGCTCTAGTGTTATTCTATATTACAGCTTTAGGAGCACAACTCCCGTAGTTTTTATTTACATAATTAGCATAAACACTATAGCTGGGTTGCTAGGTTCCAAAGGCCTTTGAGTCTCAGGCACATATTTTCATCCAACAAATTTTAAACTCAGAATTTTCTTTGCCTCACAATGAGCACTACCTTCAGGTACTTGGGGGTCATTTCCATCTCAGTCAGAAGAACTGTAAATTTGTGGAGCTTCTCTGTTGATACTAAAGTAGGGTTGGTGTTGGGATCCTCTCCTCCCAGGAAGGTCTTTGTTTCTTATGCAAATCTGTCCACTTTCTTTCCTTGGAACAATTGCATGCCAAGTCCAGAGGATTCTATAGCACCACTTTCTGCAGTGTATAGAAATGTTCAGTGAAGTTAACTCCAACAACATTATAATTTCACCACTACGGGGCACCATTTATGTATTTCTTTCTCCATCACTTTCTTTGAAAGTTACGGGAATATACAGACATCACTACTGTTCAGACCTGTTCTTAGAACTCTTTGAGACGAGTTAGACAATTTTGACAGAATTTCATTTGCAATATTAACCATAGCAGGTTAGGATGTGACGTGCTCTCTAAAATACTTTCCAAACTAGAGAGCTGGAAATTTGGAAGATTTTTAAGAACTCTCACTCCTCTGAAGAATCCAGTCCCAGTGCATACTCTAGGCCCTGTGTCCAAGGTAAAATAATTTAGGATAATTATGTGGAGTGAGAAAGAGATTATCTGGGGTCTTCTTGAAGTCTCAGAACTCTTCAGATGTTTAGCTAAAAGTCAGAGAAAGCGTTTCTGAAACATATTTGACCCTTTTAGAGACTATTCCTTAGAGACTATTCCATTAATTTGGCCACTGTAATTCAAATAACTAGGTCATATAACTTTCTTTTACAAAGGCTCTAGTAGGCAAGGATAAACTGAGAGGATAAGATTATATATTATATATATATTATATGGTAAGTATTATATATGCGTAATATATGTATATATAAATGCACACACATACAATTTTTTAAATTAGCTCATCCTTATTCAATGAGGACGTGATTGGCCGGAGCACCCAGAGGTCCTGGTGCCCCCTGGTGGTCACTGATTTATCACAATCTACTGGCTAGAAAGCTAAAAATATTGTATGATGAGAAACCGTGAAAGCATATAGAAGAAATTTGCATAACTTAAGCCACGTCACTTCTTTAGTGTTGATTTGTGGCAAAATGAGGGTAAGTTTTGAAAAGAAAGACCCTCTTCAAACAAAATTAAATTTTAAAAATTCTTATTCTTAAAAATGATTCCAAATACCATGTGCCACATTTCCCTTTATATATTTAGTTCATTACATACTATTGTCATAAAGGTTATTTGACTTAATACTTTTCAGAATTTTAAGTGATGCGAAAATTTTAATGAAACCTTAGTATTATCCAAGTGAACTCTTACAATTTACATATAAATTATATTTTATTTGTTGTCTCAATAAATAACTGCAATTGAAGTTATTTAATTTTAATTTTCTGAACTTTGCCCAATATCCAACCTTAAAAAAGCCAAAGAAATTTCAAAAAGGCACAAAATATAGTCATAACTTTTGATTTTGAATCCTGACCTCTCACTTTCTGTACTGTGAAAAAATCTGAAGCTGAGGATAATAAATGAATTATTGTATCTTTTATGAGTTGTGCTTGTGTATGTATTGACTACAAATATTTTATATACAGTATATAAATCATGCTAATGTAAATATGTAAGTGATTTTCCTGCAAAGTGGATTGTTTATATTTTGACTGAAATCACAAGTGGAAAACCCAATTTTCTGTAATATCTATTAACTGAGACATAATGCTTCTTTTCCTTTTATAATCAGTTTCTTCTACACAGTACCTTTTCTAATTCACTTTAAATTACCCCCTTTTCTGTGATGAACTTGAATTTTCACATTTACAAGCTGTGAATGCATTTAGACAGTAAATGCCAAAGTAGTAGGTTCAGAATCAGCTCTTTGATTTTGTTATGGTTGCTGTTGTTTTTAACCATTTAGTTTGACAGCCTTGGATTTGTAACATGCTTAATTCTCCAGTTGTTCCTTTACCCTCTTAAGGCTTGTAAGGCTTGATTGCTAGACACACACACACACACACACACACACACACTCACACACACACAAGCAAACATGCACACACATATACAGAGACTTTTGTTTTAAAATTCATAGAACTAACTCCCTTAAGTTATTATAATTTACTCCTAAGTAACTATTTCTCTCTTAAAATCAGAAGATATTTCCAAGAAGTAAATATTGTGGTAAATTCATTTGAGATGTGTCCTGAATTTGGACATTCATTTTTATACATGTACAGTTGTGTGTGATTAGAGGTAATTATATAGGTAAAAATAGCACCAAGTGCATAAAACTTGGGTATATTTTCCTCGCATATAAAGACAAGCAGGCATTTTTCATCTTTCCACTACACCTTTGTGACAGATGTTTCAAAGGGGATATAAATAGAAATGTTAAAGTTTTAGTATCTTCTCATTTACTTAAAATTTTCTGACAGTAGGTAAAATACTTCATTATACAAGAAAAATGTAAACACTAAAAAACTAGGGTTCAGAATTCCTACTTTGGCTCATATGTATTGGTTTATACTTCATTTGGTAGTGCTCAGGAAAATGAGTTCTTTTTAAATTCTTTTTACATACTTACATATTTTTCTCAAGTTTTTTTTCATAGTAATAGCATGAATAAATGTAGATATCAATGTAAAATAAACTAGGTTAAAAATAAGGTGAGGAAATTTCAGTATTGTTATTTTAAAATATGAAAGATTGATATTGCTTTTCATTTCAATGACCATGGAGCCATAAGTTATATGTTACATTGTTAGAAAAAAATATACTCTAATGTAAATTTGTGTATTAAAACGTGCTGTATAAAAGTATATAAAAGGAACAATCTATTCATGACTGTCGTTTATTGTTATTTAAATGCTGTAACTTCTCTATACATAAGTCCAAGATGAAAGAAGTTTGATAAATCTAAAAAATGCATGATTGATAATTAGTATTTCTGCAGGACAACTGTCAGTAAGTAGTCCAGCAAGTGTACACTTAAAGTGAAGTTTCTTGTCTCCAAAAATAAAAGTTGGTTTGCACATGCCCTAGTGTCTGACAGAGATGGACGCAGAAAAAGGGACTCCTGGTGCTACTTCCACTCATCAGAGAAGATAAGGATATAACATCTCCAGTTTCCTGATTTTAATGGAAAGGTATTTGTATTCACATCACTGACTATTAGTCAGTCAATAGATGAAAGGAATATTTTAAACTTTAAAAGCAAAATTAGTGTCATTCTAGGAAGTGAGGAAATGTTGAACTCATGAAGAATTTATTTTGATTACTAGAAGTTATTTAATTTGTTTGTGATTTGGTGAATTTTAAAGCCTACCTGTAGAGTTTTATATTTTTAATTCTAATGTCTTAGCTTATGTTTTACCCTTACAGCTATTTAGGTAAATGACATTTCATTTTTTCAATAACAAGTGTGCTCTGCCTATATTGTTTTGTTCATTTCTGAGATTAATCTATTAAGCAGTTTACATTTTCTATTCACAGTTTAAATAGCAATTAGGATGTTGTTAGATGTAGCTTCTAAACTATTTCATAGACATACTAGCTACAAAACTACAGAATCAAAGATGTTTGAAGAGAAATGTCATTTCTTTCTTCATGGCAACTGTGTTAATCAAATAGGCATTTACCATAAAACAAAATGAAAATATCTGGGCATTGTCATCTCTGAGAAGTCTTTATTATACCAGAAAGAATTCAATTTACTTTACATTTACAGATAGGTCATATGAGAACAGTCTTATGTTTTAGGCAAGATCAAACTTTGTGCCTACCAGAAATCAAGGCAAATCATGAATGACAGAATTTTTTTTAAAGGAAGAAGCATAGAATAAGAAGAAAAAGATGTTCATCTTAAACATGTATCAAGTTACTGAGTGGCCTTTGAAATTGATTATTTGGCAATTAAGTTTTTTAAGTTCTTTATTATATCACCCACCTTTCAAATGCAAAGTGTCCAAAACTGCCTAATTAAAAACATATTTCTCTGCGTATTCTTTCTGTTCGGCTTGGATGAATTCAACAGAAAATGTTGGTTCCATCTTTATTTTCAATTTCTTTGAAAAATAATCATAGAATAATGATGGCATAATTACTGAAAACTACTTTGAAAAAGGAAGGTCTTGTTTTATCAGTTTAATACTTTGTGGCTTTCTTCAAAATTGAGTTACTTATGCAGCGAAGTGGGAAATGAATCAAAGTGTGGCAGTCCAAGAAAACACTCAGGAAAAAACAGATACACAAGGTTCTCTCCTAAAGTCCCAGCTCAGAGAAAGAGCTATTCTGGAAAGATAGGGCGGGATGTAGGAGAGCATAAAACAAAAGACTTCCTTTTGCCCTGCCTTTTCTTTCTTTCTTTTTCTTTTTTCTTTTTCTTTTTTTTTTTCTGTTTCTTTTGCCAAAGAGTGTTACAAACTCCTGAAAACATTGTTTAAACATAATTTATTTGGTCACTCTTATCCTTCCAGGATAGTATGGCGTGGTGTCCAAAAAAAAAAAAAAAAAATGACTTCCCTTTGAATAAGAACAACAAAAACAGTAGACTCTTTTCAAAAAAGGCCAAGACACAAAGTTAAGCGACCCGCGGAGATTGTGCCCACAACAAAGTAAAACACTTCACTTAAAGGCACAGCTCATTTCACCGTCCCGGCTCTGCGTTTAGCAGCTGCGGGACGGCTCGCTTCGCGTCGGGTTTCTAAAACACAGAGGAAGGAGCACAGCTACGAACGCGAGGGCAAATTGGCAGCGTTAGGCTCGGATTTATTCCGACTCCCGAAAGCTGCTGCTGTTGGAAGCAGAGCGCGCCGGGCCGCAACTCCCTCGCCTCCGTCCCAGTCCTCCTCCCGGAGCAGCGACGCGAGCCGGGGGCGCGGAACCTGGAGGGAACCCTGGAGCCGCAACCTGACTCCGACCCGCTCTCATTGGCTCCCTCTCAGAACCCCGCCTCCGAGGTTGAGGCGGCCGCTTCCTCGGGATCCGCCCCCCAGCCCTGGGAATCGCCGTCTGGCAGGCCGGCGGCGCCTGCCACTCAAGTGGAGTGGCAGAGGCTCTGGGCCGGGAGCCCCGCCCCTCCCCCTAATTGATATTATTGGAGTGTAGAGCTAGCGGCCGGTCTGCAGTCGGAGACTTGCAGGCAGCAAACACCGTGCGAACGAACAGGAGGGGGGGAAGAAACATAAAAAAGCGAAACGTGGAGCAGCCGGCCTGGGACTGAGAAGGGAAATCGATGCAAGGAGCCCAATAATAATAATAGAAACCCACTTCAGAGCAAATAACATTGAAAAAGCTGCGACTCAAGATAACTGAAACCTTTAAAAAAAAAACAAAAAACCTGCTCATGCACCATGGTTTTTCAAACTCGGTACCCTTCATGGATTATTTTATGCTATATCTGGCTGCTCCGCTTTGCACACACGGGAGAGGCGCAGGCTGCAAAGGAAGGTAAGCGATGAGAAGGCAAAGTTTGTTCCGACTTATTTATTTAGCTGTCTACCTGCTCCAGCCGGCTCGCCGAGGTGCCGCCAGCCGCGCCTCGCCGCCCCG
>NW_022900926.1:58155192-58156536 GCF_012274545.1 Fukomys damarensis | reverse complement strand
GCGGGCTCGGTCGGGCGGAGGAGGCAGAGGGTGGGCTGGGGCAGGGCGCTGTGTAATGAGATGTCGCCTGGGATGAGAAGTCTCCAATCACTTGGCTCGCAACCCGTAGTTCAGGAGTCAGAGTGGACAAACCTTCCGAAAGACCTGTACTCTGAGGCTTGGTCTTGGTTTGAGAGAGCAGGATTCATTTGGCCAGCTACATACGTCCGTATATGGTTATTATTATTTTTCCTTCGTCTCCTTTGAACCACTGACAAAAGGTAAAATACCTTTCAGTGCCTGTAGTTGGAGCTGGGGAAAAATAAATCCTGTCAATGGAAGTGTCTGGCTTCTGAGCAGTGTCACCCCCCACCATCTTCCAGGCTTGATGTCTGCGTTGATTTTCCTATATTTTGAAAGCAGAATACATGTAATCCTGTTTACTGCGGTGTACGGGGAGAATCTGTTCGACTGCGGTCGTGGTAGTGATGAAGGAGGGAGTATGTATCGCTCCTCACTTCATCTATTCCTGAAAACTTGGTGATTGGACGCTGCCTTTCCTCATTCTGTTCGTGCACTCCGCCACCCAGTCCTATGGTCTACTCTTTCCAACAGCCTGACCTCTGACTCCGGCTTGCACATCTGCAATCGGCCTTGCGGCTGAGCCCATTCAGAGAAAGAGAGCCGTGCTGCTAAGCTGCCGGCTACGCGTGTGCCGATGGTCGAACTTCTGCAAGGAACGTATAGCAATACACACCCCCAAACCACGTTTTGAGCCTCCTCACACTAGAGATAAGTAATGTTCAGCCCTGCCACCCCGCCTTGCTTCCTCGGGGATAGCGGGACCCGAGGAAAAGTTTGCACGGCCGCGGAGGAGCGGATGCGCGGGTACACGCAGAGTGGCGCCGGAGTTTGAGCTATAAATAACTGCACACTAGGGGGAGAGGTTCGCGCATCCCGACCGCTCGCTCGCTCGCTCGCTCTCCCGAGCGAGCTACGTGAGAGGATTCCGATTCTAGGATCCTGCCTTCTTTAAAGACTCAAGTGAGATGTTTAAAAGGCAGGTGCTCTGCAGAGCGGGCGGCCAGCGCGCCTGCCCAGGCGCTGACGAGGTGCCCAGCGCTCAGCTATCGGGAGCCCCGTCGCGGCATCCGGGGACCAGCGCTGAGAAGCGCCTCTCGCAGGTGCCCCGCAGCACTGGGGTGGTTGGCGGAACATAAAGGAGCCCCTCCTCTGCTATCCCGCGCGCTAGGGGAGGTCGGTTCCCGCGGCTGGTGTGTAGAAGTCAGTCTGGCGCTGGCAGGCTAAGTGCAGCTGCTGCTTTTCCTCTGGGTGGCCGCAGCCGCAGCCGTGCCCGCAGCGGAG
>NW_022900926.1:58125397-58154970 GCF_012274545.1 Fukomys damarensis | reverse complement strand
CCTCCAGCCCTCCAGCCCCCATTCTCTGACCCCCAGTCCGGGTCCACTGCCCGGCCGCTCCGCGGAGCCTGAGGAGGGTGGGCGGGTGACTCTGCTCTCGGGGCGGGAAGGGAGAGCGGACCTCCGGAGGAGAAGCGCGGATTCCTTGAGAGCTGCTCCTGATGAAGCGCTCTCCGGCTGCTTGCTGTTTTGTCCTAATTTGTTAGTTTCTTCTTTGCCACCACTGCCCTGTTTTGGTCCCTGGGTCTCACTAGCAGACTGAGCTGAGCGGTGACGGAAGGGCTGTAAATAATAATCGTAAATTTATTGCACTCTCAAATGCTACCCAAGGAGGTCACCTGGATTTAAAAGCCAGTTGTCTGTTGTCAGTTATGCAAACAAATAAATGAATCAAAAGAAGATTCTTTGGAATCCAGTTTCCTTGTGATTCATCCCTTGTTGCGGGCAGGAATAAACTTAAAATTACTTCACGTTTAAATTATCTGGTCCAAGGGTGTTCCAAATTAAAATGCTGGTTGCTGTGGTATTTGTAATTGGGAGGAATCAAATGTTTGTGATTAAGGTTTTTGTGACATAGTCTCCCTGAAAATTTAAGTGTAAAATACTAAAACAAATAAAAGCTGATGTCTCTATATCCATCTCTTTTCACTTACAGGAAATAACTTTGACTCATGTGAAGGAGCCCAGCACAGAATCAGCTGTTCCTTTGTTTTCTTAGCATAACACATTTTCATTACCTCTCACATAGTGTACATTTTCCTCCCTAGGGACTAGGACCGTTAAGTATTGAAAAGCTCAGATAGCCACATATTTTAACCCTTGACTGAAGTTAACGTTAAACATATTTACATACGTAAAATATATCATAATTATTTCTATACAAATCGATGCCATAAGACTCATGTAAATATTGTTAAAGTGCAAAAATTTGCTTAACTCTGAAACCAGTTTGATCAAAAGAATAAGGTCTTTAGGAAAGTAATTGTCCAAAAAAGCAATAAAGTACATCAGATTGGAAGTGTGATGTGTATTACTGTGACACACTAAAACATTCTCATAGTAAGAACCATATTTCTGACACTTTGAAAAAAATTTGTTTATTGCATTATGTTTGTAATGGCACAAAGTGGAATTAGGCTGTTTTTAGAAGTCAATTTATAGTTTAAAATATACCAAGTTGAGAATTAGTGAATACAATAAAATGTTTAGAAATAAAAAAATTGAAAGTTGATGTGTAAGCAATTGAAAAATATATTTTGTAGATAGTAGACAATTTTTTCCTATGTTAATGTTACTTGATATAGCTTTTAACCTTTCTGTATTCACTTTGACATAAAAGAAAACAGTATGTGTTGTAAGTTTTTTTAAAATAATTCCCAATTTTCAAGTGGAAACAGAAAATGGTGTTGGTAGAATATTACCAGCTAGTGACTGGCTGAAGAGTGATATCGGAATTATACTTTAATATGTTCATGCTGTTGTATTTGACAAAGTTTGGAGAGCTCAATAGTTTACCAAAATATAATATCTATTACTGTACAATCAATATCACCTATGAATTCTAACTCTCACTTTCGTGTTACTCTTGCAGCTAAAACTTGATTTTACTATTTTGATTAAAGTATACCAAATATTAACATTCTAACATCTCTTTTCTCCTTCAGAAACTGGAATATACTTGAGTAAGTTGTGATGCATGACACCATTCATTTACAGAAGTAACTACATGTCATGTCATAAAGTGATAATTGTGGATCAGAGGCATCTTTAAAATATTTACAGATGTGTTGAAATTTTCTACATAACATTTGAAACTAAAACTTTCTTTTTTAGTACTGCTGCTGGATTCTAAAGCACAACAGACAGAATTGGAATGGATTTCCTCTCCGCCCAATGGGGTATGTGTTGCTCCTCATAATGTACCTCTCACCGTTTGTTTTTCCAAGTAAGACACCCCCCAGGGTAATTATTCAGATTCTCACATTTACACTTATAGTTCCAGATAAGTTGTTATGGATTTTGTTGTGTCACCAGACATTTAGTTCTCTGATTATAGAAGGAATAGTTAGAATTTGGGGAAATGGAAAAAATATTCCTGTAACTATAGTCTTTTGAGTTCTCATTGCGAGTGGAATAATGAGTCCAGTCTATAAATGCTAACTAATTTCAGGGAACATTCCTTTCACAAACTCACTTAAAACCTCTCTAGTTGCCATATACTTTTGTAGTATAATCACCAGGTGGGTTGTGTGTAATTCTTTAAAGCAGTATGTCATCTATTTTCTTTAAAAAATAGTTTTAGCATCATGTAGAATACACTCTAAAGTAAACTGAAAATATAATATGTTCAGCAGTATGGCATAAAGTTTGTCATAAAGTATTAGTTATAATCTCTAGCCTTATATCACATATAAGCTGCTGTTATTAATCAGAAGTGATGGCAGAATATGCCCATATTAGAGGAAAAACTTGCTATAATAAATATGCGTGAAAGTTGTCCAATAAAAATCTAATGAACTATAAGTGAATCCTAAAAACTGTTGAAAAATGCTTTTCATATATTCAGAAATATACAAATTCCTTATACTTAGTTTAATATCCCCGTCTTAGGTCTTATTTTTAATTGAGACATAGGAGAGATTTTTTTGTTCCTTATTAATGGAGATTGCTCTGAGAAAGGAGATCATATCCCATTTTTATTCAACTTTATTTTCACATGAGGAAATCTGAGATCAAAAGAACATTACATATAAGTGGGGATATAAAACCTCTAACAGATTTTGCAAACAGAAAAACTGAACTCTGAAAGGGATTTTGGAGTACAACAACATCATAAAATCAATAAATCATGAACTGAAAGTCAGTTTAAGAGTGCAAAATGTGAAAAATTTGCTTAAGTCTTCAGCCTTTTCATTAAATTAATTTTTGAGAAATTCTTTCTGAAGTTATCTGCAGTGGCCACAATAAATTGTGAAAAAATGCCAAACATTTAACAGATTAAATATAAAAATACACTGAGTTTGAGGTATGAATGTAATACTTTCCTTGAAAGTGAAATGGTTTCCATTAGTTAAATAATATACATTATAAAAAGACATTTGTGATACAAATGAAACACCTCTCTTGCCAATGACAGATGTAACCCATTTTCTACCATCCATCAATTAAAACAGAGATAGAGGATAGGTTTTTCTTTGAAGAGAAGTAAACTGATACATGATTGCAATATTTTTCCCATGTAATGCATAGAATGATAAATTGTGACTGTCAATGTTATCTTGGACTCAAATAGGCATTAATCAGTCCAGGGCTATCTTGAACTAACAGTTAACCTAATGTATCTGTAGGAATCAAAAGATAATATTAGAAAATGATAAATAATATTTTCTATAGATGACACAGATTTGTTCATGTGTGACTAGTTAACAGAAGGAAATTGTTACTAATATGTTTGTTTGGGGAAAATATTTTGATGAGCATGGTATAAAAGTGCAGTATCTAATTAAGACGCCTTTCCTAACAGAGTCATTTTCGGAAATGACTGCAGTCTTAGAAAGTGATGTAATAAAATATTAAATATATTTATGTAGTCTCACTATTTGTTACCTCTACTGCAATTTTCTTGACAATTTCTCCTCAGGAATACAAATTTTAAATACAAATTAAAATGTTTATGCCCATCATAGGTAGTAAAACTACATAAAGTCAACAGAATAATTTTTAAGTTGTATAAGGAAACTTTTGAGATATACCCCTTCAAAATAATTAACCTTTGTTTCGTCAAACTGAGGAATTGTCATAAAGATCAAATTTATCTTTGGGGCTTCTGCTTTTTTAGTTGATATTGTTATTAATTTTGTTTCTTTTAATAATTTTAATCTAGTTAGGAGACCGAATCTGTCTGTCCAAATGGATGGATTTGAATATATTTGGCTGCATGCCATTTATACAGACTATCAGCTGCTAAATGAAACGAAAGAAAGAAAAAACAGAAATGTGCATTCTACTAGCTAGTCAGAATCAAAGTCTGTGCTCAGTAAAAGCAGAAAATGAAAAATGGTTCTTTACTATATCTGAAGATATTCAATGATTATTAAGTTGGTATAATAAAACTGTAATAAATGTTATATAGTTACCATGTAAGAGATTTCTGAACTAATTTGTTTTCTTAATTTCTCAGGACCAGTTTTAAATGTAGATATTAATACTATACAGATCATTTAAAGAAATTAATACTTTAATCAAATTTTACAAGTAAAATACATTACCATCATTTTAATTTCCCATCTGCTTTTTAAAAATAACAGTGAAAATATTGCATCTTATGTGTCTTTGGATTTGAATATATTTTTATTTTTGGTATTTCTTATTGGAGAAATGAATATAAGTAAATGACAACTTCATTCTTATGATATCATAAATGTTAAGTGGGAAATTTTGTAGGAATAGTAAAAAATAACATAAATTACTACTTTTTTAGCCTTTTAAAGATGTTAGACAAAATAAATTTATTTACTAACAAATAGGGAGTAATATTACACATGGCTCAATAGTCCTTGGAATTATTTCTAAACTATGTGTTTTCTGAAAATAATATTGTATGAGTTTGGTTATACCACTCATTATATCAAAATATGAATGGATATTTTTAAGCAACAGGCATTTCCTGTTAGGAAGCTTATTACCAAATAAGAACCAACTTGCTGGTGTGTCATGCACGTTTGGTTGTCAGTGAAAACAAATCTTTTATAAAGATGAATCTCACTTTTAAATCTCCTTATTTATATTTATGTGGCACTATGTACAATAGTCAATATAATACTAGAATAAATAATTAGCTCTGAAAAATGTTGCTCCCTTACATCTCATTTTGAAAAGATTATAAAATATTGCATTACTCTTGATATTTTTCTTCTGCATGTTTTTAGATAATCTCCTAAGATTAAGTATATCGGGGACATTTCAAAATATCAACTGAGGTACCAGAAATTCTGCCATGCATTATGGTTTAAGTGGTATTTTTAAATAATTGTGAGCATTACATTATAAAAATGATAATCTCAATAGACAATATGCAAACATGTAAAATGAAATGATATTACACAGGTAAATATTAAATGAAAAGAAATATCCAAACAATGCAAGTAGCATAAGTGATATTTCACCAGCAACATGAAGCTGAACTAGGCGTTTTACCTTTTTCTTATTAGCGTATGCTATTTGCCAGAATGGGAGATAACATAACATTCAAACATCCACAATTGTCTTAGAAAGATTCTTCCCGTACTTTGTAAAGTAAAATATTATATTTTACTAAATAACTGATTAACTTTTTAAACATTTTACAGTGGGAAGAAATTAGTGGTTTGGATGAGAATTACACTCCTATACGAACCTACCAGGTATGCCAGGTCATGGAGCCCAACCAAAACAACTGGCTGCGGACTAACTGGATTTCGAAAGGCAATGCACAAAGGATTTTTGTAGAATTGAAATTCACCCTGAGGGATTGTAATAGTCTTCCTGGAGTACTGGGAACTTGCAAGGAAACCTTTAATTTGTACTATTATGAAACAGACTACGACACTGGCAGGAATATAAGAGAAAATCTCTACGTAAAAATAGACACCATTGCTGCAGATGAAAGTTTTACCCAAGGTGACCTTGGTGAAAGAAAGATGAAGCTTAACACTGAGGTGAGAGAGATTGGACCTTTGTCCAAAAAGGGATTCTATCTTGCCTTTCAGGATGTAGGGGCTTGCATTGCTTTGGTTTCTGTCAAGGTATATTACAAGAAGTGCTGGTCCATTATTGAGAACTTAGCTATCTTTCCAGATACAGTGACTGGTTCAGAATTTTCCTCTTTAGTTGAAGTACGAGGGACATGTGTCAGCAGTGCCGAGGAAGAGGCAGAAAACTCCCCCAGGATGCACTGCAGTGCAGAAGGAGAATGGTTAGTGCCCATTGGAAAATGTATCTGCAAAGCGGGCTTCCAACAAAAAGGAGATACTTGTGAACGTAAGTAATATATGCTACTAAACTTTTACTTTGTGGTTTTTCTGTTTGACTATCAGGTATTTTAAGTAATAATGATTACTTGAACAGGTTAATCTGCTGTGTACCAGTTGTCAAATTAAGTAGATCTTAAACAGAGTCACACAATGTAATGATTCCCTGCAGTAGTATGCAGTAAATGTTGGTGGTGATGATATCTGTTAATAAAATTCAATTTATTCTATTTATCATATTTGCTTCTATAGAAAGCAATGATGGCATTTGGGGCTTCCAGGCTGTAGGAGTGGAGAGCAAACAGGTCCATGTGAGCTTGATTAAAGTGACATTAGCCCGTAAATAAGGAGATGTCATTCCTCCTGTTGTTGAGCCCATATTATCTGGTCATTTCAGTAGCAGAAAAATTGAAGGTTAAGAGCACAGCTAACAAGGCAGAATGCAAACAAATACACTTATAAACTTTCAAATTATCTTTTATAAAATAATCTGATTTTTGATTAAAAACTGTAAAATTTTACTTACTACATTTCTGTGTTACCTCTGTGAAAGGTGTAATTGTTTCCTCGATTAAATAAAATTTGCATTCTTCCGATAAGTCATGGTATCAAGGACCACAATTTTGTGGAAGTCGGCCAAAGTAAAATTGTAACTACTGGTAAAATTGTAACTTCAGTCAATTATTTCCTATTTGTTCTGAAACAGTAATAGAAAATGAATCGGTAAACCTTTTTCTTTATTTTGTAAAACTGGATTGTCTCTGACATAGAATTATGTAGTCAAATAATTGGCCAATATTTTCTATTTAAAACAATGTAGCACAGGTCTTCAAAATGGAGAGATATTTTGTCATTTGTATGTCTTGAAAAATACAATTAAATTCTATTGCTTATGTAACATTTAACTTATAACTTACAAAGCATAATATAATCCTCAAAATGAATTTATGTATTTGCCATACTGCTAAAACAGTTGCATAAATTCACTATCTATAATTCCTAGTTCGGTTAGGTGGGACAAGCTAACAATAGATACAACTAACAATAGTGACTATAACTACATTTTTATGCTAACTTACTATGTGTAGACACTTTTCCATATGCTTTGCGTAAATGACCTTATTTGATGAGGTAGGTATCATTATCGTGTCTATTAACTGAGTCTTTGCAGGATAGTTTGCTTGCAGTTACTTAGCTAATATTTGTCTTAGTTTAATTTTAAATTTAAGACATTCTGACATGGGCTTTTAGTAATAATATTGCACTAACTAATACCATAAAGTCTCAATTTTTTTTCCACTGCTGAATTTAAATGTCTCACACATAGCATATTTACATATAAATCACATTTTTTACCCATAAATTTCTCAATATGGTAGAATATTTAAAGAAGTACTAACTTTAAAAATATTTAGATCTATGACATCCTGTGGCTTTTTAGATTTTTGAAAAGTGGTTACTCTAAATTGAGAAGTGCTGTACGTGTGAATTACACACTGAATTTTGAAGAATAAAAAAATAGAAATACAAAAAAGTAGTGTAATATAATTAGTAACTTAAGTAGAAATCATATTTTAGATATATTTGTCACATTTATGTAGTACTGAAGTTGTTTTTAACTATGTCTTTTTACTCTTCTAGTGTAGCTACCAGATATTTGAAAATTAAATTTGAGACTCACATTATATTTCTATTGGAAGCACTTCTTCGAATAACGGGAACAATATATTTTCCTGTTCTGTGTGCAGATTTAAATACTTCATGCTACGGTCCCTAAGCAGATAAAGTACGGCCCAGCACTCAATTATCTACACAATAGCTAACACTATAAGCAGACTCTAAGCAAAACAAATGTACATTCTGCAGGTTCAGGTCTACTGGTAGGTAAGGGCAGCACCCTTTCCTATCTCCTAAAGGGATGAAACGTCTCCCACTATCTTCTTTCTCCAGTCTTCACTGCTAGTACAGTATTTCTAGTCATAGGCAACTAATCAGTTCAATGAAAGGTATTCTTACTGACTGAACGTTATCAACAGTTAGCTAAAAGAAGGTGGTGGATTCAACAACATCTATTACTTAACAGTTTTGAACACAGTCTTATACTTTAGCTGTTAAAGCAGATTTTTCAGAGATGCAGATCTCATCTGATATAAAAGCAGAAGTTAAAAGTGTTACACAAAAAACGGTAAAGTAAGAGACAAAAGTAAATTCATATAGAATGGCACAATTACATTTATCTGAGGAAAGGCTAGGAAATAGCATTAAAAGTTGTATTCTTAAACTTTCATGATTTTAATGAAAATTATAATAATTTTGTTTTGTTTTACACAATTTGACTCAAATTATTTCTACATTTATTTGTTAAGCAAGAGCAAACAGAAAATGTCTGAGTTCCATATATTTACATAGAAAATAAAGTAAGAAAACTGATTTTTAACCACAGCAAACAGATATATTTACCATGAAGAAACATCTCCACTTTCTTCCAAATGAGCCAAATAATTTTGTTAAATGTGGTTCTTTAAAACTCTTTTGATCTGAGAACTAAAATCACATTGGAGTACCAGAATTATTATCACTTTCAAACTATACCAACATATGTAAAATAACTTGAAACATTAACTGTCATCTGTATTAATTGGGCCTTGAAGAGAATTAGGTATTAATAATAAGCATTCATTTAAAATATGATAAAAGAAGGCAATAAGCCTCCTTATGGTTCCTTATATGTGCATCATTATAAGAACATTTTTAAAGATATAACTCTCAACTTATAGCCTTGGTGATGTTGACAAAGGAATTAAATACCTTATACTGAACCTTGGAACTATATTCATTTGCAAAAAACATTTCTCCCTCCGGCATCACTCCAATGCATTGCTGTAAGAGTGCTTGCCTCTGGATTCAGACCAGGTCTGCCTTTATAATATTCCTCCTGTTTCCTTTCAATGATTCTGTTAAAAGATTTGAATACAACTCTAGTCCTATATTGAGGAAAACTTGTGTTTTGAGAAAGGGTGCTAGTAAGTTCCTAGCTGAATATCTTAAGTTTATCTGGGCACTTCTGGCAGCAGCAGCCCTTTGTGGTGTTTGTTGGAGAATAATTTGAAATATGAATAATGATGGAAAATGATCACAGTTTTAATTCAAATCAAGAGATTTTCTCCATAAACTTCAAAAATTTAATTCAATTTGGAAGCCAAAATGTTTCTCAAGTCTGTTAATATCTGGAGAGCTTCTCTCTAATTTTTAAATACTGAACTTTTATGAAGATTGCTTTTTATGGAAATAATTTTAAATATAATTGCCATTAATATAATTTTATTTTCAAAATTACTTTTAAATTTTTTTCCCTTTAGTTGTAACTTTAGGCAAATTAGCTACATTTTCTTAGGTAAATAAGTTGAGTCACTATAAAAATCTATGACATAAGTAATTATATTTTATATGTACAAGTATTTTGAAAGAGCTAAGAAAATTATATACAGAAATGCATTTCTATATTTTGTAACTTTTGTATGATTTTATTTCATTTAGAATTTAGAATAATGTTTGTCCCAAGTGTGGATCTGGGTATGATTTGTATAAGGACTTCGCAGTGCACACTGAACAATTATATTCATTTTCTCATTTATTCCTTTTCATCTCACTAAGAGATGAAAAGTGTTACTTTTGTCTCTTTCTTTCTCTTTCAATGTATGAAAAACCCAAAGTTCAGAAACATAAGTAAGAAAATTAGATGAAACCCAGTCTTAATTATCAATTTTTCTTTTGTGCCTAGGATTCCACACTCCTTCCTTAAAATTTGTTCTGGAGTCTGCCCAGTAGGTTTGGGTTAGAGAAGAAGTAATGGGACTATCATTCAAGTAGGATGACCTTTTGCTCAGTTTGCCTGGGATCATTTTGTACTTATTACCATTACCTCTTTTTGCTCTCAAAAATGTTCTTTCTGATCTAATAGATAAAATATATGATCATCCTAATTGTAAAATGTTAAGAATATAATACACTTTACATGCAGTTCTGTTAGAATATAGAAATATGATTTGTGCGCTTTATTTATAATGCTTTATTTAAAGTTTCTAAAAACACTTAGAAATTTCCCTTTTAATAATTATATATAAATAAGAATTCAAATAATCATTATAATGAATATCCTTAATAGTTGCTTCTTATTTTCTATTTGTAAATTAACAAATATGTCATTTTAATAATTATAATTTATGCACATATACACTATGCAATTAAACACTCATTCAACTTATATAGCATTAGCAATGATTAATATGTTTATTGCTTTGACATTTTTGAAAATTATTTCTACAGAAAAAGAAATTATACCATATATTATAATATCTAAAATATAATTTGATATAATATCTAAAATACATAGTATTTGTAAAAAATACATATATATCTGTAACTGTAAGATATACACGAAAGTAAAAAGTTTAAATACTGGAGTCACAGAAATTTGAAGCTCTGCCTGTGTTTTTTTAGAACTCCATAATGTAGGGCAATTTCTCTAAACATTAATTTCCTAAAGTATAAAATGGGGCTAATAAAAATAGTACCTCCCTCATAGGGTTCTTGTCAGAAGTGAATGAAATAATCCATGGAAAAACCCCAGGAATAATATCTGGGACATAGCAAATAATCAATGAGTTTGTGCTGTTATCCTATATTTAATAATATAACAAGGAGTGTGTTATTTGATGGTAATGCATAAATGAATATGTATCTCATAGACCCATAGTTAAATATCCTTTACACCCGTTATCCTCCTGAGGTGATTTACCTCAGCAAGGATTTAAATAAAATAACTTGTTACAACCTCTTTTATTCTTTACAGCAATGTACATATCTTGAAATATTTGAAATAACCCAAATGTCCAAAATTTAAGGTACATCAACATGAGTGAACATATATATATATTTTTTTTAATTTATTTTTTAATTTTACTGTGGACCTTCTCAGGGAGCTACATCTGTGACCCTTTCATAGTTTTTATTTTGAGACATGGTTTTACTAAGTTCCTAACTTGCCTAGGCTAACTGGAAAATTCTATCCTCCTACCTCAGCCTCTCAGAGGGCTGGGTTTACAAGTGTACACCACCATTCACAGCTTCAAAATATTACATGCTACATAGGAATTTTGAATTATCTTAATAATAAATTTGAATGACAAAAGATAAAATTCTACAAATGTTTATACTTAGAATTAAAAAATATACATAGGAAAAAATAAATGGGATAATCAATACAACAATTAAGGTGTTAGGTAGAATTGCGAATGATCTTTTGTTCTGTGTTTTAAAAACTCTAGAAAATTAAATTTTACTTTTTCACAATAGAATTATTAGTTATAAGTATCCCGATAGTTCATACAAAGAAAATATGAATTATGTCATCAAATTATGAGTTTGTGTATTGTATTAACTTCTATATAAATCTGAGCTCAGGTAATAGAGCAGTAAATATTGGAAAGTATATTTTAATTCAAGTATAATTAAACGACATAAAAGGGGAGAGGTTCAAGACATTCTATAGAAACACCTCATAGATTTACATTTGTCTATTTTACTTATTAATAGAAAGCAAGTGCTGATTTGAGTATTTCACATATATTCATTCATATAGGGAGGTATCGCTAATTCATTTAGTCCAATCTAAAGCATTATCCTACCAGCTTTAAAGGGGAACAGTTCTTTACATACGGAAGCCAAGCAAAGCCCAGTGCAGATGGATTGAGGGCCCACTCTCACGGGAATGCTAGACTGTTCTTCCATGAAAATTTTCCAGTTTCAGAATCCCTAACTTGTACCCTGGATCTCCACAGCTCCTTGTGTCTGTAGCTCCCTAGTTATTGCAAAATCTTTTGAAAAGAAACTTTCAGACTATCTTGAAAGGTGATATAAATCTGAACATTATGTTGTATTTAGAATTATTTCAACACATTTATCTTTATCTTTGTCACATTGTAAATATTTCATAAGCTTTGCTCTTTTTCCTATTCCGGTTCTCCAAATGGCAATCAGAACGACCTTTGTCAAGCAAAATATATGATGGATAGATGAGTAGACATACAGACGGACTATGTATCCCTTCATTATTCAGATAGCTTCAGAAGCTAATTACCGACAACTTCCCCCATTTTTAGGCTGACTTTTAAGGTGTTTCATTTTTTTTTTCTTTTGGTGCTGGCGTTTGAACTCGGGACCTTGTGCTTGAGAGGCAGGCGGAGACACCACTGAGCTAAGTCCCTGGCCCTAAGATGTTTCATCTTGATTCTGATTATCTTTTCTAATTTGCAGTCACGTCTGCTGTTGTCCTTTCCCTCCTTGTTTGGTACTGGTCTCACTCTATCTTAAGCAAATCCATAGATGTTGTTATGATGACCTGTTTTTTTTCACATTTGACCTTATAAAAACCAGAGAAACAAATTAAACATTGTTATCTTTCACAATTACCTATTTTACTATAATCCTATGAATCCTAAAATTTCCCTACCCTTTCCAGTGGTTTTTCTTTTCCAAATACTGAAGATTTCACAGACTGTAACTCTGGTGGTTCTGTACGCCTTGTTTTCTTTTTGCCACCATACTTTTTCTTATGGTCTCCCTGCAGTGTCAGTCTGCTTCCCGAGCAGTTTCAAATTAAATGACATTTATACCTTGTTCCATAATGTCTTCTCTTAGATACCTAAACATTGTTCTTTCTCTATGTGAATCATTGCATGCTATCTGGTTCTATTCATTTTTAATTTTTTTCAGAATGTTTAAGCTTCTTCACAACCAGACCTATTTGTTTTCTACCTCCCTACCATATATAACCAAGTACACTTCCTTGTACCAATTTTGTCTTCTGACTTATTTTTATAAACTTTCTTAAATAATTAATCATAAAGTACACATCGCCAAGACAAATTTTTTCCCATTCACAGTGCTATGTAGTTTCTTACTGCATAAAGCTACTTTCTTTTTTGTTTGTTTGTTTTTTGTTTTTTGTTGTTGTTGTTGTTTGTTTTTTTGGTACCAGGGATCGAATTCCGGTCCCTGCACTTGCAAAACAGGCACTGGAACCACTGAGCTAAATCCCAGGCCCTGAAGCTACTTTCTTTGAGTAGTCTTAACCTATGTGAACATGAGAACCCCACTGCACTTAACTTTCTTTAGAGCATATAGCAAGATGATATGCTGACACTTAGCAAATATGCACAGGACTCTGTTTCAGTTCTGAGGAACTTATTTCTATGAAAATAATACATGTTTATATGTATTCATTGTCACATTTGTATTGTCGGTGTCTTTTTGTGACTTTTCAGTTTCTCCAGAAGCATTTCACCCTCTTCACCATTATGTATGTCTTGAGAAAAGAAATACAAGAGTCTGATAACATTTTCCAAATTAAGGAAGGAAGACTTAAAGGATATTTCTATTTATCTTATAGAGAAAAGTGGCTTTTGTTATAAAATTATGTACTTTGCTTCCAAATTATATATTTTATATGTTAGTTTGAATTGCAAAGCAAATAATAAAAAAATAGAAACAAAATCCTAAAGACATTCGCTAAGCTAATGTCTCTTTATATTATAAATAAAATTTATATATATATATATTATACCAAAATGAATTTTTGTTATTTGAATTATGCTTATATTACCTCTGCAATGTTTTACACTCCTATTTAAATTATTCACATTATTTTATTTAGTATTTCCTCCCTCCCTCTCTTTTCTCTCCCTCCTTCCTTCCTTTCTACCTCTCTCTCTCTCTTTTTCTTTTTAAATTTTGCTATATAGCTCATCCTGGCTTGGAACTTGCTATGCAGCCAACTGTGGCCTTGAACTCATGGCAGTCCTCCTGCCTCAGCTTCCTGAGTGCTGGGATTACAGGCATTTGCTACCATGCCTGACATAATTATTCATGTGTAGAAGCTCTTAGTACTTGTTTGAAGACATTTTTGAATAGGTAATGTGTATGAAGAAATGTCATTCCAGTTACCTAAGCCTACAGTCACTTTTCCCTGAAGCAGACACCATTAGTACTTTGCATATATTCCAGAGATATTCTCTCATAATTCAAAAAATTTGTAGTGATATATTATGATATTTAGAATCGTGTCACTATTTCTTAGTAAGCATTTTAGGCATCATTTAAATCTATAGTGCTTTTACCTATCTTCAGTCATCTTTGTACCTGAAGTGCACTGAACATGGTAGTTATTTAATAAGGAATAGAAAGAACTGATAAAAGTAAGGAAAAAATAAAGAAGCAGTTATGAAATTAATGTGTCTGACTTAGTTTTCAACGATTTGTATGTTTAGTATATGACTTCAGAATATTTCTAATTAGCATCAACAAGCATTAGGCCACTCTTTGAGTGAAAATTTAAAATGGTATCTATTTCGGGCAGGCAGTGTCATAAAATAAATCAGTGACTTTGCTTTTAATGTGATTTTTGTACACATTTTTATCATTTCCTATAACATAATTATCACCAAACTGTGGAATATTTTATTCATGAAGGAGCTATTTTGTACAAATAATTTTATTTTCATGGGAGAAATTTGCAATAGTTTAAATTTTTTCTTATGTGCAAAACAGATATAAGATGGAGAGGAGGGCCAGGGATTTAGCTCAGCGGTGCTGCCTCGTGCCTCTCAAGCACAAGGCCCCAAGTTGGATCGAGAGTGAGGGAAATTTCAGAAAATTATTTTATTTCAGTTTTCCTCACATTTAAATAACTGTAAATTATACTGTCCCCTGTAATACACTTCACACATTTAGTTTGAAGGGCTGGATACATGTCTTAATTAGGATAGTCATGTAAGTTAATGTGTAAAATATACAAGGTCAAACCAGCGAAATTTAAGCTTTTACATTTTATTCTGGTAGCAAAAACAATTTAACTTTGAGTTTAGGTCAAATTAATCATTACAGGCTTATTTAGTTTTCAACCTGTGATATAAAATGTGTTCAAAGTTACCAAATTTACATATATACATATTACAGTGTTAATCTCAAATGACAGCACTTCTTTGCAACAAAATTTGGTTAGCTCACGTACATTACTTACTGTTGAATATGGTAACTATTGCCTCAAGTATATTAGAAAATTAGGCACCCTTGAAAGGACATGTACTGTGCTTTATGTTTTGCTATACGTGTCACCCAATGAAAATCTATTAATCCTATCCTGAAGCTATCAATACCGAATTAAATCCTTTATAGTATACCTGAAGGAGAACTCCATCATGCTTTCAATAGGAAAGGCTATAGTTTTCAACTACATAGCTTACATTTATCATTATTAAAGCTGGTTAATCAAAATAATTTCTTTTATTGATATAAACTGCTCAATTTTTAGCTCTTTAAAATATTTTCCCTTCTTAAATATATTTTATTTTAAAATTTTCTCTATATGTTGGCAGTTCATAAAGAATATATTGATTGTGGGGTTTTGGTACAATGACATAACACATCATAGTTATTTTCATTATTATTGACCAGGTAGAAAAATTATAGTGGGAGGAGTGGGTAAGTGTGGAAGATAAAACATATCTAAAGATTATATTAGGGTATAAGAAGTTTATTCTGAGAAAAATCAATAAAAGATTATGTTCACTGTGAGCCTCTATTTTCCAGTTATATTCTATGTTCATTTTGATATTTAACAATGATATAAACTACTTCCTATGTAGACAACTATATATAATGGTATCAATTAATTACATGAATTTAATAATGTTAAGCAAATGAACCTGGTGGATGTCTTAAAGTAGTTCTTTATACTTCATGTTCTGTTTTTAACAAAGTGAAATAACTTATGTTATAGTATTTCTAATTTAATTGGCATTTTCCTGTTAGGTATTTTTATCATTCTAGAGTGAGAAGGCAGGATATACCCTTTACTTACTCACATATGGTGCATTCTTTACTATGTAGCTGTTTCATGGACATTCTTGTGTTTTTCATCCATAATACACTATGAGGCAATTACAGTACAATTTATTTTGAAGGTTGAATATACCTTGAAGATTATCAGGGATCAATTAGAAGGATGTCTTTCATCTTTTTTAATAAATGGGTCAGCTGAAGTGCTCATACAGGTTTAATAGCTAATGATTGTTCTAAAAGTAAAAATCATAACTTTTTCTAGTTTCTTTTTCTTTAACATTTCATGCACACACTGTTTTAAAACATGCATATACATAAGTACACATATAAAAATACACAAATGTACATAGGTATATACATATATGCACATATATATATACAGCTCACGTCTACTGCACTGAAGATAAAAAAACAAAACAAACAAGAAATGAAACAAGAAAACAGCATCTACATTTTCCTTGACCTATTTTTAGCTTTCTAAATTGCTATGTACTAATCCCTTAATTTACAAATATTGAATACATTAAGGTTTTTTTTCCCATGGAAATCACAATTAATGATTCCAGAGAGGCTAAAAAAAAACTTACTGTAGGCTATTCTTGAAATATTACATATTTAAAAACAAAATAAAATACCTGTGATGTCTTTAAATTTTGTTTCACAAAGCAGAAAATTTATAAATGAATCAAAAAAATTCAAGTAGATATTTAGTCTCCCCTATTGTGTATCATACCTCAAAGTTATTTATGTTTTGAAAGACAAAAGAAAATAATTTTTACTTTTTATATGCTAAAAATACCTAATATTTTCAACCCTAAGAAGGTTAATTTTACCAATAAACATATTTTGAATACTTTCACAACTGTATGAAAATATCTTTTAAAATAAGAACATTGGGCACCTCCTAACATCTTCAGAAACTTAGGAATTGGGCAGAGCTGAACTTCTGCCATTTACTCATGACTTTTCTGACTAGATTTCTTCTGCAAAACCTTCAGATTTCATCCCCTCTGGCCCTGAAAGGGCAGAAGCACAGTCAAGCTTCTCCAAATCTATTCTACAAAACTGACCCTTATAATTAACACATGTGAAATCTCTATATTCAGGCTGAGCTGGAGCCTGGAAAACATGTACCTCTAGGTTAATGCTATTATTCGAGTTTGAAAAAGAAGAACAGCTGACAGGAACTTTTTAACTTTGTTGTAGACCATACTTCTTACTGTTTTAATATTTATTCTTTATAAACTTTATACAAGAGAACTATTTTTCAGTCGTGAGCTTAGTTGTTTAATCATTTCCTTCTTTTCAAAAGTGTTTCCAACAAGACAGCACTGTCACTTCAAATTCAAATAGCTTTCTCATTGACTTTCAGGATTACAGAAGATCGTTGCTGTGTATGTAACCATCAGTCTCCTTAATACAATATATTTTACCCTTCATTAATTTAAAGTGGATTTTTTTTCATTCTTCTTCCTCTGATTTTTTTCTTCATTCCCCCCTCACTAATGTTTTCAAATACGATGTTTTACTTTGGTGATAGCTTTTAATTTTCCTACGCTGTTTCTTTGATTCTCATCTTTCAAGTGGTTTGAAAGTACATCTTCCTTTTTCATTGGGTCTAACATGATCACAATATATGTTTATAGCTGGTAATATTTTACACTTTTGCTTTCCTTACATGATAGATTTTACACATTATGATAGAGAGTTATACATATTAATAGTCACATTACTGAACTTTATTGGTAACTGTTTCTTATTATCATTTCAAAGTTTTGATCTAATTATAGCATCTTTCTTTTTGAACTGTAGTCCTTTATGTTTCCAGTAGAATTCTTAGCTGAGTATAATAATAAATGAAATTTTTAGCTGTAAATCAATGACAGTGTTTATTATTTACAAAAATTTACAAAGTTAATTTTTGAAGGGTGTAATGAGAAGGTAAAGTAAATTTCAAAATGAAAGCCACAAATAATACTGAATGGAAAAGTCTTACCATTTAAACTCTGACCTATTTTTTAGAGTTAAGAAACTAAACCACACTTTGATCATTGCTGGAATTTATAGTCCCTTTTGAAACATTAGTGATCTGTGGCTGTGTAATATTAATTGTAATTCTTAGTATCCTAAAGTAATTTAGTTAACATGTTCATTTAGTGCCTAACCAGTTAAAGTTCTTAATTCTTACTTTCATAAAAAGCTGAAACTGCTATGCCATTGTACTCTTTTGTGTATGTATGTGCATGTGCGTGCACATGCCTCTGTGTGTGTGTGTGTGTGTGTGTGTGTGTGATGCAGGAGATTGAACCCAGGTCCTCAAAAGTGCTACTTAACTGTTTTATGTTGAGCTGCATCCTTAGCCCCCTTTGGAATATTTAAATTGGAAAAAGAAAAATAGAGACTAAGAACAAATGACAATATACTAATAATTTAAATAGCTTCTTTTTTTTTTTTTTTTTTTTTTTTTTTTTTTTTTTTTTTTTTTCCGGGAGGGGGACTGGGGTTTTTTTTTTTTTTTTTTTTTTTTTTTTTTTTTTTTTTTTTTTGCTGTCCGGAAGGTGAACTGAGGGGGAATATGTATGAAGGACAAGGTACAATACTGACACAACTTTTTCTGATGTTTAGTTTTTAAAGATTTTCTGTCATTGTATGCTCTGCTGCAGAGACAGCAAACTACATGTTATGTCTGTAATAGAGCATAAATATTCAGGAGGCTATAAATACACCTCGTTTAAGCTTATATGATACAAGCTTAGACTGAGTTGACTTGTTGAAAAACAAAATACTGATGTATACCAGAATTCATATTAAGCAAAAATCTTTTATTGCAGCCATTTTATTTTTTCTCTTCCTCCTCCTTTGCCTCTTCGACTTCTTTCTTTTTTAATATTCCTTAGTATACAAGGTGAAAGAAATGAAAACAGAGTAAGATTTTGCATATGTGTAATCTTCACTGAATATAATGCAGATTTCACCCATATAAACCTAAAGGGCATAGTTATGTATTATCCATTAATGTCAGTACAGAACTGACTGTCACTTGCCAGGCAGAGTAGAATCAGATAGAATGTTGACACTGATTGATGGACACGTCTGTGAGAATGCGCCTTGGCTGACTGACCGCTTGGGTTAGTTAAATACATACCCTTCTGGACCCAAATTTGGGGGCGAGAATTCTTGACATTTTTCTTTATTTTAAAAAGTTGCATGTTATCAGTAACTCTTTGATTCTTAAGATTATTTTAGTTTTAGCACTGTAGTTATAAAATAAGAGGAGACTGTGTGTGTTGGGGGGTGTGCTAAGAATCCAGCCTGGCCTTGTGCATGCTAACAAGCCACTACCAATGAGCTCCGATCCTAGTACTGATTTGATTTTTTTCTTTTTAAAGTGCAGTTTCCTGATGCCTGAGACTCACATCCTAAAGAATTAATTTTGATTTTGGTCACTCTCTTATATAGAAATAGATTGTTAAATCAAAATTTATAGTTTTTTTGCAGATGTATACTTGAATTTGTTGGAATTTTTCTTGAAGAAATATTGAGTAAAAATTAAGTCATTGATGTATAGTCTATACAAATATTAAAAATAAGGAAATATGTTTTGCATTTCTCCTTGAATAGCTATTATTATGAAATTTTTTAAAAAATGGCTTTTTTATCTCAGCATAATTATTTTAGTTATAATTGTTAAATATAGTTCATAAATCTAGATCACAGTGTTTGGTGAAAGAAATTTAGTTCCCAGTTTTATTTTTTATTTTTTTTGGTACGAGAGATCGAACTCGGGACCTTGTGCTTGCAAGGCAGACGGTGGCACCACTGAGCTAAATCTCCAGCCCAGTTGATAGTTGTTTTTAAGCACAATTTGTTACTTTTCTCCACTCGAATAAACATGCAGAATTATAGAATATTTTATGAATACTTAATTTTTATTTCAGAGTAAGAGAAAATGATGATGCATTTTGTCTATATTCTAATTTAAAATGTTTTCCTGCTGAGGATTGATATATTGCTTATATATGCTTATACTTATGGACTAACTGCAAATGTGTTAGATTACATTTTGCATGGAATAAGTAATATTGACAATTTTATTGTAGAATATTTTGGAACTTCTGATTTATAGATCCATGAATAATTTAAAATAGTCGTTCTTCAGAAATGTGTTCCATGCAAATCTGTTTGTAAGAACTCCTCATCATTTTACCATATGTGTTTTTAACACTGGAATTGGGGGTTGTATAATTTCTTTAAAATTATTCATATATCAATAACAAATCTCCAATATGTTAATATAGCATATGTCCAGGTAGTATGTAATTAAGTGCATTCCTACAGCATCTTTGCTAGGTATTAGATATTTTTATGTGTTTAGTCAGTGAGGACTATATATCACAGGATTTGTAACTAGGAGAAAAAAAATAGAGTTTTGAAAATTATGTAAAATATTTTCATGTACATCTGTTTTAAAATAGGTTTGTCAATAATTGTCCATATAAAAAAGACTGAGGAAATACTTTTTTCTACCTACTGAATAGATATGTGTAGTAGTTGTTTATATATTGATCATCAGAAGGGCATGAGATTTTTATTTTCCATTTAGAATTATACTATGAGACTAGGGAATAATTTCCAAAATAAATGACATATCACTTTCATTAAAATGACACCGAGAAACTGAGATAAATAGTTCAGCATTTTCTGGGTTGACATGATGTTTGCCTGTCTGACTGCATTCTTTCTAATAGACAGCAGAGACACAGTTATAAAAAAGACATCTGTGCCAAGGTTTAGCTATCCAAAAAGGGCAAGATCTTGTGTTTAAAAGGTAGAGAATCCAATCGATGAAAATGTCTGGCTCTGTTAGCACCAATAAAGCTGAAGGCCACTGGGAAACTCAGAGAGGGTCTTTTGTTGCAGAGATAGAAAGAGACCCAAACTATGACACTTTGAGGAGAGCAGGGTCAGCCAGGAAGATCATCCATCTTCTTCAGTGGCAGCTTTCTGTCAGATTCTAACTGTTCAGTGGTAAAACTAAGCTTCTGCTGTTGACACCAACCGAATCTCAGCCAAGTGTAAATGAAGCTAATATTCACTGACCTAATGCATAGCAAATGAAACCCTATGTGTCACTGGAGAAATAATGTTATCTGACACTTCAAAAGTGAGTGATGGACAGAATTGGGGGGCTATGAATTGTGTTAGTCAAATAAGTGAAAATATATCTTTTAGCCGTTTTATATTTTTAGTTGATTTTCACTTTGGACATAGATATAATTTTGACAAAAAATAGATATACATATATAATATTATATATAGTGACATTTTACATTCAGAACTTGATTATACTACATAATAAGCTCTCATTTGTCCTCCTTAACTTTCTAAATGTTCTGTCTAATCATGGAGAGAAGATTTCATATCTGCTAATAGAAGGTATAAATTTTAAAGACAATTTTGTTACTAGTTTACCCTCAAAAATTAATGAACCAGAATATATATTTTTGTCATTATTAAAAATGGATTAGTCTCATTAGAGTGAAAGTCGGAAGGGCTGTATTTTGTTTATCATATTTGAAAGCATGGTCTAAAATCTTTTTTCTTTAGTATCTAAAAGTTTTCATTAGACTCTTCATCATGATTTTCATATTTTTCTTATTATATTTTAACTGTATGTTATGCTTTTTTTTATTTTGAAAGAATTTTCATTAGTACTTTCAAACAAAATTCTCACAAAAATGAAAGTTAAAATCTTAAAATTCTTGCAAAAAGTGAAGATTAAATGTTAAAATGCGTCCATAAGTATCTATTACCTAAACAATATAAAATAGTTGCCATATTCTTTAGAGAAAACATCATCACTGGCAAAAATGGAAAAATAATTGGGATAAATAGAAAAGAGCGACTTCAAAGAATGTAGGGAATTTAAAAATTAGAGGAAAAGATAAATCAAAGCATAGCATTAAATGTTCAAAGAGTTTCATGGAACGTGATTATCTGCCATGGTGGATTTCATGAGAATCACCAGGATAGATCTGCGTCTAATTGACATCAATCACATTTGAACTGATAGTAAACAGTTCTAAATTTTTGGAATCTGTGTATTGATTTTTGTTCACCTCATCAGTCTTGTTTATTTGCACATACTAAAGAGTGAGCATGGTTTTTGTTCTACTGAACTTGAAAAGACATGTGATTCCTAAGATATTTTCTTCTTAGCTCTCCTTGACAAGTAACTGAAATCAGATGAGATCGTGCACAAAGTTTTCTGTTGGCAATATTTGTGAACCTAATCATATGAAGACTCTAAACATATGTTTAGTCAGTTCTTTTTTCTCCACATTTGCTTGAATATAAGCACCCTTCTAAGTAATATGATTTAATGAAGACCAAAGAGAAATTCTTAGTTCATAGTAACTTCTCTGAGCTGACATATCTGTTTCATCAGCTGCTTATCCTTTACAAGAAAAAAATATGAAAATCGTTATATATATGGCAAGTATTATAGTTGTAGCTTTGTTTATGATTTACCGGCATTATCTGCACATACAGATAATAAGTTTAGTCAGTGAAACAAACATCTCTGAAGCAGTAGCCTGACAGTGAATAACTTAGTAAGTACTGTTGTTAGTGGTAGTGACGTTAGTGGATTAAATTGAGCTGATTTTCAAACCTTTTGAATTATAATAGTCTATACAAAGTGTGCTACAAATAAATCCTATGAACACAAATAAATATAAACATATCTATTTGAAAGTGATAGGAGCCTCCTATTCACAAGATAAGTTTGAATAAATGCTCTACACAGACTCGTCTAACTCTTTCACAAAGTTGTGTGAAAAAGCCACCTGAAGTACAGATTTTTATTGTGTGTGTGAATTTTTACATTATTTTATCATAAATTTTCTGGATTTCTTCAAAAAGTCACTGAAGGAATTTCCATAACAGATGGAAAAAAGGAAGAATTGGATAAAAGGCTGAGGATCTTACTTCATGGAACACTGGTTAATGGATTTAGCCGTTTGACTCTAAATTGAAAGACCAATTGTACTTTATGATCTGCATAAGTCATATTTGATTAGTAACACTGAGGTTTAAAAACTAAAATACATTTCATGCTGCTGTGAAGTTTCAGCCCCTTTGCCCTCATAGTTTACAAAGCCCCATCCAGTCCAGACCTGCTAACCCAGTGCAGAATTTTTTAATAAGAAAGTTTTCCAGTTAGTTTCTATAATTATTCCTTACTGAATCACTACAATTAGCGGTGTCATCTTCCATTTATTCTTAAATGCACTGTTTGGATGGAAACTTCCACGATTAAGAAGCTACTATATATTATTCATGTACTTTTGTAACAATCAATGAGCTACATTGCTCAAGATTACTTAGATGCTACATCCATATTCAAAGTGATTTACATTCAGATTTTTGGGCACTGACAATCCCTGAAATAACTGGGATTGTTAGATTCTAGTCAGAAAGCTGCAGTTGTGTAGGGCCTTTGTTTGAGAAAAGATGCCAGTGGACGGTTGTTATAAGTGCCCGTACAAGTCACCCAAATTCGGTATGAAATGTAATTGGCTAGAACAGTTCTTGAGATGAGTTTCAAACCTCTTTAAATTTAATCAAACTTTAGAATCTAAGCATCCTATTCAGAGTAACTGCAATTATTGCCATGTATTATGATTATTATTAAATTAAATGACTATTTGGTCCTTTATTTATTTATTTATATCATCATGCTGTAGAAAATAAGAGATTAGTGTGACTCATTCAGGAAATGAATTTATGTAAATATTAAAGGATTATTTCCAAAAGTAATATTCCGCTGGAAACTGGATAAAGAAGTTGTGGTTTTTCCATTTTTTTTAAACTTCTTATTTCTCATTGAGTTTATTGGTACATTTTAGGTATACAGTACAGTTACATTCATCATTGGGATCTTGTGCCTTTACATGACAGGTCTTGGTTCTCACTTTTTCCCCTTATCCCTATCCTCCCTTCACCCCCTCCTGCCTTCCCTATTTACAAACACTTTATTTCCATTTTTTCATTTTCTCATGTTTTTTTTCTTTTCCCTTATTTCCTTTCCCCTACTCTTCCCACTTCCCCTACACCTTTAGCCCTTTTTCCTATTTCATATTGTCAATTATGCCATTAGGATCTTACATACCATTACAGTTTTTCATTTATTTTTAATAAATAATTTTAAATATAAATAATTTCATTAAATGAATCCTTTATTTTATGTATTTTTTTGTTTTTAAACTTTCACCTGAGAAAAATTATCAAAATTGGCTTCACATTTATTATTTTATAAAAATTATGCTTTATTGTATAATATGTAAAATTTGCATAATTTTATTTAAATATGAAAGGACTTATTTTGCATTTAACCTCTTAGGAGAAAAAGCAATCTATTCCTTGGTAGAAATTTTCTAAATTTTTAAAATATATGTTAGGATACCTCTTCAAGGAATAATTAATAGGAAAAAGTAAGTGGATATATTCAGTTTCATATGTGTTTTTTTTTTCCTATTTAAAAAGTAAAGAAAAAGCATGAGACACATTCTTCTTAGTATAATCAATTGGTGAGTCAAGTGAATAGTGACATTTTTAAGTGAGAGCCATAGAAGTTGCTGTTTCTCCTTTGTGTCAACCTGGAAGGTAAAACAAACTAATAGCTCCGATATCTGCAATAATCTTCCCTTCTTTTCTTACTGAAGCAGCCAGGGAACAGCACATAGTATGGCTGAAAAGGTAGCTATCCTTTTGAGGGCAAGGTTGATTTCACTTTTGCTCTTTACTTTGCAATAGGGGTCAAAGATTCTTGGAGAAGCTTAACCTATGTTTGCTGTGAGGAAATATGGACAGTTTTTAGTTTCTATACGTGCAGATCTCTGTTAGGTGGATTGTCATTTACTCTGCACTGAATTGTCAGCATAACTGTGTGACTTTCTTTGAAAGTAGTAAAATAATCTTGAGATGAAAAGAATTAGCATAAATATTGCCTTTCATAAATCGGTAGACTGTATATATAATTTTTTAAATTTAGGTTTTACCATATAAAATTGTATATATTTAAATTTTAGATTATGCCATTTTACATTTAATATCCAGTCTAACACTGTCTGGTATGTTCCAAAGTATTAGCATTAGGATGAATCAAAAAGCAACTACAGTTCAGATCTGAGATTTTTAGTTTTAGGTTTTCTCTCTCTGAAACCATGAAGAATTTAAATAATTTAGGTAAATTAGGATGTAGTAGGTTAGACAAGCAATTTTTTTTCTGCTGTTCTTATCTTTTTGCTAGTACTCCTCCTTTTCTCTCCCTTGCACCTCCTCCTTCCTGTCTGTATTTTTATCATAAATTTACATAGGTGGTTCATAAATAAACACATAAATATGATGGAGAAAAATTTTCTCAGGTCATTAAGCTCTGCAGTAAATCCTTCCCTCTATCTTTTCTTTCGTGGCTGGGGAAATTGTTTTAGATTTCCACTCTGTTTGTGCTCTGTTCCCTTAGGTCTGACACTGCTGTCTTCCATGGAAGCATAATGCTGATATAAAAGGTCAATATGCTGCAATATTTTCTATAGTAAAATTATATGTTTTGCTATTTGAATTTAGAAATTTCCAGTTTCCTTTTCTTCTTTTGTTGGGTGCCTGTTTTGTTTGTTTTGTACATGTTGATATCTTATTAAAATCTTTTCAAGTGAAGATGACACTAAAGTTTCCGTTTAAACTTTTATTCTTATAATGACCTTTGTTGCTCTCTAGATAGAGATGCATGTTTCTGAATCTGTATGAACCTCTGGAGAGTCTGGTGGAAAATTCTACAGGGACTGTTCTCATTGGAATATACTCAGTGGGACTACAAGTATGACTAGGCTAGATTTAACATTTCTGAAAGTTTAAATTAGGACCAAAATTTAATGCATTAAATGACAAAAAATGAATATCATAAAAAGGAATATCATATAAAGGAATATCATATATAGAGAATTATGAATTCTCTAATGCTACAGGGAAGTGAAAGATCAAATACACAAAAATATTGACCTTAACAAGAATCAGTACGAAAAACCTGATGGGAAAAGATGCATGGAGTATAAAGCCAATTCAGTTCACCTTAACAAATATCTCTTCAGTGCTTTTTGTTTATAGATAATTATGATAAATTTTTGGGAGAGAAATAAAGTTGTATGAGTTCATAGATTGTCAAAACAATTAAAATTAAAAATGTTAACAATATAGCAATGCATTTTAAACTCCATTTGAGGGGTTTCATTGTACCTTTAAAAATGCTTTTTCTCTTTAAATGTCAAATAAAAAATAGAATCAATAATGTCATGAATATCTTAATGTTTTAAGACTCTGTGGTTGTTAAAATTTTGTTCCCTATCCTGGATGTATATGAGGAAACTTTTTCCCTCCTTTGGTTGAACCATTTGACACTAAGTTAAGTTATGACCATTAACTTCTAAAGTTTGTAGCATGTTTCTTGACATAAGGACATTCTCCAATATAAACAATATTCTAATTCAAGCTCTCAAAATTTAACATTTATTTAAAAATATATCTGAATGTATAATCCATTTGTCAATTTTCCACTTGTTCAAACTATCCTTTATAGCTTATTTTTTTCTCAGTCTTGTGATCCAGTTAAGAATTCCATATTTATTTTGTTGCCATTATTTGTTTTCTTCCCTTTTAGTCTGGAAGCCTCCTTCACTCATAAAAAAATCTAGACCAGTTACTACTTACAACATGCTGCATTCTAGATTTGTCTGGCTATCTTTTTTTGTTGCCTTATTGAATTCAAGTTAAATTTTTTGGTAGAGGTCAACATTGTTGATGTGCTTTACTTTCTATTGAATCAGAACATGCCACTTTGTCTTCATATTTGCAAAGCTAAGTTAGATGACTTAGTTAAGGTTTTGTATACCAGGTCTTTGTGTTATAAATTTACTAGTTTTTATGATGCTTGGTGACACGATGCTTTTGCAATTCCCTGGCAATCTTTACCCAGTATTTTATCATTCATTGAGGATGTCAACTGGAATGATTTGCAACGTGATGATGATTAAAAAATGTTTATTTTCTCTTTTCATATTTTCTACATGTGCTTGCTTTTTTCTGTAAGAAAGATTTTTTTTCTTTTCTCTAATCTCAGGTTTTTTGCGGTTGCTGTTGAATAGTGCTGTGGACTCACAGATTCTAACAAAAAGCATCTTAGAAACTCACTTGTTTATCTTCTATATGAGGGAGAATGAAATTTAATATTAGCTATATTTATTTTTACATAAATTCATAATGTTGAGGATTGGAGTTCCAATTCATTTATTCCAATATTTGTTTTGTTATTATACTTTTTGGTTTTATTTTTAATACATGCTTTATAAGTGAATATGAATTTCAAGAAATTTTTGAGACATTTTCAGATACAGTGTTACCCTGTTAAAATAAGTAGATGACCCTTAAGAACAGTATTTCTTTTAGACTAGAGATACAACTACCAGCCCCAAACTACCACCAAATTAGCTTTGTAAATAGACAACTTACTCAACCTCAGGAGACCTTCATCTCCTACTTCCAGAGTAGGAAATATTAAAGGTATCCTTTTGTAGAAGTTACATGTAGACCAAATGATCTAAGAAACATATAACTCTTGCACGTGGAAGTGGACAATAAATATGCATAAAATGAAATGATGCTTGTAAAGCATTTAACACACTGTTGAGCACATAGTAAGCAATCAATAAGTGTTAGCTACATTTGTAATTATTGTAAGAATTGCTTTTTGTTTTTGCATTTTAATAAATGTGGCTGGAAGTGATCCAGAAATGGTATTGATTTTGCCTCCATAAAATCTCTCAATCTATCCTATCAATTTCTCTCCATCTTATGGCCACTATTTTAAGACTTTGTCTTTTCTGTCTTCAAGCATATCAATAGCTCATTAATTTGTTTACCATTTATCTTCTTCTCCACCAATATTTTTTTCTGCTCATATGTGAGTCTTTATTTTAATTACACATTTATTGATCCCTTCTTTGAAATATATTGGTTCCTTACATATTTTCCAAGATATTCCTTAACAGGTAATTGAAAATTCTTTAAAATTCACCTCGGCTTATCTTCTTACCCATCATCAAATGCCACTGAATAATTTGAGATATCCTAAATCCTTTATTTCTCCTCATGATTTTTATACATTGCAATTTTCTTCTTGGATTGTCATCTCTTTTTGGAAGATTTTTCTAAGCTCCATAGGCTACCCTCTCCAATTCTTTTCCAACAATCACACTAGTCAGACAGGTTTCCAATATGCATCAACTTTACTGTGACATGCTCCTTTAGATTATAGGTTACTAGGGAATAATGAATAATGATATTCCTCTATATCCTTTGCATTTAGCACCCTTCCTGGCTTAGCTACTGGAAGAGGAATGATTATACATATAAATGAAATTTTTCAGTTAACTTCTATATGGCAGGAAACAGATTATATTTTCTTATCCACAATGCAGTTAAATGCCAGCAAGTAATTGTGATAATGATAATTCTGATGATAATAGGGATTCTTTTCAAGGCCAGGAAATGTCTTTTGGCTTATGAAAAGGAAATAGTAGGATTGGGGATTTAGCTCAGTGGCACTGTGCCTACCTTGCAAGGGCAAGGTCCTGAGTTTGATCTCCCCCCGACCCAAAAAAGGTGCTCTCATGAAAAGGAAATAGTAGCTTACATGTCCAAGAATAGGGAACTGTATGAGTGTCTGTATCGTGAGATGTTTTACACTGTCCAACCATGGCATTAAGTTCCTTATTTACATGAAAAACTATTCACAATATTAGACTAAGTATAAAAGAAATCCACAGTTTTGTCATATCTTTTTTAAGGAAAAAAAATTTAAGTGTGTCACACATTGTTATTTAAATCATCTTTAGATACTGGCCTTTCATGACTATGTTCTTTGTGTTTTCTGCATAGATCATGTGTTACTGTATCATGTGTATACTGTCCGCCTAATTAGTACATACAATTTTAGAGTACAAAAAGAATCAACCTTTCCTTGTGTTTTGGTCTTATTAACATGTGAGATACAAGTACATGTTTTTGGTTATGTTAAAAAATATGGAATACCGTTATAGTTAACAAATACAAGATTCTTTATTTGGAGAAATATTTTTGCATATCAAAAATAAAATCTAAATAAATTTAGTAGATGTACTACTATAAATGATGAAATGGGGCTTGAGATGTTTAAATGTATGAAGCATTTAATTTTTATGATTCCTTTCTCACTCGTGAATGACAAAGAAAGAAGTGGGCTTTTAACACATTTTAATAAAATATATAAATTTCTGTACATTTGCCTATGTGTACATATACCTGCACATGTATTTTATTCCTTTATAGTACAAATCTTGAGCTGTAGCTATTACTAATAAGCAATTATACTTTTACAATCAGTTGCATTGTTTGGTAGGGACAATACAAATCATCTGTAGAATAAGTTTCAAATTGATTGCACAATTCTTGATAGCTTTTGTGTTTTAATTTCTCAAAGGTAAATGTGTCTTGTTGTGGTTTTTCTATAAAATGGAATATTACTCAGCCATAAAGAATGAGAAAACAGATTCATTCATAGGAATGGATACA
>NW_022900926.1:58115058-58124994 GCF_012274545.1 Fukomys damarensis | reverse complement strand
TAGTTTCCCTGGTGTAAATAATCTGCAACAATGCATAAGATTCTAATAAGATTACTGACATTTAGAAATGGGAAGAAAGGAGCTAAAGGTGTAGGGAAGGTGGGATGGGTAGGGGAAGAGTAAAAAGGGAAAAGAAAAAAATGTGAGAGAATGAAAAGATGAAAATAAAGTGTTTGTAGATGGGGAGGGGAGGAGGGGGTGAAGGGAGGGCAGAGGTAAGGGGAAAAAATGAGAATCAAGCCTTGTCATGTAGAGGTACAAGATCCCAACAATGAATATAACTGTACTGTATCCCTAAAATGTACCAATAAACTCAATTAAAGCTGAAAAAATATATATTATTGCCCCAAAGGAAATCAAGTTAATTATTTAATTTAACTAAAAGGAAATGATTACAATTTTATAATCTTCCTGCATGCATATTGTACATGACTATATATTTCATATGTATTTGTATTTTTTGATTACACTATATTGCATATCCAAACTCTCAAGCTTTCTTAGCTATATCAAAATATATTTTGAGTAACTTTTATGTCACTCAGTAGGTTGGTTCTAAGTTATTAACACACTAATTTCCATATTACACAACAGAAAATATTTTAGGGAAATAAATCATCTGTGAATTGTATAATGGAATCTAATTTAAAAACATAGCTGATAGCCCTGCTTAGTTCTGTGTAACTTTTGATAGACCAATTTTTTCTACTCCGATACTTAGGACACAGCTATTGTTTCAGAACCTTCAACTTAGAGGATCACAGAGCCTGAGCAAACTTGAGATTATTAGACAAGCTGCCACAACTTGCGTTTACCTATCTCAATGTGCACCGTCATAATATTGCACACATCAGACTTCTATCAAGAAGTCACCTGCCCCCAAACTTTTCCCCTGCTCATCTATGAAAAATAAACATTTACTACCCTTGAGAGGGTTTATAATGTGAGAGAAATATTTCAAGAGGTCTGTTTTAAAAATTTTTCATCTAAATTTTCTGAAATTCATTTTCCTTGATAGTATGTGATTAGTGAACAAATATTTCTGTGCATTTCCTACTAGAATTGTGAGCAGTGTTTCAAAACCTGCACATTAGGAGAAATAATCATCTAGGAGAAAGGCATAAGAAGTAACATTAGATTGGGAAAGGAACAAAATAGAAATCTGCGGTCAGTGTGAAGAATTTCGAGCTTATACTGGGAAATAAAAACTCCTAGTTGTGACAGCATAAGTATTGTGCTTGTTAACAGTGTAGGTGCCCTGAACACAAGAAGAGGGGTGGAGAGTCACTGCTATAAGGAAAAAAAAAAAAAGAAAGGAATACTTTGTTACAGAATTCCAACATGTAATTATCTTTTCCCCTAACACTAGTATAATGCCTACTTGCTCACCCTTTTTTCTTTCCTCCCTCTCTCCCTCTCCCTCCCTCTTTCTCTCTTTCTCTCTCTCTTTTTCTTTTTCTCTTTCTCTTTTTCTCTTCTCTCCTTCCTTCCTTCTCTCTCTTTTCTCTCTCTCTCCCTCTCTCTCCCTCTCTCTCTCTCTTCTTGCTTTCTTGTTTAATTTAATGAGAAATTGCCAAACAGTTCTCCAATGCAAACAATTTTACATTCCCATCATTAATATATAAGCATTGTAGATTTCTTCAAGTCCTAACCAAAACATACTATTCAGTCTTAATTTTAGCCATACCAGTAGCTATGTACTGATATCTCCTGAAATTTGTTTCCCTGATAATTAATGATGTTGAGAATAGTTTATTGTTCTTATTAGTCTATTGTTATCTTGTTTTGTAAAAATATCTGTTCCAAATATTGTGTTGACTTTTAAAAATCGTATATTAAATTTATTTTCAATATTAGGGATTGAACCCAGGTCTTTTGCACTTGCTACACCCCGAACCCCTTTTTATTGTGAGTCAGGGTCTCACCAAGTCACTAAATTCCCTGGGCTGGGCTCAATTTGTGATACTTCTGCCTCAGCCTAGCTGGGATTAGAGGAGTGCACCGCCAACCCTGACAGTTTCATATTTTTGAGAGGTAATTGTTCTTATGTGCTCTAGATCCAATACCTTTTTCAGTTTTATGTACTGACCCCATGGCCAGTATGAAGATAAAATATGCTAATATGTCGATTCTAAGCTCTATAATTTAGAATATAATTTTTGCTTAATTTAATTTGCTATTAATTTCCTAATGTTTATTATTAGTTGTTAGAACTACTAAATACATGTGTCAATAATCACATTACCAAAAAGATGCAGCTTATTTACCTTACAGATTAACTCAAAAGTCCTAGGTTTTAAGAACACATTTTAAAATAAAAAGGATATTAAAAAATCTTCAGTTTGTTTCAGACAAGGTACTAAAATTCCTTAGGCCTGATTAAAGGAACATTGTGTTAGTTCATGTGCCCTTTGTTATTTCTCTTCATTTCTAGATTCACTAAATGTAATATTAACTATTCAGCTTAAAAATATTTTTATTGCTTACCTTCTTTCAAGTTAAAATTTATCACATAGTTTTCTCCTTTTGAATTTGTGCTGTGAAGGACTGTGTGCAAGAGGCATTGAAAAAAATGAAATTTTAAATAGCAGGAATGATCCTTTGGAATGAATGTACCTAAGATAATGCTAAAATTTTTCATAAAAATCTAGTAGATAGTAATTCTAAAGAGGATGCCATTATTGTTAAAGAAGATCCTTTCTGAAAATATTCAGAAAGCATTACTTAATGGCAACTGAAGCAAATAAAGAGCAAATGGCAATAGAGCAGTCACCTTCTGCAGAGCTCTTAATAGTTTCTGTGAAAAATTAAGGACCACCTGCCATGTTGAATTTTGTAAGTATGAGTGATTTAGAGAACTTGCCAATACATTCATGAATAAGTGAAAAAAAAGAAGAGCTTTTATATAGTAACACAAACTTTCAAATGGAGTTGAAGGACAAGGCTCTTCTTTGCTGGGTGAAAGTTATCTGCTATATAGACAAAGCTCCTGAATGAAACACTTGTCCTCGAATTCCTTTTAATCTGCTGTGAGGTTCTGCTTTTTACCTCGCTTGGAATAATGTGCCAATTTTGTAAGGATAAAGAGAATTTTATCCTTTTTTGTTGTTGTTGTTGTTCCTTTAGCTTCTTGATGCAGCATTTCCTTGAATTTCAGTCTTACCTGTTTTTAGCAGCTCTAATTTCAGACTTGCACTTTCCTGGAATAAAGTGTAAGAACTGATATTCTCATCTACTTGAAGAATATTCAAGAAATGCAATCCTAGTAAGAATGCCTCTCACTAATGAATATTTCTTTTTCCATACTTCTTGAAAAAAAATCTATTAGTCTTTCACCTTCTTTATGCCTCTTTAAAAATGTATTTAAAAGTCTGGTATACAAGGAAGATTGCTTGTATGATAGCATTTTCCCCTTGCATTGTTAGGGGTGATTGTTCCCAACTCATACTTTCAGTAGTTTTGAATTAAATGATTTTTCTTCCCTCTACCAAAATATTTACTTTGTCCTGTAACAGTTCTGAAGATCAAATATTATGACCATTTTAATTGAATTTGATTCCTTTTAACTTTACTATTTAATTCTCTACGTTGAAGTTGAAAACAGTTAAATAAAATTAATAATAGGTGTTTAGTGTTATGGGAAATTGGCATCTGCTTTATAACTGGGGCAGGGAGCCCAGATTCTTAGCTTTCAACAAAGGTGCTTCAGTTAGTGTAGAGGACTCCGAAAGACAAAACAAAAAAGCTGCTCTAACTTTTAAACTCAGTTTTAAGCAGATCGTTGCGGTGAAACACATTGACTCCAATTCTAAAGACATTGATAAGAGGACTGACTGATAAAGTTTCACAGCTTTTTCAATTTAAGGACTTTGTTTTCTGTCTAGGTCATTTAATTATTATAGCTATATGCTAAATAGAGCTATTAAGATACTAACCATTGCCATTTCAAGATCTTAGAAAAGCCCTTTTTTAAATGTCAGTGTACTAATTAAATTGACACTCTTGTTATTAATATCTACTTCATTCTTCAAAGGTCCTGATTTGGGTGATAAATTATATAGTTGCCTTTCATATACACATTTTAATACACTTTTTCTTTTCATACATTTTTTATTTCCAAAATAATTACTTTTCTAAATATATATGTTTCATATTTCAGCTTTTTAAATATGTTACTTTTACATAATAGTATCTAAAATTAAATTGATATATGTGTAATTGATAAAGTGCCCACTAACAAAAAAGCACTTACAATACCCTACAGTTATCAAATTGGATCTCAATATTCATATTTTATGTTGGCAAAATAACTAATTATTACATTTTAGAGTCAAATCTAGAGTATGTTCAAGCATTTATTTTCATTTATATGTGGAATTGCTAGTTAATAAACATATACATTCATGAAATTAATAGAAAATTACACATCAAACTAACTAATCAGTTACCAAGTTGTTTAGTATACACCAAAGAAGACTTTGGCAGAGGTCTAGAAGCAGAACACAGAATCCAGTATTTTAGATGCTGAAACAACACATTTAACTAGCAACAAATCTGGCATTCAGAAGTGGGCGGCTGGCTTCTAAGCCTGTGTTTACTACCTAGTGGCACTTTGTATGTTCCTTAATCTCTTTGAGGCTCCACTTTTATTGTGTCTAATGAGGGAAACATGCTTGTTTTATTTGTCTCATATGAGGTTGTGAGGACTCGATTTGCTGCTGTAAATCAAACTGGGTTTTAAGTCCCAGTGTTTTTAAATTGAATTTGCTGCTGTGTGCTGGATATCTGGGAAGTTAAAGAGCAGTATGTAGTCCAAATGTCAAGATTCTGCCTCTGATAGAGCTCCTGAATGTCCAGCTTTCTAAACTAACTGATGTGTCCTGTCTTCCTGAAATCACCTTTTTGCATATCATCCTGTATTATTGCAATGGCTTTCTTTCTGTTTGCATTTTCTGCCTCCTGCTAATCCATTTTAGCCAGAGGAATCTTTCAAATGTATTTCTTATCTTAACACTATCTTTTAAAAGCTTTCCATGGCTTGCTATTCCTCTCAGAATAAAATAAACATTTCTTAACTGCTTTTCCTGCTTCTTTTTCAGCTTGGTCTCTTGTTTCTTTTCTGCTTGCATTCTCCATTTCAACCACTTTGACATAGCCGCTTCTTTGCCACAATCACGGTATTTTCCTTTTCTGATCTTTATGCATTTCTCTGGTAGTCTCTCTGAGTCTTCCTATTGCTTTCAGCATCTCTTACATATTATATAGTTTCCGTTACACCAGAGGAGATGCTACCTATGCATGTTCGTACAGTGATCCTATTTCCTAGCACATAATGCTTTTCTAGAGTTGCTTGTTTGATTATTGTCTTTCTGCAGGTTGAGGACTCTGAGAAGAGCTGGGACAATGTCTTTTTTTTTTTCCCAACCTGGCTCATCCTTAGCATAATGTGTGCAAAAGAGCTATTCAGGTATTTGTTGAACGAACTAGTCAATATTCAAAGCAAAGAAGCACTAGACAACAATGATTCAGATGGATTGTGATAAACATTAGAGACAGACTAACTTTAATGTAAGTACCATAGCAATAATAGACACAAATTGATTAACTTGATATGAGAGGTGGAAGAAAGTATAGTACCAACTAAGATTTCTACTCTTGGAGGGATGAAAACTTTGGGGTTTCTTTTTTTCTGTTGAAATTTGAAACAGGATATAGTGATATGAGAGAAGAGATGATGGTAATAAAAATAGTCTGTCAGCTCAAATCTATACAGTATATTTTTAGCTTTTCAATGTTATTTTTTTACAGAATTATTTCAAGTGAAGTTAATTCCCAAGCATATTATCCTAGTATCATAGAGACAACTCTGAAAAAAATGCTTTTTAAAGAACTGGATTACCTAGAATGTACCAATAAATTCAATTTAAATTAAAAAATGAACTAGACTAACTTTTCTAACAAAATTATATATTCTTTGTGTTAAATATTTTAAAGATTTACCCATAACCTTGTTTATTTTGCATAGTTAGCACAGGAAGGATTACAACTACATGCCTTGGATTAGAAGAAAAACTGCTTCCCATTTGTAGTAAAACAGGATATCTTAGCAGTAATGGTGTCAAAATTTGTTCAGGGAACTTTTTTTAATGGAACATATGTAGGGTATCCATCTACTAGATGCCAGTCACACACCTTGCCTCAGTTCTGATCATTAAAATATCTGTAGGCATTACCTAATGTTTTCTGTTGTGTGTTGGGGCTCAAAATTACCCCCACTTAAGGACTATTGCACTGGAGAATTAAACATTAAATCTCTAGCTCCATAGAGAGGGAAACACTGTATTTTAGTAGAATTTTGTAATTCCTATGTGGATTATCTCTGTATTTTGTATATCCCCATGGTAATTATTAGCCAAAACGTAAAGCAACAAGATGATTATCTCCAACACTGCCAAGAAACGTGGAAGTAGTAAGGATGGGCTACTTGACTGAGAAGTAAAGACATCTAAGGAATGGAGTAGGTGATGTACATCCAAGACAGGAAAGTTAATTTGTGCTTTGAGAGTGTGCTTCTAAAATGGAAGAAGAGAACCAGTGAATTTGCCTCAATCTTTAACTTGGGCTTAGGGTTGAAGATTTAAACAGGACTCTCATTTCCACAGATGTGGGGCTTTTTTTATAGGGTGTGTGTTTTGTCTGTTTTAGTTTTCTTCAGATCCAATTGTATGGAAATACCTTGCATATTTGTTTTTATAATGGAAGGGCAAGATTTTACAAAAAAGGAACTCAGTTGCATATATTCCTGTGGATAAGAAAAGCATACTCTGTTTTCTCTTCTCATGTATTGTGATGACCAGTTACGTTCTCAAATGATTCATTCTATTTCTTTTGTTGCCAAATGCCAATATTGAATTAGTATATGAAAATGAAACCGAAAGGAAAATTTGTCCCCTGATTATTGGTGGTGATGGCAAGGCATGTTTTTGGAGTATGTCCTCTTTATTTCAGCCTTGCCTATTTTCACATTTATTATTAATGATGAGGTGACTCACCCCACCATTTGTCTTCCTCACCATATATACAGATATAAAGTGTTCATGATGAAATTTATGAAAACCAACTAGCTAAAAGAATTAAATGTTAGAAGCCTAAAATCTGGTAGGTTTCCTTCTTTTTATGTTTACAAGGAAAAAAGTAAAAACATTGATTTTTCCTAGTTATCCCTAGAAATAAATTGCTAGATTCTGCAAATATGGATAAAAATAGAATGATATCAAATCCTGAAGTAACTCAAAATATAATTTCAATCATTATACGAATCTCTTTTCTTTCTTAGAATTTTACTCTTTTTATTACTCTTTTTCTTTCATTGAATTTTTAAAATCTGTAATTGCTGTGTGAAAGACACCAAAGCTTTGATTGCATTTTTTAAATTTCTGAGTATTTATGAATATGTTAGGATACTTTATTTTGCATTACATGGCAGATTACACATATTGAAAGTTGTTTTGGCCTATTTCTTTCCACTGTAAAGAATATAATTATACCTCTACTAATATACAGAACAAAGTAAGTTTAAGTAGAACAAACAATAGAAGGGAAAAGAGATTAATTTTCAAATGAATTTTTAATTGATGTTCTTTTATGCTTTAAAAAAAGTTTCTCAGTAGACACTTTTTAGACAATTAGCAAAATAGTTTATATAATGAGGCAAATAAATGTTTGCAAAAAAAAATGGCGAACACTCCAGAAATGTTTGTAAGTTTTGGAAAAAGCAATATTAATTTTAAAATATAGTGTTATTTTCTATGTTATAATAGTAATGGCAATGATTATATTAACTGACACTTGTAAGATACTTACTGTGTTCCAAAAACATGAGTTCTTTAAATTGTTTCCTTGCAGCAGTCTTACTAGGTAGGTTGTGTACTATACCTTTGTTAGAGATGAGGCAAACCCAGCAGTTTCCTCTTAATGGTGATGGGTAAGTGTGTGGATCAATAGCCTGCAGCTTATCACACTGTCTCCTATTATTTAAATGTCTAACATTTATATTTTCATAGTGAGCCACTTCTTTTATTTTTGCAAATTAAATTGACTCTACATACACATATATAAAAATAACAATGTGCTAAGAACCATTAAAGATTTGTTAGTAAGACATGATACACGGAAGACTTCAAAGGGTTAACTCTTACAAAGTATAAAATATATTTGATCCTTTTATATTTAACTGGAAAATATGATTACTCTCTTGAAAGTTGTACTGAAGTGCTAATGTACTAAACACAAGAGATAGGTAGACAGGTAGGTTTATATTTATGTTATTATCTCTAGTGCTATGTTGGAGGAATGGAAGACAGAAGAAGGGCTTAGTTGCCTAAACCAGAATTCTGATCCAATTCTTTACAATGATGTTGTTTGATCTTTCAATAAATACACTTGTAATGACTTTAGGAAGTTCCTGTCTAGATTTTAGAATGCAATTTTTAAATCACTTTTAAAGCTCTTGTTAAATATTGTATTTTTTTATTTTCTTTCATTAAGCCTATTGGTACATTTTAGGTATGCAGAACAGTTGCATGCATCATTGGAATCTTGCATCTTTATATGATGTATCTTGGTTCTTATTTTTCCCCCATACCCCTCCTCTCCCTCCCTCCTCCACCCTTCCCTATTTAAAAAGACTTTGTTTCCATTTTTTCCTTTTCTCATATTCTTTTCCCTTCTTTCATTTTCCCTACCCTTCCCACTTCCTCTAGTCTTTTAGCTCTTTTCTGTACTTTTTGTATTAATGTTATTGTTACTTTGGTGGCTGTTGTGGGCTAGAAGTTTTAAATTCTACTTTCCTATTAATCCTTTGGACATTTGAAATATTCTTCTTTTTTTCCTATATTATTTTTCGGCTACATCAACAGTAGAACTTATAAAACCCTGAAATATTCTATGAAAGAGTTCATTTTTTCATATATTAGTAGTATATGAGTTTTTGAATAATATTTTGGTTTTTACAAAATACAAAACAGTACATTAATTCATTAGTGTATGCAGTATTTTACATCAAGCTTGTAATTCTTCTGAAGAGAGCAGGTGCATGTGTGCACACACACACACTCACACACTCAAACACACACAGAAAGGAAGGTAGCAAATATAGAATCAGCTTATGTCATTCTCCAAAAATACCTTTGGAGATACTAGTAAATCCTAAGACGTAAAAATACCATTAATTTCCGTAGTATCATCTAAATACTCTAAATTATCTTATGTGATACTAGGTGATAATCTTATGTGGTAAACTGCTGGAAAATTCATGATATATCAGATCCATAGATAAGTAATTCAAGTTAATAGAATGATTGAAAATTTATTCTATACTATTTCTCTAAGTGACATAAAATCTTAAAAATTATTAATGAAATGTTTTCTTGAATGCAAGCTTTCTTTCCCTCTCTCTTTTTTTTAATTTTTGAGGCAAGTCCTCAAAAGGACTGGCCTTAAACTCGTGGTAACACTCCTGCCTCATCCTCCCTAGTCCTGGGATTACAAGTATGTGCCGTCATGCCTGGCCCTAACAAAGTATTGATAGAAGAAATTTTCTGTTGGATTCACTATTTCCAAGAAGTCAAGTATCCTCTTTCATACTTGACATAGGTCTGTTTTATATTTGACCAACATTTTGAATAACTAGTTTATGGAGAACATTAGGATTTGAAGAAAATTATTGAGAATTATTTCTGGTTTCTTTTGTTAATTTTGTTACTTTTTCTTTTTGTTATCAAAGGAGAAAAATGGAAAGTTAACATAAAACATCAGGAAAATGTGTGTTCTGTTGTTTCTTTTCATACATGTAAATGTTGACAGGTTAGTGTACATATATATCTTTTATTGTATAATTTTGTTTCACAAATGTTAATGATATATATATATATATAT
>NW_022900926.1:58113829-58114621 GCF_012274545.1 Fukomys damarensis | reverse complement strand
ATATATATACATATATATAAAGACAGTTGTTTTGATATTTTAAGAAATATGTTCCCTTAATCATAGATTTCTGTATGAAAGACAGAGGTACATTATAAGAATTCTCTATTTCCTTTGCAGTATAACTTTATTTCAAAGGGTAGTGAAAGAAGTAATTTAATAAAGAATATTTGATATAGATATTACAAGGACAATGTATGAAGTTATTCAGCTATTGTATTTTCTATGGGTAAAGTAAGATGTTTAATTGACCATATTAAATACCACTGTTTAATAGGCTAATAGACCTACAAATGTAGTTCTTTGCAGCTAAGTGCTCAATGCATTTTATGACTGAACACGAAACTATATATTTAAAAGTTTAGACAAACTGAATAACAAAGATACAAATTAAATGAAAAATTTATAAGCAAATATAATGGACATCACGCAAACCATCATTTAATCTTAAAAAATGCACGTTCTCTGAATTCTAATTGTGTGAAATATTATGTAGCACTCAACACTGTTTGTATGATAAGAGAAGGATTTCAGTCTGGGAAAAAATCAAAGAATTTTCAAGCGTTTATTGACACCTTGTCTAGACATATTCTTTTAACATCTGTAGCTTGAAAATATTCACATTCTAGCCTTTTACTTCCAGGACTACTAATTCAAACTACAAAATAATCATGTTGAAAACTGGCAAAATAAATACTTACATTCTTACAAGGTTAGGACTCTACCTTTGTAGTTGTTGGCATTGAACAAGGATTGCCCTTTATCTTGCCAGGCCATATATATTATATATAT
>NW_022900926.1:58056229-58113766 GCF_012274545.1 Fukomys damarensis | reverse complement strand
ATATATATATACTCATTGCGGTGTAATGGAAGCACAGTGGAAAATTTCAAGTGTTAGCGATCTCATTTTCCCACTGGTGTTCTTACACTCACAATATGTTTCTACACATTCTTATGGAATACTTGATTATCTCTAGATTACAAAGGACTAAATCAGTGACCCTGATCTTTCTACATTGTATTTATTTAGACAAACATTCTAGTACTTGTTTTGCTACCGATTATCTATCTTTTGCTGGACATTTACTCAGAAGGGTAATTCAAATTAAATGTTGAAAAAACTCTATTCTAAAAATATTGTGGACCCATTCAACCTGGTATCCATCTGTGACAGTATGTCTTCACAATCTGTCATCTGCCTTTCTTCTGTGTTTTCTTAACCTCTTCATTTGGGTGAAATTTTTGAACTATATTTTTCCTTATTTTCTGTGTTCTAGTTAGTACAAATTGACATTTGCAGATCTTTAGTCAGCTTCTGGAGTGATTTGGAACTAAACAGGATGATTTAATGCATGCTTAGCTCTCTAAACATAATATTATTTTATAACCCCATTAATTTTATAATAAATTTCATCATAACGTGTTAGTTTAGCCTTTTCTTTGTAAGAACTTTCAACACATTTTTTCACTTGGAAATGTGCTTATTGCCATTATTAGCTTTTCTCTGAGAAAAGAGTATTCACTTCTCAATTTCTCCATTATTTCATTTTGAAATATATGTTCATTTATCTGTTGAGTGCAGCATTTTGTGTTCTTTGCCATATTTTTTCTGAGCTCACTCTTAATATTAAGGGACCTTATGGCTTTATCTTATTGTCCTTGTACATCTAAGTTTTAACTTTAAAACAGTGAAATAGTGTATCTACATATGTAAAAAAAGTTTAACCTTTATTTTGTCATGCCCACCTCATAGGTGAGAGATCAAGTAACTAATTTACCTTAGAGACCAATGAAATTAAATGAAAAAACACAAATGTACATAAGAGTGTGTTAATATCTGTCTGTTTCTGCTCAGAGTAAAGGAAAATATACACTATAAAGCCCGTTGTATTTAAGTTAGCTTTTTTGTCTCAAATAATTGTAAAACTTAAAAAGTTTGTAACAAATAAATTGGAATAATTTTTCAAAACAAGAAGCATTAATAATGTTTCATTTTCCAATAGAAATGTTAATTATAAGTATTTATTTTCATAATGACCTGTCTAGTTCCAAATTACTAACAAAATGAAAGTATTATGTACTTATTTTATGGCAAATTTAGGTAATCTTAAAGTAGAATATTCTTTTTGGTTTTTGTTTGACTTTGGGTAGGTCGTACGCTTATGGAAGTGTGGTCTCATCTAAAGCAGGGCAGAACTATTATTTATCTCTTTGGCTTGGAAGCAAACTGACACTGATGGTTTGGTTATAATATATAATTCGCAACTCACTCATTTCCCTGTCCTGGGTTTTCCTTCATGTTCAAAGGAGATATTCAATTATGCTTTTATAAAATGTTTTCCATGTCATGCACGCATTTCTTTATATAATTATTTTAAGAATTCTCACAGAATCATGTTAGAAATCATCCTAAAGCATTAATCTCAATGTGGTTTTTTATTGCCTACCCACACACCATAGCAAGAAGCTCCTATAAACCAAAGCTTGCGAAATGTCTCCCCTTCCTGGTGTAGCCAGGGCTGCACTGTCCACTGCTGAGAATGTGTCACATCAGTCTCATGGATGTTATAATTATGAATTAACCTTTGTTGAGTAAGATGGCATTCAAAAATGCCTAAAGCTGTATAAAGAATATCCTTCGTTCTTTCATTCTGTAGGCATAGATGTGCTAGGCTCTAGGAATCCTTGGATACATATACTATAATTCCTTTTCTTGAAGGGTTCGTGGTGAGCCAAAAGAGACACACATAGAGAAATAATTGTGGAAGTATTAATGCCATAATATTGATATTGTGTGTGCAGAGTAAGACAGTTTTTCTAAGTAGCTTTAGAAAGACAGAATAAAAGGAGATCAAACTTTAACTGTAGTACATGAGAGTTGAATCAGTTATTTATTAAAAACAATAAAATGTATGTGATGACTCCATTGTAGCATAGCTATTTAAATTTTATCTTATTAAAAGCATAATTAAATTATGTTATTACCTTTGTTAACTTTTTGTAAAATATGATGCATGCAGTCAATAGGATGGGGAGAGTTATATTAGATGGTTTGCGTGGTATAGGGCTAACAAGTTACTTATTAAGTAGTTTTCTTTTTCAAAGGTTAAAAGGTAAAATAATGGTTTGAGAGAAATTTTACTATTTTGTCTATCTCATAGCTGTTTTTTCTACCTCTTTCTTAGCTCCTTAAAAAAATAAAAAAGTATTGAGCTCAACATCATTTTTTTTAGAAAAGATTTATTTTGCCTGTTATTTTCTTTCATTCCTAAAAGTTAAGGATTGAGTGAATCTCCTTATTGTCTTGATTAATCTTTTAAAATGTCATGCTTCAGGGTAAACATATTTTTTTATGATCTCCACAAAATTTTCTAGAGACATAACAGAAATTATTATTCATCTCCCCACATGTGCATGCAAAATGCCTTCAACTGCTTTAGGGTTATTTGCTTCATAAGACCTGCTATTGACCCACATTTTATAACTGACAAGGCAAGTGTAGCTTTCACAGAATAGCTGGAAATGTTTTTTTTTTTATCCCTTTTTGTTTTAATCATTTTAAAAATTATTATACAAAGCTTATGATGGAAAGTCCTTGTTGGATTGCTTTGCATTGCAAAACTTCTCTTTATTTTAAATATTAAGATGTTTTTTTTTCTTTGGGGCTTTGTATTTTGCAATATTTTCCTGCAGATATTTAAATCTTCATATATTGTAGGAGGAAAAACAAGTTATTGGCTCTCTCACAAAGTATCTAATTTTAATTTTTCTATTGCACTGAAATATTTACTTTGCTAAATGTAGTGAAATTTGACATATTCGTGTATATTTCTTGTTGAGTTAAAGTTTTTAAAAAGTTGAAGTAACCTACACTTATGAAATATTCCACTATAGCCAGATCTAACAATAGTCTCATTGAAAAAAAAGACAGTAAGTACTACAAATACCATTCCAATGTAAATATAATTATTCAATAATATGTCTTTACACATACTTCCTGCATGTCTACCTGAGCAGTTTTCAAACTTCAAATTGATGAAATACTACAGCTGTGGCAGGAAAGGTGACTTTAGAGTCTCTGGTGTATTCACTACTGAGATAGGGAACAGCTACAGTTGTAAAAGATAAAAACTGAAGCTCAATATTTGTAATTTATAGAAGTAATTTCCTAAGATTCTCAGAAATTTAATTACCTTACACACATAATGAACTGATTATCCATACCATTTAAAGCTACTGATCAAAGTGATAGTATGATAATTAGAGATCATCATATTTGTTTGTTTTTTGTTTAAACAAATACAGTTTTTGGTTCTTTGCCTAGCACAGTGATAGTTATACAAGTCACAAGCTATAATTACTCAGTCAGGGAGTAAATCATTTGGCTGTACAACTTGAATTTCTTGCTACATACACATCTGGTAATGGGAAGGAACTTAAAAAATTGTCAAGGGTAGAAATTAGAGTTGGATCATAAATCTGTGTGGAGATTCACATCATAAAATGGTCATAATAATGAACCATTTAGCAAGTACATAGTCTATGCTAGCCACTGTGCTACATTCATATATGAACTATATATTCTCATTCACAATTCTCTTAGGACATGGTCTTATTTTATTTTTTTCAGTTTAAGTATAGAAAACTGGACTCAGAGAGCTTAAGCAAATTTGGAAAGGTCATGCAGTTGGTAAATGCTGGAAGAAAAACCAAACAATTTACATAAAGGACAAGAAGTACTGGCTGTTTAGGATAATCGAAGTGAGATCTTATATGATGAAATTAACAATGAAAGTAATTCAAAATAGTGAATATTATCTTTTGAGAAATCTTCTTTTAAAAATGATTTTGTAAAAAAAAAATTGGCACTGACTCTTAAGATGAGCAATTGTCACTCAAAAGACAGATTTTTTCATTTGTCTGACATTTCTTGGTAAATTAAAGAGAATGAATAATAGAACTGAGCTTGTAAAACATAGGCATTGTAATGAATATAAGGAAAATATTTGAAAATAAACTTGACAGTAGCAGAAATGCTAAATATTGCCCGCCTGAAGCCTTCCTAAAACAAACCCCCTTCATATAGCCTCTTGTCTCTAAGGAAATCTTTTAGAATAAAGTAATGCTGTTTCACAAATAAGCCAATTTGTTTAGTTACTACAGATAAGCAATAAAATATCTGTTAGCCTAACTTCACCTAATCTAAGTGTTTTTGTTCTATAAGAACACATAATAATATAGTTTAGCTGTAAACTTGGATTGTAAGTGAGGATAATCTTTATGAATTCTTTTCCAGTACAGTTCCTAAATCCTGAGATTTCCTAGTCCGTTTCTTTTTTAAAAATATGTGTGAAGGATATACTCCCAAAGTAGACCTATGAGGACAGTATGAGGGAAAAGCAGAAGGGTTTTCTGTATGTCAAATCTTTCCTTTTACTTGAGGTGTTTGTTTGTTTGTTTGTTTGTTTATTTTTCAGTAATTTATACAATTTTGAAATCCCATTTGTGGCAGGGGGAATAGGATTGAAGAGAGGGAAGAAGAATGGGAGAAAAAAAAGGAGAATTAAGATATATTTTGTACAGGTACAAATTTCCTAAGATGAATGTGATCAAAGTGTATGGAAGACATATACTAATAAAACATAAAGTGAAAAGAATAAAATCCCATTTCTGAGATCCACATGAGCCAAAATGGACGAGTATATCGTTGTGAATCCTGCCTATGTGGGGTTTGACAGCACTGTCAGAGGAGAGCTAGGGGGGTCCACCCCTGATCATAGTCCCCAGGCAGGGACTGCCACATCCAGCGCTGTCATGAGGAAGACCGCCCACGTGGAACCTGCCTTCTGCAGTCTTGCTGAGAGACCACTGGAAGACCAAGTGTTTATACTGTAAATTTGTATATTCTTGTTGTTGTTGTTGGTGGTGTGTGTGTGTGTGTTCGCGCGCACGCAGTGGGGTAAGAGCATAGTACAAATATACAGACTTTAAAAGATGGCATTTAAACAGTTACTGAGTAGACAGCTACCTAAGTGATTGCTGTGCTATTGTTAGAACAAACATTTCTAGATAGAAATATAGAAGAATCACTTTGTGGATAGTATTTTTGCTTTAATAACAAAAATACAAGGAAATTGAAGCCCAGTGTGAAGTAACTTTCCCTCAATTATATGCTGTTAAGTGGTGGAGAAAATTTAAACATACACAAGTCTTTTAAGTCAAAATCCACTTTTCTTTAGCTATGCTATTACCTTTGCGTTAGAGCCTAATATTTCTAAAATAAAATAAGAAAAGAGAGTAGATTCAGACTATCCTAATGACTGCTTTTCATTTTTTTAAAATCATTTTGATAATGACATTGGGCTTGTGATGATATTCTTTTAAAATGAAGAATATGTAGCTGTAGACCTTAGCAAAACAATATATCTGAAGCTGGTAATTTAATTACAACTATTTTCACATAGTGCTTTGTTTTATTTCATTTTGCATTATAAATCTTAAAAATAAAAACTTTGAAAATCTTATTTAATTTTTCATATTACAATATAATATTGAGTATTGAATTAAATACCACAAATACCACAGGCACGTATTTATAATTTCCTGAAATGATTTTTTTATTTTAGTTTTCAAAATCTCCAAGTGGTTTTTAGACACTTGTGTATCTCTTTTCCCACACTTTATTTTCTACGTGGTCTCTTCTGCACTCTTGCAAGTTAGTTGTAGGTTAATAGGCGTAGCGCACCACAATATATAATATACTCTTGCATCATGTTGTTTTTATCCTGCCTGCTCACTGTTCATTCTCACAATGAAAAATCATAGCATGGAAGTGACAGGAGGTCTGCATTTCAGGCAGACTTTTGTAATTATTCCCACTGAGGCTCTGTCAATAGGATTAAAACACAGATTCTAGATCAGTCTGTCCCAAATGAGGTCAGCAGTTTTAGCAGTGGGAGTACGGTTTCTACAAGCTGTGCTTTCCCCTTTGCCTAGAAAAGCATAGATTTTAACGTGACACAAATATTTGAAAGCTCCTATGGAAACAGACTGGCTTTACCTGAATTCAGTAAAATATCCATCTGCAATAAATAAAATAACAGCATTCATTAGACTCCTCGACTATGTGTGTATGTAGACTCTACAGAGACATTAAAGCCCAGAGAATTTCAATTACAGAACAATCCACTTATAGTTCATAATTAATAAACTCTTTGCAGCTGTATAACTGTGGCCGGAAACATCTGCAAAGCCTCATATTTTACACACAGACATACATAATTCCTTCAGAAAATGTTCAATTGTGCTTGAAATCACAGGTCTGGAAATGGAGTAAAACCTGACGAAGCTGAGTTGTGTTGTATTCAATTAGCTCATGGTGCAGGCGCAGGTGGGAGTGGGACAGAGCAGGAAGACCAACCCTCGCCTAACAGTGACATGGAGCAAAAGTAGAAAGGTTTGAGATGTTCAGCCGCAATGATTTTTAAGTAGTGCATCCAAAATCTTCCATAAATAGGAGTGTAAAATTGTTTCATTTCCATTATAAAACTACTACCTCTCACATAAAACGTGAACTATAATTTATGATACACTGAAAATATAGATCAACTTAACTCATAGGTAAAAGCAGGATGCAGCTAAATGTTTTCAATTTGTTAAATAATTCGTAATTGCTCACACCTAAATACACCTTTATATGAATAAATAAGTATACAGTAAATGTGTTCAAAAACTAAATTTAAACATACAATTTGCTGTTTTTCTTAGTGTTTATAAGCATTCAGATTTGAGGTGACATTATTAAAGGATTTTGTTATACTAAATGTATTTTAAAAATTCATATACCATAGAATTGAGCCATTGTAGTATACAACTAAATGTTTTTAATTTAGTTGTAGAACTGTACAGCCATCATTACAAATAAATTGTAGAAAGCTGACATTACCCCCCGAATAAACCCTACACCCACTCAGATATTGGCCATTTCTCCTTGTTCTCCATCCTCCAGCAAATACTAATCTATATTCTATCTATATAGGTTACCATACTTGGAATATTTTATATGAATTGAATTATAGAAAATATTGCATTTTGTGATTGAATTCTTTCATGCAGTATGTTGTCAGGATTTGTCTGTGGTATCATATAGGTATGTATCTTCTTGGATTGGTGAATAATATTCCATTACATTTATTCATTCATTAGGTGATGGATGTTTGGGTTGATTTTACTTGTTGGGTTTTATGATTATTTGTGCTATGAATATTTATGCCTCTGCTTTTGTGTGATACATATTTTATTTCTGTTGGTTTTATACCTTCAAGTGAAATTTTGGGGTCTTCTGGTAGCAATGCTTAGTCCTTTGAGTAACTGCCAGACTTTTTCAAAGTGGTTACCCCATTTTACTTCCCCACTAGCATTGGCAGCATTTCTAATTCCTTTCTTCTGTTCAACATTTATTATTCTCTTTTACATCATAGCCATTCTACTGGATGTGAATGGTGTCTCATTGCAGTTTTGACTTGTGTATCCCTAATGACTAATGATATTGAACATATTTGTCTATGTGCTTATTGACCATTTTTGTGTCTTCCGCAAAGAAACCTGTATTTCGGGTCTCTAATTTTATTGCTTTAATTTAATATTTTCATTATTACTACTCTTAAAAGTTATAATTTATTAAATTGTTTGATTATATTTGATATCACAGACTAATAGTGGGCATATTTTATTATCATTCATTTTTTAGAAACATTAATAGTTTTAAGAAAACACCTGGCCAAACATGATGGCATGATGTGCCTATAATCCCAGTGTTTGGAAAGTTGAGGAGGCTGAGGCAGTAAGATAATTTTTTTTCCTGATTGGGGGGTGGGGATAGAACACAGGACCTTGAGTTTGCAAGGCAGGCACAGTGCCATCCCCAGCAGTGAGATCATTTGATGTCAGAAGTGGAAGACCATGCTGGTGCAACATAGTATAACCCTATCTCTGGGGCCAGGGATTTAGCTCAGTGGTTCCGCTGTCTGCCTCCCAAGCTCAGGGTCCCGACTTTGATCCCCAGTACCAAAAACAAAGACTTGGTACCCCTGTGACCACCTGGAATACTGAAAATATAGAAAGGCTCAGAATTCAGTGACAATGATTAGGTAAAGGCAATAATGTCTAATGTCTTTCAAAGCTTTCTTAATATGCAGCTGTGGAGAAAAGTCAACTAAGACTTGGATTATCAATGCGTTAATGTCCAGGATAATGTCAGGTACGCCTGAGAGTACAAGATTTGCATAAAAATTAACCATTAAGGACCAGGAAGTCTTTTTTGCCTGTGGAAAACTTTTAGTGTTACATAGATTTCCTAGAACAGCAAGACTGTGGGGAGAGATTCCTTAGAAATAATAATCAGATGAGATTTCTCCAAAGCTTACTCCTGTAGATCATAAATCAAAAGCACCACAGGAGTCTGGGTTCCTGCACTGCCAGTTAGAAAGAAGAGATACAGAACTCCATTTAGCTTGTTATTTAAATTTAGGTAGCCTTTGGGAATTTTGGTGAGTCTACAGAGTTGTTACAGCAGCATGACTGTGGCTCAAATTCTTATCTATTTTAATATCTTTGTATTCAGAATTTTGGTGCTAATTCTTAGGTAGCTAATTTATAAATTGGAAACATTATTGCCTGTAGTGTTGTTAAAGAATTTAAATCCCATATGTTATTTGTAACAATTTTTATATTTGTACAATAGAGTGCTTAAAATGTTAATATATTAAATTACTTATTTCGTTGCAATTGATATAGCAGATATAGCATACTGTAATTTAGTAGATATGTTACTATATATACTATTGTTACTGTGTCATATACAAAAGTTTCATGTGTTTTTTTTATTTTACTCTTTGTGGTTTTCTATTTAAAGAACAGAATATAGTTCATAAGTCTAGGATAGTAAACTTATTTTAATCTTTAAAGCCCTAAGGACTGAAGGAACAGTCAAAAGAATCTGTCACAGGCCTTTGTGATAACTTAAAAATACCATTATTAAAATAATAGATGTGAGATTGTTATTCTAAAAATAATTAAATATTTGAATCAATTTTGCATATCCCCAACCTTTATCAATACAGTATAGCATTACTTTAAAAACAATATTTTGATAAAAAGAAAAACTTCAAAAAGTAGAAAGTTAGAAATGGTCTGCTTCTTATTGTAATTGACTTTACTACTGTGTACATGTTCCATCAATTTTGCTTTGAATTCAAGTGCTATTGAGAATAAAGGAAAAGAAGAAAGGTTTGTAAAGCTGCTGATGCACAATTCCTAGAAAGTTTTTCTTGTATACTTCATAGTTATGTGCAGAGGGAATTTATCTTTGAGGCTTTGGAAAGCGTTTACCTGTAAAGACGTTTTCATAGTACTTCTGGAAAAGCAGCTGCATTTATAGACAGGAAGAATCATTTGGATTTCCATTAAGTCTTTTTCAAAATTATTGGAGATTTAGTCTAATTCTCCTGTGTGTATATGACTCTCAGACGTGAAATTTCACCCTGGTTGCTCTTATTGAGTGTCAATTATAGCGTTTTCACATAGGTATTTTAATCACAGTTTCTGCTATTTATTACTTCCTTTGCAAGCTTTTTACCACCAATTGCTCACTGTTACCTAGGAGAGATTATTTTATCTTCACATGTTTTTGGCTGTACTCCTTACATCCTGGCTCTGAAGATTTTGTACTTATTTTAATAACTCTAAATTGATAGTTTCCTTAGAGATTAAATGAAAACTGACTTGTTACAACTTATAATTTTCAACAGTAAGTGCGACAGAATATTACTTTAAAGAAAAAAATTAAGACATTTCTGGTGTTGCTTTTCTCTGTTTAATGATAGTTGTGCATATACTGCATAATTTTGTGGGTACAGCAAGTGCCAAGTTTCGTAGTAAAATTGAGAATATCTGTTTACTATGCCTCGTTAAGGTGTGCTAGGATATTATCTCATGATTTTCTAAATTAAAGTAAGAGCTTTAAATTGATAGAAGTGAATGAGAAAGGATAATAAAGAGCCATTGAAAATTACTTGAGACCAATTAAATAAGAGCCAAACTTTGGCTCATTCTGAAATGAACAGCATATGGCTGAGTGTCAGTGGTCTTGTATTCTAAGTCCAGTTCCAACCTACACAAGTGGACTTATTTAAAGAACTCAGGTTACTTTTGCTTTAAATCTGTCTGCTCATCTGTTAAAGGGGAAACAATTTATTGTAATTTGAAAGTTGAGCAATAAGAGTTTTAAATTTCTCAGCATTACGTATTGTATGTCCACTCTAGGAATCATGTGTGTTGGGTAAGAAATGCACTTCTTAATTTGTAGGGCGAAATGGGAATTCAATTTTATTTAGAAGGTTTTATGTGAAGTGAAAGAAAGAGTTCTGAGGGATTTCACTGGAACGTATTAGTTTGCTGCCTTTTAATTCTGGAAGCTTTACCCAGTAAAAGTCAAATCATGTTTCCATAGTGGTTCTCTTTCTTCCCACTCCTCAACGTTCCCTATAAAAAGTCCGTGAATACCCACAGAGCGTAATACAACAAACTCCTCAGTACCCATCCCTTCACTTTCCCTCAGTGTTGTGTGCCTGTGTGTGTCCTCCCTCGCTTACTCTCCCTCTCTCTCCCACCTATTTTTTTTTAATATCGTCCAACCCTCAATGTTTCAAGCTGTGAATAAAGCATTGCCTTCTCTGGTTTATGGGATGTTATGTTTGATCTTTGAATATAGATAATGCATAAAGCAAGATACAGTGGATAAAGAAAAATATTTTTTCGTCGCTAGAAACTTTAAACTAAATCCTCCCAGTGTTAGCCTTCAGATCCTATCTGTACGTGTTATATTGTTGTTATATTGTTTTATAATTAAACTCATTAGTTTTTCTGCACCTCGGATTTGTAATAACTGCTACTGAGTCCATGTGAAGATGCACCGTGTTTCTTTGCCTAATGTGTTTGCTTTCTTCTCATGTAAACTGAGATGCCAACAAAAGGCAACTTAGCAGACTTGCTTCTGCAGGAAGTAATGTTTCATGCGTTTACAGTGAAGTGATTGTAGTTCTATCACAGTGTAGCACATTTTTAATTAAATTTCTAAGTGTATATGACAACTATCTTGTTTGCTTAAACTAGTGTTACTTTCTTGCACCTCAAATGACCCCTTTGAGCTCTCTAATACATCAGAATTATGCATTAAATATTCAGAATGTGAACAAAAATAAAGAATAGGGTTCAACATTTTTCAGAAACCATGTCATCTCTTTGTGATAGTATTCTTCCCATTTCCAACTCCCCATCATTGAAAATGAAACTAAATTTCTGAATAATTCCCAGTAGAGAAGATTAAGTAATATTTTAAAATTTAAAACATATGTTAAATATTTATTGTTCGTTTTAGGTATGATTTGTGAAACTTTACTAAATTGATGGATCACAAAAACTTAAAAAGATATTTGTGTAATAAATATACCTGCCTTTACTAAAAATGTTTACATGGTGAAAATTTACCTAGCTAAATTTTAATCAAAGATAGATATAATTATATAAAGGATGTTAAATGGTGACCTAATTTAATAAAATCTACACAAATAAGAGGGAACTTCATTAGAAGATAAGAGACATCTGTACCCCCTGCATTTCAGAGAGCAGTTGCTGGGTTAGCATCAGCATGGAAAAGCAGAGTTTCAGCCTGTGTACAGCTGGTGCCTTTCTTCTAGTTTCTGGTAGTGTAGAGATTTGCTATTCATAGGGCTTCATTTTTAGTAACAAAAGGAGTTCTTATAATGGAACACAACCTGCATTATAATTTAAGTTGGTTAAAGCATATCTTGAAGTTCCTGATACTTTGGGGAAAGGTATTTCTGTCATATTCAGGTAGAGGTTTTTATATCATTATGGTACTAATTTGGTAATTAAAGTTATATTAATATTTTTCAACATTGACTAAATGCTTGAAGTTGGATTCAATGCTATGTTAGATTGAGAAAACATAACATGGATTGTGTTCATGGAGAACAACGTACAAGTTAATTATTTTTAAAAACAAAGTTAAAATTGACTTAAATTTCTGAACTAAGAATTCTAAGATTTTTATCTACATAGATGATGCTAGTGTTCAGCTCTGTATTTCAATCTTCAGACTGATGCCAAATAGAGGTGCTGGTTTGGTGTATCATTTTGTTTCTACTATTTTTTCCTTAAAGTAGATCATAATATGAAGCTACTGATGCACACTAAAGCAAATATTTTATCATGAATCTTGTTCATTAGATGTTTTATTCTTTGCTAAATATTCCTAATTTGTTAAAAGGCCTATTTACTGAGTCCTGTGTTTCTATTTTCACTTTCTTTTGCACATGCAGCCTGTGGTCGTGGATTCTACAAATCTTCCTCACAGGATCTTCAGTGCTCTCGTTGTCCAACCCACAGTTTTTCTGAGAGAGAAGGCTCTGCCAGATGTGAATGTGAGGATGGGTATTACAGGGCTCCATCTGACCCGCCATATGTTGCATGCACAAGTAAGTTCATAATGTGAGAGATTTTCAGAGCCCCGTTCGTTTGTCTATTGAATACCATTAAAATACATATTGACTCCATGAATACATTCTTAATTATCTTCAACTATTCTTAAATTTTTCCATAAGTAGATAAGGATAGGCAATCACATACAACAGGTATTTCTTACATCATTTGCAGTGTAATTTACATATCACCATTGTGTATTTTAATGTTTTTGTACGTATTTAGTAGAAATCATAAATTAAGTTATATGTGTCTTGCATATATATGAAACGTGATTAAAAAGCAGTGTTTTCTGAATTAAAATTCCATTGCTAAATTGAGTAAATCTCACATTTTGGTGCTTCAATTAATGAATATTTGAGAGGCTCAAAGTCGAAGCCAGTCCCACACATTAGTGTAAATCATTCTTGAGTACATTAAGAATGAATAAATGTATTCTCTGTTATATGGTTAAAAGGAAAACTATTTTTAAACAAGTGTACCACTGTGTTTTCGATGCCTTAACTGTTCTTTTTTAATTGCTTGGAAGAAAAATAGCTAAAGACTGTGGCAAAAGCACAAAGACAGTTGTTATTCTGCTTTCATTTTGACATATTAAATGGAAAATAAATAAAGTCTCTTGCCAAGTAAATTCAAGGAGGCTTTTATACAGCTTCTCTGGTAAAGGTAATGAAATATTTATGTGAAAGAAAGCATTTGAGATAGGTCTTGCTTTGGTAATTGGGCCACTAGCTCACTATTCCACATAGATCCTATTGCTCATTTTGTTTATATGCTCCTTTTTAATTTTTTGTTTGTTGATTTATTTTTTATTTTCAAAGGGCCTCCATCGGCACCCCAGAACCTCATTTTCAATATCAACCAGACCACAGTCAGTTTGGAATGGAGCCCTCCTGCAGACAATGGGGGAAGGAATGATGTTACCTACAGAATATTGTGTAAGCGGTGCAGTTGGGAACAGGGCGAATGTGTTCCCTGTGGGAGTAACATTGGATACATGCCGCAGCAAACTGGATTAGAGGATAACTATGTCACTGTCATGGACCTGCTGGCCCACGCTAATTATACCTTTGAAGTTGAAGCTGTAAATGGAGTTTCTGACTTAAGCCGATCCCAGAGGCTCTTTGCGGCTGTCAGTATCACCACTGGTCAAGCAGGTATGCTTTTTGTTTGTCTTTACTGAAAGCATAGTGCGTGACTTCATGAGTGAGGTGTCTTGCTTGAATATTTAATTAACACTGCTGCACATAACTGTGACCGCAGCTTGTTGATTACACATTAAACTTTTTCTTATTTTTTCCTGTTGTGTTTTAAACCATTACTTTATTCACTAAAATCTCCAGAAATCTGGCAGGAGAAGTGAAAGAAGATAAATTATAAACTTGTTAGGACCAATGAAAGTTAGGCAACTCTGTTGAAAGATCTAGAAGAGGAAAGTAAAAATATCAGTCAAAATGAGGTGAAAGATATTTCTCAAATGTTTATCTTTTGTTGTGATGTATGCAGGTGACCAGAATCTACACATTTTTAAGAAAAATATGTGTTAACTCACATAACATTGACCAATTTTTTACAACATAGAATATGATCTTTGTAATATATGATAAGTTGCATTTAAATTTACATGAGAGAATTTTAACTTTATTGTAAATTTGCATTATATGAGTGTACAATATTTGAATAAGTACTTGGAATGATTCAAAAGGAATGATAATAATTGTGAAAGTGTAGTTTAGCCTAAATGTAGCTTCTATTTATTGTCTTACTAGAATGTGAGATTCCTTCCTTGGCCATTCTTTGTTGTGACAAGTCTGTTGTGGAAAGTATATATGGGAAGGAAATTTCAGAAAATGAAAACTTTCTAAACCAGAAAAATCTTATTACTGAAGGAAATAGCAGAAATTGGAGACTTACTCAATTTTTTAAAAATTTATAGCTAAAGAATGATCCTGTGTAGTAGAAGTAGCCAAGTATTTTATCATTATTAATAAAATTGGACCTACACTAGAGTGTAGAGTTGTGTGTAGAACATGGCAGGTGTATCATGAGCTCCTCGTGGTTTTTGGCTGACTGTCTAAAAGGAACCAGTATGACCCCAAATTCGTGGACACTGACTATTCTTATGCCAGTTTTTTATGATACCTTTACCAAAATATCACCTATTAAATTCTATCTTTATAAGGAAAACTGTGCATGTACTTCTCATACTGAACAGATTAGTGGGTTCATAATTCTAAAGATTTGTTCTGTCATTTTATTTAAAAGGCTGTTTCAAGGCAGGAGGATTGCCACAAGTTCGAGGCCAGCCTGAGCTACATAATGAGTTCAGGGCCAGCCTGAACTATAAAGTGAGACCCTGTCTCAAAAAAAAAAAAAGGATGTTTCAAATCAGATCTCCTATGTAAGAAGCAATACCATAGATAAAACATAGAAACTTAAATCTTGAATAATTAGACAAAAACTTAGCTGATTTAATTGGTATTTTGATTTTTTCATTTTGTCTTTGAAATTTACAATACAGTTTAGTATCTTTTAAAAATATTTTGTCTAGGCATTTTCACTAATGTTGCTTTTTATTGAAATTTGTCATTATTAACTTATAGAGTGTGTTTGAATTATTTCAGGCTTACAGTTTTGACATTAGAACTATCTTCTGGAACCATTGATAGGAAATTTTAGGAATTTTGTTGAGATAGAATATCATTTTTTATTTCTAATAATATAATATTTTACTTACTTATTTTACTATGACTTTAGGATACTGAGTTGCTATCACAAGTAGTTTGCCAAACTGACCAATTTGAGGATTTCTTTTCTTGGTATTTAAATGTCATTTAATTTTTCAAATTAATGCTGCGTGTGTTCACTTGGTCATAGTATTTCCATAAATTGTGGTATTAAATATTTTTTTCAGTATCATAGTTAGAGGAAACATCTTAGGATATTGTTTTATTGCAAACTAGGTTTGGTTATTTTGTGGAACTTTTTCTCTTTTTGCTGGTTTATTTTAGGGGAAGTTAGTTTAAAAGTAAAAAGAAATTGACCATTGCTAAAAGGTGGTTAGATTATGATAGCTATGCACTTCTGTAAAACATGCTAAAAATATTGAATTGGGTGCTTCACATGAGTAAATGTTGTGGTTTGTAAGTAACACATCAAGAAAAAGAATATGTAAAAATAAATACAATGACTTTATTAAGAAAGTAAATGTAAAGGTTCATAAACTAGATATGTACTTTTATATTAAAATATTAATTAGTGACTTCCTAGATTAAACTCTATATCAAATGATAAAACCCACAGATTCACAATTGTCTTTTTCTAGTTTCAAGAAATGCCTGAAATAGTATGAAATAGTGTATAGTGGCAATTTATTTATTTATTTTTGGTACTGGGGATCGAACTCAGGACCTTGCGCTTGCAAGGCAGGCAGCAGAACCACTGAGTCAAATCCCCAGCCCTATAGTGACAATTTAAAAACTCTTCTTTAACATAGGGAAAGGATAGTGTAGTTGCTTTTTTTTTTCCTTTTGTATACCCCAGTTGTACATGCCCCCGGTTGCCAAAATGCTTGTTCTTTATTTAAAAAAAAAAAAAAAAGATGATTTGAAAATCTTCCTAACTATCCGATAAAGCCTACAGTCATCCTTGAAATTCTCATTCTCCCTCAAGTAAGCAACATCGTTTCCACCCTAACTTATGCTGTGCTCACTTTGAGCATGAATTTAAACCTGGATATTTGGTCATCATCAGTCCCTTGTTATAAAAAATTTATTAAGAGAATCTTCATGTGTCCGGGAAAGATTAGAGGGTAAGGATGTAAAATAATTGACCACTGCTAGAAGGTGGTTTATGCACTGTGTAGTTTCCTTTCTGTTAAGGTTCGAGTCTGAACCCAAACTCCTGACCAGGGCTTGTGTAAGTAGACTCCAGCGAATACCTCTTGTCCCTTGCTCAGGGTAGCAGCAAGGACATTGGCCTTAACATGCAAGGGCCTGATGTGCCACTTGTGGATAGGCCGTCAGGCTCAGTTTATAAACTTCAACATAAATAGAAAATGGATAAAATACTATCTCCTGTATTATCCTATTAAATCAGATGACAGGCAAAACATTGAAAACTCTTTATTTCTATAAAAGTGCTGTTTCAGGGAATAGCAAAATGTAAGTTGATTAGTCATCTTTTTTATTTAAGTTTTTAGGAATCTGTCAAGAAAAATAATGTAGATATCTTCATCTTTTAAAAAGTGGAAAATAATGAGTACAAAATTAGCAATTACATGTTACATCATTAGGGAAGAGGGAAATTAATTTTGTTTTGTCAGTAAGAAATAGGACTATTATCTAGTCACCAGCTATTTTAAGACTAGGTTTCTTATTTAAATTGGTCATTTTAGATTTAGGATGAGATTTATATAAATAATAACATATGAATAGTCCTATATTTTTTATATTTACTCACCTGCAACATATAATATACATAAATTGGCTGAAACACGCATTATATTTTGTTGCTGTTTTAGGAGTTGTATTGGTTTATTGAAGCTGAAATCAAATACATTAAGCTTATGTACATTGGAGAATTTTTTAAAATATGTAAGTGATGGGGAAATCATATGTGTTTCATTTATGACAGCATAATCCTCATTTTTACATTAGAAGACTGTCTTGAATACTATAGTATTAGAAATTATTTCTAAGTACTAAATGCTGCTATTTTTGTTTGTTTTATTTTCTTCTTCTCTTTCTTTCATTCATTCTTTCTTTCACTTTTTTTTTGGTACCGGGGATCGATTTTTGAGTCCTTGCACTTACGAGGCTTGCAGCGGAACCACTGAGCTAAAGCCCTAGCCCTGTTTTGTTTTCTCTTTCTGAATGGGTTTTGCTGTGTTACCCTGACTGGTCTCTAACTCCAGGGAACAATTCATCTTCCTGCCTCAGCTTTCCAAGTAGCTGGGACTATAGGTGTGTGCCATAGCACTGGGCTAAATGTTACTTTTTAATAATCAATTCACCCAACCCTATGAAATATGTAATGTGTGAAACACTGAAAGTTGCTAAGGATAAAAAACTAGAGAGTGGTCCTTTTTTTTTGAGTCCATACTGTAGCAATATACACTTACTTACACATCTAATGATGCTACATATGACTGCAATGTAATACATGCTATAAAACATTAGGAGCAAAATACAGAAACATTCAAGAAAGAATGATTCATTCTGTCTGTGGAAAAGAGGGAATTTTTATGAAAAAAAATATTCCAGTAAATCTAGAGTTTCAGAATGGATATGGTTTTGCCAGATGAAGGGCAAGTAAGTCATACTGAGGATTTGAGGAGAACCACCGTTTCTCTTCAGTTATAGCATTATAATTGCCACTGTATTCCTTCTACAGTCCAAGTATTATGCTACAAAAATGGTCTCCAGATGTACAAAAGTTATAAAAGGAGATCACCTGAAAATTGTTGTCTCTTTCTGTAACAGTTATTCACTCTGAGATCATTTAAGCTGTTAAACAATTCTTAACTTTGTTAGTAAAGATAATATAAAATTATAAAAATAAGTCCTCTTGCCAAAGAGATTTAGGGGATTTAGCAATTATGCTTCTGATCAGCAACTGTGTCGTGTTTATTGGTGCCACCATTGACTAACACATTTCATTCTGCACACATATAAAAATATGTAGGTGAAGGGGCCAGGGATTTAACTCAGCGGTTCGGTGGCCTGCCTTGCAAGCACAAGGACCCGAGTTCAATCCTTGGTACAAAAAAAAAAAATGTAGGTGATGGAAAAATCATATGTATTTCATTTATGACAGCATGATCCTCATTCTTGCATTACAAGATTGTCTTGAGCACTGTAGTATTAATAATTATTTTTAAGTACTAAATGCTGCTATTTTTGTTTGTTTTGTTTTATTTTTATGGATGGGATTTGCTGTGTTACCTTGATTGATCTCTAACTCCTGGGAATAATTCATCCTTCTGCCTCAGCTTTCCAAGTAGCTGGATGATATGGGTATTGTGGAATTAAGTCCGGTGGGAAGAGGCCGGGGATTTAGCTCAGTAGCATAGTGCCTGCCTTGCAAGAGCAAAGTCCTAAGTTCCATCCTTGTACCACACACACACACACACACACACACAAATATATATATATATATATTAGAAAACCAGTGGGAAAACTAGTCATAAACAAGAAAAAAGAAATGATAGCACAAGAGTAAAACCATTGAGAAGTTGTTGGAGAAACCAGGTGATTTAATTTTACATGAAAATTACATCAATTTTAGATAAGTTACTTCAATTCTTTGAACCTGAATTTTCTCTTGAAATAGTATCATACTTTTGACTCTACATATTGTAAAATCTGAGGTTGTTTCCTGAACATGTACTGTACCCCTGTTAATTTTAAATGTAAAACATACCTTTAAGTGTCAAAACAGAGTTAATAAACTTCTTGCAACTCATGTCCCTAGGCAACTAAGGAACACAGTGCATAAGACTTTGTCTTAGATCCGTAATAAATGGACAAAGTAATAATACTATATACTGTGTAGTCCACTATTCAGTTCAAAGTGTGAGCAGCTAATATATGCACATATTTTATAATGTTTAATGGATTAATTGCTGCTGTAATGCTTTAGAAAGCATATGGAAGCTACTGGTATGAAAAAACTTTGAAAGATAATAAAAATAGTTTCTCAAATTGGGCATCTCTAGAAGCAAATGCATAAAGTTCAATTTACTGAAATTGTATTAGAAAGTTCATTGGGATCAACATCATTGGACAAAAGAGAAGGAAACAAGACTGAGCAGAGGAGGAGTTTACCTGTGGTGTAACTTCATTATCAACTTCAACTACCTCCATGGGAGTTGTTCACCTGTAATGAATGCTCAGTTTATCTCAACTTGGAATGAGTTCTACTCTTCTGTGTTGTCCAGACACTGGCTGGAGGTTTCTCTAAGACATAACATGTTCTTTCAGACAAAAAGAAAAAAGGAAAAGAAAGAAATAAATCCTAAAGGGAACAGAGAACTGAGGTCTTTCTGACAAATATTTCAGCAGCTGGATACATTACTTTTATTTTGCCTTTTATCAAGGAAAATATGACCACCAGACGACAATGTTCATTACAGATTGTTAAATTAAAAAAAAAATGAAGCAGGACAAAGTCCAGGATGTTTTTAGAGCAAGGCAGTGTTATAAACTGGTTGAATAAAAATATGAAAAGGGCTTGTGGAAGAGTTTATTTTTAGGAAATCTGACCTTTCTGATAGACAGTAGGGAGACATTAGATGTTTTGGAGCTTTCAATCAATATAATTGACACTATTTGAGCTTTAAATTTTATGCATAGTCTAAAGTACATTTGATGTACTGCTTATAGAAATTTATTTTAAAAAATTCTTCTGCCAGTCATTAATTCCTTGAAAAAAAAAAAGAGCGAGGATGAAGAAGACATTTCTTGAAACTATGAGAAAGCATTAGAAAATCTGCCGCTGTAGTATGGAATTATGTTTCTCCACAAGATACAGAGTTTATCTCAGAAAAAATTATTTTCTGCCTTCATCACCTATTTGTTGTATATAGACAAATGGTGTAGAGTAGGTTGATAAAATTAAGACAACTAATGGTATCATTTTACAGATAAAGAGTTGAGGGTTAGTGTGTTAGTCAGAGTTCTGTCACTGTAAAAAAAAAAATGATACTAACAAAGTATGGAAGGGTTATTTGGGCTTATGGTTCTAGTCCATGGCAAACTGGCTCCATTACTTTTAGTCTTGTCGGAAGGTGTGCACATCATGGCGGGAGGGTGTGGCAGAGGAAAGCTGCTCACCTCAGGTCAGTCAGGAAGCAGAGAGAAAAAGAGCCAGAGAACCAGAGAGGCACAGGCAGGAACAAGATGTCATCCCCAAGGTTATGGCCCCATGGCCCAGTCCCTTCAGCTGGATCCCACCTCCTATGTTTCCATCACCTCTCAGTAATGCCATTGAATTATCATTTTACTAGTGGGTTAGTCCACCAATGAAGTTGGCACCCTTATGATCTACTCACCTTGTAAAAGAACATCAGGTGGCAGGCAAGCCCCAATACCTGGCTTTTGGGAAGCATTCTAGATCCAAACCATAATGTATAGAATGCATGATTTTTATAGGGCTTCACAGTAAATTATATAATGATGATCTATATTACTGCAATTGAGTGCACTGCTTACCTCAGAATTATTAAAAGTATTGATGTAATTTTGCAGTGGATATCTGTCTTTAAAATTTTGCTCCATTATCCATTGTATAGGAGTTTGCAGACTGATGAAATAATTAGTAGTAAGAACAACTAAGTTGAAAGGGGCCTGACTAAAAAGTATTGTTTCCTAAGTATGTTAATAAAAAATATACATTATGGGAATAGCATTGGTAAGCATAGAATTTACTCCGTGATTACAATTCCTTGCCATTCTTCAAGAAACTTTAAAAATAACCCTGCACATTTCAACTTGACTAATTTTCTTACATTTTTCATACCCATTCCTGACTTCTCAGCCAAAATAAAGATTTGTTTGTGTTGCCTTTGCTTTGATTTGTAGTGTTTTTGTAATGTTCCAAATGAAGTATAACTCTGGAGTTATATGATATAACATACACAAGCAAGATTATACAAAAAGGACAAAACTAAAAGTCATTTATTTCATTTGTTACAAGTAGCTTCCCTCACAAAAATTAATATGGCTCAACTGTAAACATTTTTCTCATAAAATAACCTAGATTATCTCTTTTCAGTGATTTACACACATCACATTATATGTTATTTTAATAGAATAAAATTATTCAAGTTTGTATGTTTTTATGTTTCATGAGAATTTATAAACTTGATTTATAAATTTATATTTATATATTTATATTTAAGGAAATGTGATACTAAGAAATATATTTTCTTGTGTGAGAACATTTATTGATATAAAGTTATAATACATTTGTCAATCTATATAGGGTAAAGAAAGATACAGTGTAATTTTTACATCACTAAGTGAAAGCTGTATTCACAAAATCAAATTATTTTATAGAAACTGTGAATGTTGCTAAAACATACATCTAAAGCATAGCTATGTCATCTTCAGCAGAATTAATTGAGCTATATTCAGTGGCTCACATCTGTAGTCCCCATTCTTGGGAAATTGAGTTTGAATGATAACTTGAGCCAAGAGTCTTAGTGAGACTGCATCTAAAAAAACAAAATAAAGAAATAAAGGAAAATGAATGAGATTCCTTTGTCAGTACACTGTTCAAAACACACATTTTTGGGTAGGTTTCTAGTTATTTCATAAATCAAAAGATCTGGATTTAATCCTATTAATTTATGCCACAAGGCATAATATTTTAATACTTCATGTGCTTTGCTTAACAGAAAGGAGTTTTTAACTGAAATTTACTTCTTTGATACTTATTTTCAATGCTATTAATTTAAAAACACTGTATATTGATTCATTTACATTTTTGTCCAGCAGCTATCAGTAATTAAAACATGTATTTGTGAAGAAAACAGTTTAATTACTACTTTATTAAATTTTTTTTATTAGGGAAAATCCAACACTTTTGATATAAATACAAATAAGTAGGGCCTAGTGAGTGTTTAGTACATGTTGATAACTTTTCATGTAAAATTCTACCTGCTTATGCAATGTCTTCACATTATTAATTTATAATGAAACTATGAAAGAAAATTTTCTCTTTTTGTTATATTCCATAGCAAGCATCTCACATTTTTATAGCTTCATCATAAAAGCTGATATTTGAATATACAGTGTTTGTCTAAAAAATGATTATAGTAAAAGGCACACTACCTTTATCCCTTGTGATCCAAACCGTGCTGCATGCTGCTGCTGAGTGCTCGGCCACAGAAAGGCATGCTCACAGAAATATGACAGCGCATGCTCATCACTGCATTACTGGATTGGGCATCATGTGACTTCTGGTTCTTCCTCAAAATCAAAATGACCATGAAAGCTAAATGCTTTGAGTCAATTCAAGACACAGAGGCAGCCATGACACAGTGACTAAAGACACAAAATATGACTTCCACAACTGCTTCTGAAAGTGGTAAAATAATTGGATAAGTGTGTCTGAAGTGAGGGGGATTGTGAGGGAAATTAATGGAAATGTGTCTTTTACTATAGTACATGTGAAAGAACTGCATTCACTGTATTTCATTGTGCTTCATATATTGGTTGTGTCTACCTATGTCTGTTCTACATCACATCCCTAGAAAATGGTGCTGTCTTTAGTTTTATTCTCTCCTCTGGGCTTGTAAAATATTGGGCTCTGGGTAGGAAGGTAAACTTTATTTTTGAATGAATACATAATATGAAAAGAGACATTCTCACTCTATTTAGATTATAACACCTCTTCTTTATACAGTCTCCAACTGATGGGAAATTGGGCTGTTTCCAAGTTTTTTCTATTACAAACTGTGCCACTATAAGCATAGGTGTGCATATATCACTGTGGAAATACAAAGAAAATGTGGTTTTTCTATAAAGTGGAATACTACTCAGCCATAAAGAACGAGAAAATAGAATCATTCCTAGGAAAGTGGATGCATACTGAGGATATATTCAAGTGAAATAAATAAGTCACACGTGTAAATACCAAATAGTTTCTCTAGTGTGAAAAACTAAAAGTGTAAATAAGGTCCAAATGGTATAATTAACAATGTGAAATAGGAAGAAAAGGGCTAAAGGTGTAGGGGAAGTGGGAACGATAGAGGAAAGGAAATAAGGGAAAAGAAAAAAAAACATGAAAAAATGAAAAAATGGAAACAAAGTTTTTGTAACTAGGGAAGGGAGGAGGGGTGAAGGGAGGGCAGGGGTAAGGGGATAAATGAGAACCAAGACCTGTCATGTAAAGGTACAAAATCCCAATGATGAATGTAACTGTGCTGTATCCCTAAAATGTACCAATAAACTCAATTAAAGATGAAAAAAAATTTCAAAATTTTAAATTTTGAAATGAATGTATTAAGTGATTTCAAATGTAGCAAACTTAGTTTTAGACCAGGGGTTTAGCTCAGTGGTGCCGCCACCTGCCTCGCGTGCACAAGGTCCTGAGTTCAATCCCCGGTACCAAAAAGACAAACAAAAACAAAAAACCAAAACTTATTTTTGAAAGCATAAAATTTAAAACATTAACCTGAGTTTATTTAAAAATGTATAACATTAACCTAACTTTTTATATTTATGAGACATTTAGAACAAAAGATTAAAAACACAAATAAACTTTATGAAAACTTTTATAATTCTTCATAATTTGAAAACTCACAGAAGATACAATGAATTACTTTTAGGTGAGGGAATATGCTGGTTGTAGAAGCACATACAGAGACCAAGATTGGAGATTCTGCTCATGCCTGGAATACATGATCCAAGTTTTTCATACAGTATTTCAACATTTTGTAGCTTTGTATGTTTGTAGTTTTATTGTTTTTGTAGGTTTGTGGCAGTCCAAGTTACAGCGGCATGGCCGTGCTCTGAGTTTCTCAGGTAAAGTGTGTACAACGAAATGTCTTTCAGCTCCCTGTGTCCTCATCCCCACACTGTCATCTTGCCATCCCGAGTCCTTGTTCCCTGGTCTCACTGTCTCTCTGAGTTCTCAGATCTGACCTTTTCTTGGTATGGTAATGTACCACAGCGGTGTGCTACGAGTCAGAAGTCACAGGAAACCAATCAATCTTTTATTTCTCTAGTCAGTCATTGACACGTGATGTTCTAAACTGAAAGGTTTTAAACAGTATCTCTAGAGTCCCTTTTTACTTTTACGCCCGTGAATCCATGAAAACTAATGAATCATTCTGAAATGAAAATGAAGATGAAACTCTTAAAAACAAGCTTAAATTGGCTTGCTTTTATAAAAAGTTCAATAGAACATCTTCTCTTAAAAATGTAACTTTTTCTGATACTGTAACTACTTGCAGTGAACTGTTTATGCTTACACTGTGGCTAAGGTGACAAGTTGATCCTCATCCTGTTCTCTGGAATGGCTTTTTTGCAGACATTTGAAAGAAACCTAGTAAATGTTTTAAGCAGCCTCTCATACATTCATTCTGATGACTATCATTACTTAAATTCTTTAATCTCAGAATTGCTGTTTTTTAATAATTACAAATAACTCTCTGGGCAACGGGTTAGTTTGTGCTATAACCCAGATATACTGCTATGAGTTATATCCTCTCAATATAGATATGTTGTATTACTAAACCTAAAGTAGGTTTTTGGATATAAAGTCTATTAGCAGGTAAAGCTAAATAAAGTCATAGGGTTTGGTACTGATCAGATAGGATTAGTGACCTTTAAGAAGAGCACTACAGAGGTGCCCTGCCACCTTTATCCCACACTTTCATACAGAGTGAGGATGGGCACATACCAGAAAATGTCTATGTAGTAGAAAACAGCTACATAAAAGCCTTATAGCGAAGTGTCACCAAAAATTGAAATCTTCTGGACCTGGCTTTGGGATCTATAAGAAAATAAATTTCTGTTTACTGAAGTTGGTAGTATATTGCTCATGCAGTCCATGCAGACTAACACAACTGAAATAATTAAATTACATCCTGCTATGTTGAAGAAAAGTATTTATTTTTCATACGCATGAGTTCAGTGAAGGCTTTCACTTTTGTGTATTGGCCAAGGATTAAGAGCCGTAAAAATTTGAATCATTTCTATAATTTTTCTTCTTTGAAATAGTATCAAACTTACTTCTTGTGGTGCATAAGTGACCAATAGTAGTGATATTTTGCTTTTAACATCCAAGATAGGATTTAGTAAATTATAAAAGGCAATGCTTTAATAACAGACCAATACAAAGTTAGTTACTAATTTTTGACTTTGAGTTTTAAACTTAATGCAAGTTTCTCATATTCTTGGAAATTTTAATCTCTAAATTTCCACATGATTAAGAAGTGCTGTTTTAAGATTTTCTAGTGAGAAAGTTTTTATAGTTCTGTATTTTGAAGATTTAAATTTGTAACTTGCTATATTTAAGCCTCTTCTTTTAACAAACTCCCAGATCATTACCCTGGAATAGTCCATGATGATGTAATTATGTAAAGTAGCTCTTATAATATGTGTTTCTTTTAATAGAAGGTCTTTCATTTGGCTACTATCAATTTTATTAAGTGGAGAGTGGAGTAAACTGAATTGCATCTGCTAAAATAATATTTATAGAGAAATAATATTTTCCTTTTCGAAATAATAAGTTTGTTTAGCTGGATGCAGAAAATCTGTTTTAGAATGCAACTAAGGACATTTACTTTTTATTTCTAGGAAGAAAAATGCCAAAAAAGCAAGTTAATTGCCTAGACTTAAGTACAATATGTCATTTTTTTCCAGGGTACAATGTTAGGTCAATACATTTTGAATCCAGTTTCCTTTTCTGGAGATACTAAATTATTATAAACAGTACAAATAGCATACATATAATAGAATTGCTATGCTAAGAATATAAATGATCACATTTGTAAAGGTTTCTAATATGAATTTAATCAAGAAATGTTTTTCTGTTAATTGCTGTGTAAGTAAGGCCTGTTATTTGAATTGTTTGGTTCCACTGTACAAACAGGTTTGATCCATGAATCATTAATTGGTTCTAAGGTAGAAAACCATCATGCTCATTTACCTAAGTGTTATTCAAGGAATACTACTGTGCAAACGAGAATTTCAGGAAAACTTCATTTAAGTTGAAGAAATCAATAAGCAGTATTTCAGGGAATGAAAAGCCAATGAATGGTAAATTAATGCATTATTCATGTCTAGGTGAATACACATAATGTGAAACAGTACTAATGATTATGGTAATAATAAGATGCAAGTCCATATCTTTCAAGTACATGAGCTTTTCCCCAGGTCCACTTCCTCTACACTAATAGCTATGACCATACACACCAGTTCATACACTGACTCAGATGATAGGTTTAGTATTGAGAAAGGTAGGAGATAATCTTTGAATTGATAGTCATTTAGTTGTTCTATTTTCAGTGCCAGTGTACCCAACAACAGAGTAAATGTTGATTATTTTATTCTTTGCTTTGTTGGTGATGAATTGAAGCAAATTTGATTCAGACAAGCAATCTGGTGGAATGATGTAGAGACATCCAAAAAAACATCTGTGCTAATCCACCAATGCAGTAAATTAGTTACAGGAAAAACATTGATCCACGATGATCATTAACAGTTTTAACCAACTGATCCAAGTAATAGAGAAAAAGATAGAACACTATCAAGTTCTCGCTTTTCAGATTTGTTGATTACATCTGCAAAAGCCTGATTGTTAACATTTCAATTTTGAATTTTTATGACTTTTGTTCCCTTTGTACTATTAAAAACAATGAACAACGGTCAATTAAGAGGTAAAGACCAAGAAAAGTTATCCAGATTTCTTGCACTTCATTTACAAATAGGTCAATCACAAAGGAAGACACAGTTGCTGCAATTCAACATAATTAGTTGGGGACAAGGCAGAGCAGATGATGAATGTTCTGTGACAATGTATATGGCAGAGACATACATACAGAGCTTTAGCTGCCTGCCTTGCTTAAGACACAGAACTATAGAAGGTTTGTGAAGAACAATTAACATAGCTTTAAAATACATAGTGCTTAATTATCCATAGCATGTGGACATCAGATAATGAGTGACTCAATTTTTAAATATTTGGTCATTAACTTCAGTATATGGAAAGATACAGAACATTGTCTTAGCACTACATTTTAAATGGCAATTACATGTCATAATATTAACAAATACACTTGTTGACCCACATAGCTATTGTGTGATACAAATATTGTCAATACTCTTAAACAAAAGACACCGCTAATTCTACAGATATCAGGCTATACCATATTTGACCTATTGTATTTAATGTATAAGCAGGGAAAGATTAATAATAGTATATACTTGACAGAAAAGTTTTAAGAATACAAACTGTTGGGAGCTAGCAGAATACCAAAAGCACATAATAAAGACCAAATTTGCAGTAGCTAAAGGGAGGGATATTTTCTGAGAATCAGTTAATCATAGAACTAGATGTCAAAGGAGGACAGTAGATTAAAGGTAGAAAAAGTCCATTGGACTTGAAAACCTGGAGCCATGAGGAACAGTTTTTATACAGAAGTTGAGGTGGAAACTCATGCAATCATATTTTCTTGTTTGAAAACGAAGCCTAATACCATGACATACATGGTGTAGCACTCAATGTTGGCTTAATTGAATTGCAGTAGATTATTTCAAGTGCTTATCTCATACAGCATTTATCAAAGTGGTAAAGACTCCAAGACAGAGAATGAGTTTCAGTTTTGTTTGGAAAAAATCAGTCTTTGTTCTATTCTAATACATCATCATAACCTTATTTTCTCCTTGTTTTGACATTTCATCCTATTTTTTTAAATGCCTGACATCATCGAGAACTCAGATTTAGTTTCACATAAATTTCATTGCAAGAACCTGATAATCTCGGAAATAGAGGTCATAACAAAAAGGAAGATAGGAATTCCATAGATTATGCACTTATAACCAATTTTCCTGTAATACGGTAATTACTATTCTTAATATTAAATGGTACATGATTAATACACATCTCACCAAAATAATAGATCTGTTATTATGTATATAACTATATATAGAAACACACATATACATACAGGTTAGAGTTATATTTCATAGTTTTTGTATGTTTTGTTTTCATGACTTTCCTTATTTAACTCAAATATTTTAAATTATATCCCATATTATATACATAGACATTTAAAAAGAAAATGAGAAGAATTTTAGAACTCTTTCCTAGCCCGCATGTGGCACTGAGTTTTAGCTACAGAAACACAAATGTGTACACATATACACACACACACATGCTCACACTCACAGGGAGACTCACCTAAAAGTTTGAAAATTTTGTTCTTGCTATTTTCAATATTTGTAATACTGATAAGCCTTTATCTTCTGTTTTAGTAACATTTCTTTTATCTTTAAAACTTACATAAGCAAGTAACAGAAATCTGTGATGCTATTTTAACAAACCATATTAATATAATTGTAAGTTATTTCTGTTGCACCTGCTGGTGTTATGTTTGAAAAGATGCTAACTTACTGCCTTTACACTGCTGACTACTTTGATGTTTCATTATTTCTTCAATAATGAAATGGATGAATGGATTGTAATTATAGTATCCTAGTGTTTCTCTTTTCAGTCCATTTTCCTGGACAAGCCCCAACTAATCTGACAAATCATGAGTAGCTGACTTTGTAGTTTGATTGGGATTAAGTTACTGACTGAAACCTGCCAGGAATGTAAAGAGCAGAGTCTCTTAATAAAATTCATAGGGTGTTTGCCATGTCTGTTTTCAATTTTAATCCATAACCTTTAGGAGTGGAGAACTATAAACAGATAATTCACCGACAGATGTATTTTTATGCATTTTCTTAGAGCATTTCAAGCACAAACCCTGTGTATCAAATTTGCATGTCTGCAATCTGTATTGTATGTTTGCCTGTGACTGTTTGTTCACCTCTGGAGTTTTCATCATGTCGAAACAACTTAGTACCATTTAAAAAAAAACAGTTTTAGAAGTATTTATTTTTAAATTAAATTATTTATAATTAGCCTTTTAATAGCTAATAGGTAATATTACAAAGTAACTTGTTTTCTTTTTGAAATTTTTTTTAAAATTAGGAGATAATGGGATAGGTGGAATGTTGAAAACAACTTTCAAATTTATCCTTTTCAAAATTTAAGTTAAAATATTTTATTTTTCTTAAAAATCACTCAATTGCTTAAGGATTTAGAGTAGTGAATCAATATTACCCAGTTTCCTAAAGAACAATTTTTAGCTTTTATTCTAAACTTATTTCTTATGAGAGTAGTCGTTATAAATTCTTTATACCATCTGTTAGATTGGACAGATTTTCATGTTCAACATTAAGTTGATTCTTTCAGACAAGAAAACTGTTATGCATGTTCTTCATGTAAGTCAATAAAACCAAGACGCATTCATTAGTTGGAGAGGAATATGAGTAGCATGTAAAGCCATATTTTCCAAAAACTATCATTTAATTGGATATTCTGTTTTTTCTATCTGCTCTTAGGTGTACAATAAACATATATAAGAGAACTCAACATAGAAATTAGATCTAGTATCCCTCTGGGTTGCTGAAATTAGCCTTCTGTTGTTATAAAAGTTTTTTTTTTATTGTTCTTAGACTGTAAATAAATGTATTGACAGTAAAGAATTAATGGCACATCCAGGAAGACTTTGTTTAATAATGATGATGTAAAATACTTCTTGTGCCATTCGATTTATCTAATTTATAACTCTCTTTGATTACCACAGCATGCCTTTCATCTGTAAGTATTGCACCCTGGGGACTAGTCAACTTATTAATTCATCACTTGCCTCCTTTTATGGTTGCAATCCCCATTATACTATGAGCAAAGAATGATACTCTCTCCTGAAAGCTGCCAGCAAACTGGTTCCAGTCTAGCTGACCTTTTGTTTGTAACTATGATCCTAATAGTTTTTCTATTGGTTTCTGTTTCTAATAGGTTACATTACAATCCACCTTTTTGTCTTATGATATCTTGATGAGGACAGGACAGCAGGAGTGAATTGCACACCTGCAATTACAGAGCTTTAAAAAGAGGAAAGACCTGCTTCAAGTTAACCTGTCGGCTTTTCAAAAATGCCTTTTGATTTATCTGTCACCTGATCCATCAGCAATGAATAATTTTCATGGAAGGTGCACTTTAATTACATTCCCATTTGACTTGCATTATCAACCCCTATCTAGGTAATTAATCTCACCAAGTATCCAATTTCGGCCTTTATTGCTGGCAGGCAGACCTCTTGAATTATGTGTGCTTGAATGGGTCTTGGGTCTTTTTCACCAAACAAGCCCTGAAAGAGATCTGGGTCCCTCCAAATCCTGGAAATGTGTCTTTTCTTCTACATATTGTGAATAAAGTGCTTTTAATATCACATATACACTTCCATCATCAAAGACATTTATACATTATTGTAACTGTGAAAAATGTAATAAAACCACATTTTATTTCTCCATTCCTTGGTTGGTGTAGCCAATCTGCATGTCATTTTGTGTATAGGTGATGTATGCTGATATTAAATGTGTCCAACATCTGTATCAATTTGCTGATGTGTTTGTCATAATTATGCTCTAAACTTCAGCATGTCTATTTTTAGGTGGGGATTTAAAATTTTTTTTGGCTTACAGTGAATATTTAAGTTGGAGACATGTAAATCAAAATTAAAATCACTTTAAATTATTTTTCTACTTTACATTCAGTCAGACACTCTGTTTTCTACAATTTATTCTATATTAACAGATACCTCACTTTTTCAGTATCTGGATTTTGATCATTTTCATTCCCTAATTTCTCATACTGATTAATACCAATCAATAATCTTGCCAATATAGTGCACATGTCCATACAATAATTCTGAAAGGTATAATTAACCTATTCGTTATAGTTTTGTTTTATACTGCAGTGCAAAGAATGTCCAGGTCTTTTGTTTTTTGACTTTGAAATTATGATCACAGTGTATGTAGTGTCTCACTTCTCAGGACATTTCAGAAAATATTGAAAGTTTCTTAGAATTCAAATTGAAATAGAAGAAATTGGCTGCCTGTCTGAAGTAATCTAAATATTGGGTATTATTTCCAGCCATGGATTTTCTGATTTGGAGGAATAAAGGCAATACAGTCATTAGTAGACCAAATAGGTCGTAATACTTACGCAGGAAAGTAGTTTGGGGAATTTGAACTGATGATACTGGGGAAAAGGATGGGACTTTTATGCCCCCCCCTACTTCTATACAGATATTCCATATATCTTTACCTCGAGCCCTGACTTTTCTCACAAACTCTTGCTTTATCTCCTCCAGGTGGCCATAGATTATGACTATATTTATAAATATCCCACCATCAAACAGTGTTACTCAGCTAAAATCACTTTATCTTTTTAATCTTTAATGTACAACTTTTATCTGACCCTTTCATTCTTTAAATGAAAAGAAATTTACTGTAATGTGGAAGTACAGATTTCTAAAACATTTAACATGTCTTTTAAAAATCATACCCAATTATGTGTATATCATGTTGTGAGGATAAATATACACTCAATCTTAGCCAAAAGACTGAGAAGTGATTATGAGGATTCATATAAATTCTTGTACATTTTTAAAGAAATTGTTTCCTTTAGAAATATACTTTAATATATACTTCCCTCACTAATGAGAAATACATGCTAAATGAAGAATTTATAGATTTTTTTTAATTTAAATTTTATTGAGTTTATTGGTACATTTTAGGGATACAGTACAGTTACATTCATTGTTGGGATCACGTACCTTTACATGGCAAGTCTTGATTCTCATTTTTTCCCCTTACCTCTGCCCTCCCTTCACCCCCTCCTCCCCTCCCCATCTACAAACACTTTATTTTCATCTTTTCATTCTCTCACATTTTTTCTTTTCCCTTTTTGTTCTTCCCCTACCCATCCCACCTTCCCTACACCTTTAGCTCCTTTCTTCAAATTTCTAAATGTCAGTAATCTTATTAGAATCTTATGCATTGTTGCAGAATGTTCACACCAGGGAAACTATTTGGTATTTACACATGTGTGACTTATTTGTTTCACTTAGGAGTATATCTTCAATATGTATCCATTTTCCTATGAATGAATCTATTCTCTCGCTCTTTATGGCTGAGTAATATTTTTAACTTCTTTCTATACCTATGTTAATCTTTGTGGAACCCCTGAATCATGAGAGTTTATATTTTTCAGTAATTGTTGTTATGTCCTATAACATCATTTGGAATTGGAATATAATGACTAGAATCTAATATTTAAAGAAAAAAGAATTGCACCTGGAAAGAGACTACTTGTACAGCATAATATATTGAAACAGTGAGGTCAAGCTTAGTATTTAGGAATGATTTGATAGTGAGAAACTTTCCACTTGTGTTATTGTACTTTTTCTTTATTTGTTCATTAGATAGAGATTTTTTTCAGTGTATTGATAGGCCAAAAATGTGTATTGCTGGGAATGTTTGCAGAGTCAATAAATATTTAAATGAGCAGAGAGAGTATTTTCTATATCAAAATAAGGTAAGTTTCAATGGAATAGCGTATGTAGGGAAACAGGCCTAAACATATCAAACAAGTTGTACACTGGATTAGAATCATGTTATTTGAATATCAAGTTAAATAAGTACTTCTTTGACCTTGGGCAAGTAATACAATCCATTTGTCTTATTAGTGCATTTCAATACTACATGAAGCAATAGATAAAATTGTTTTACATAATAATAAAAAACCTTTGCAGTTACAAGTTGTTGGTGTCCATACATGGGAATGGAATTTTAGACAGTTATGCTATAAATTTATCTGTAAGCAAAATAGTCTTGAAAAACATTAGTAAAACAATAATAATTATTATTTATGATTCATGTTGACTTCACTGTCATAATCAACATGAATCAGCTTTGTTATAGAGTGATTATAAAAAATAAATATTTGAATATCCTTCAAACAAATAATGTTGACAATTCTAAAACCCTGGCCTAAACTATCACAGTTCAGGGAATTCTAGGAATCAATAAGAAGTGTTTTAGATATAATCAATTTTTAAAATGAATGCATTCTTAAAACACTATTGCAATACATTTTTTAAATGTGTGTTTATTATCAGTTTTTATAATGCTGCACTTTTTTCCAAAATACAAATATTTATGTCATTTTTTTCCTTGTGGAGTTTGAAAACTAGGTTATGGGATAAAATATTGACTCCAGGTAGTACTACATGTAGAGTTATATATGTATATGAAATTTAACATTAATTTTAACATAAAATTTAGTTATTTCTTTATATATGTTTTTTTAGTTGTCTTTTAGACAACTAAAACTATTAATTTATATTATATTTTGGGGTTAGATGCTATAAAGTTGGGAGACAGTGATTTTATATGAATAACAAGGAAAATATTCTAAAGACCGACGATCTGTAGCTATTTAGATTTTTAAGAGATATTCCTGTCTCCGTTACAACAAGAAAATAGCCTGTTGTTGGTTTTGAATACTATTTAATATTCCAGAATAGTCAACAATTTTGAAACAACTTTAAATATTTGGAAATATGTATTATTTGTCATTTAAGCCCATTTAATAGTCAAACTGGATAAAACAAAATATGATTTATTGAAATTCTGATTTTTTTTTCCCTGTGGTACAGTGTCGTGGCTTTTTTTTTTTTCTCATTGAGTTTATTGGTACATTTTAGGTAGACAGTACAGTTATATTCATCATTGGGATCTTGCACCTTTACATGACAGGTCTTGGTTCTCATTTTTTTCCCCTTGTCCCTGCCCTCCCTTCACCCCCTCCTCCCTCCTCTTTTACAAACACTTCATTTCCATTTTTTCATTTTCTCAGATTTTTTTGTTTTCCCTTATAACCTTTCCCCTAACCTTCCCACTTTCCCTACACCTTTCGCCCCTTTCCTCCTATTTCACATTGTTGAAATACTGATTTTAAGAGAAAGCTGGAATTTGATGATTCAGATATGTGATAGAATCATAAGCTTTCCTTTTCTAGTTCTGTACAAGCTTACTAGGTGCTTAAAAATTGTTCTCTTATACAAAATATTTGATTGGTTTGTCTATTTTCACTAGTCCTTCCTCTGCTTTCTAGAAAGCACTTTTTAAATATACACTTACACACATGCTTTGCTTAGATTATGTCAAACTATTAAGTAAAAAAAGCAAACATTTGAAAGTCTGATATATAACACACAAGAAAAAAGAGGAAATAGAATGTGATGATCCATATGCATTCTGAGTCTGTGTAATGTAAGAGAGAGAGGCAGATTTAAACCTTTCTTCGCCTCAGAAAATGTTCTCTCTCTTTTGTATTGCTGCTACCAGGAGCTGTTAGTGGGATTTTTTTTTGCAGCAAGACAATTTTTTTAGACTTTCTGCTCTTGGCTTTTGAGCTGTTTCACTAGTTATTTCCCTTCCCTTCTCTCTCAGTCAAGCTCTTTCTTTCTCGTTCCTTCTTACATTTTTCCTCTTCCCTGCATCCTTTTTTTTCACCCTCATCTCTTTCTGAGTGTTTTGGCAGTAACTAGGTGCACAGAAGAAACCGTGCTGTGTTATAAACCCATTGTTTCCATGTCACATGAATCATATAAACAGTGAACAAAGAGCAGGCTTTCCCCAGAGAATTTGTCCCCTTTTCTTCAGGATGCTGCTGCTCTTTCTGTCTCGTGATATTTGCTCTTTCTGAGGTCCATCCAACTTGAGAGCTGCAGTTTTGAGATCAGTAACAAGAATAACAACACACTTGTCTATGATACTCTTCTGTTTGATATGAAAAATATTGGAGTATTTTCTTTTTTGCCAGTTCTGTACAAGAAAAATCTCTCATTTACCTATTGCATACTTTTGAAAAAATCTAACTAATTTTAAGTAGTTGACTCTCAAAATATAGATTTTTCCCCCTTCAACACAATTTTTTTCTTAAATGAAAAGCAGCACAGTGTGCAAATTAATTTTCTGTTTGTGAAAGTAGTCTTTTCTGTAGGTAAAATTAGTCAAGGAACTACTCACAGAAAGTAAGTTTCATTTCTATTCTGTATTCCAAAGCATCAAGACGAAGACTTTTGTTTCCGTCTTGTTCAATCATTGTGTAAATACATTCACTTACTCAAAGATCTTGTGATTCTGACCTTTTGGAAATGGTGTGCAGTCACTGGAACCTTGCTTTTGATCACTGGTAATCTTTGACATTACTGAGCAACTTTATCCTCAAGGATCTCTCTCCCATGGGAGAAAAGTGAGACTTTGAATTGTGGATTTGAAAACAAAACAGCTAACTGTTGTTGAAGGTCCTTTCTGTGAAGAGTCTCACTATTCTGAATGTTCTTCAACATAATTCAGCAAAACGACACCATCAAGCAGTCCTAATTACTCTTTTATAATTTTTTATGACTTCGTGGTAACTACTCCCAAACCCTGTCCTTATGAATGACGCACAAAAGGAAGAGAATGTCTGATATATGCTTTTTCTCACGTTTTTCTAAACAGTATGAAATTTATCACTCTAAATAGCCTTCATAATGTTAGTGAAATTGTTAAAGTGGAAGAAAGAGGCCATTCAAAGAATTGTACTTGGGCAGTAGGGGGACCCAGTATTGACATAGAGCTCTTCCCTTCTATTCTTTTATGGGAAAAAAGGCTCTGAGCATGTGGACACTGGACTGCCCTTCTGCTCTCCTAGGCTTTTGGTGTGATACACACATAGTGTCTAAGCAGTTGTGTCATAGGGAATATTAATCAAATCTGGAACTTTCATGTATCCTTGGCTTGGCCTGATTTACTGATGCTAAACTCACTGAGGAGAGCATAGGGAACATTCAGTTGAGCAAGCTTCGTGGTCAAGTGCATTGTTTTGGATAGTTATATGGAAATTGTGTTTGATTATTTTTATCTTAAATATACTAGTAGAAAGGCTTAATACTTTGGGTACTGAACACATTATATAGTTTTTTTTAACTTTTAAGATATTACTTTTGATAGGTTTTCGAAATATATAATTTCTGATTAAATTTCCAATTTGTACTGCAGAGCAAGTATAGTATCTGTACCCATTTTCTAGTTTAAAGCAAGAAAGATGCGCTACATATGTCTCATATATAATATGTAGCACATATAAATAAATATATATTCAGATTTCTATTCAATAATTTCTGTAGCCTGTGAAGAGATGAGTAAGGTAGTTTCACTGTGTATAATTTGAATTGTAATATTCTCTATCTCATTGCTAAATAGAAAAAATAGTTTCTATCTCTATTTAAATTCTCATCAAATATAGAGAAAAATAACTTATAGTTATGCATTGGTATTCAATAATATCCAGTAGTATTTTAGAAAGAAAATAATTTTATAAGCATTCATGCAGTTTAATTTTTCAGTCGCAATTTTAATCGTTATAGATAGGCATTGAATTAAAAATTTAAAATATTTTAAAAACTGGATGATGATTGCAATGTAACCAAATATTACCTCACAGGTCCAGTAAGTTTGTCCTTCTGATTCTTGGTGCATCACTCTTCAGAATCTTTCCTGGTGGTCTCCATTACAAAATACAGGTAGTTTGAAAAATGTAATTATTTCACTTCTTCTTTAAAAGGTAATGTCTTCTGTCTTTAATGACATCCAGAACTTTTATGTATCATTTGGAGTACAATGCAAATACCAATGAAATTGTAAAATTTTAAATAGAATTCATGACTCATTCTTGGTCAGAACAAAAAGGTTATATTACCAGCCTAGACAGATAATATATCACATATGTTGATTGTGTTTTACATTAAAGTTTCATTTCGTTGTGATACTAAAAACAGAAGTAGAGAGAAGTTTTACAGTACTTCTTGGGTATCCACATGCATTTTAAAGGCAGAAAAATAAAGACTGGAGTTTGTAGGAATTATTGAAGGATTCAGTCCTGCCTGTTAACACATTGTTAATTTCCTAAGAATCAAACTTACAACAGTTTTGTTAGAAATATATTATTATTCAGTATGCAAGAAGTTAAGAAATTGCCCAAAGTGATAAGGCCTCAAAAGTGACTAGGTAAGATTATCTGTGAGATCAGAGAGGCACAGCAACCTATTCTCCTATTCCCGATCTTATTGATCTTTTGCTGTGCTTGATTTTCATAGTTGTGTTGTCTTATTTTGGGCGTGGAAATCAATCTAATAAACATGTGATGATACCTACACAGAAACATTTTGAAATATGTGTTCACATCATATTCTATACCAGTTTGGGATTAAATGTAAAGGTGAAATATGTAAATATACAAACGGCTATCAGGAAATGAAATGGATTTTCATCACACTCTTAACCTTGTTATTTGTGATTTGGTTCAGAATATCCTTTTTATAACGCATAGAAAAGCCACTATAATGTAAATTTCTATAGAGAGTAGCAAAATGATATTTTAGCATACTTCTCTGGACTTTTTCAATATTATATGGTAGCTTTTCAATTCTAGTAATTTGATACTGTTTCAAATTGTAAATTTTTTATCCACAGGCTAGATAATTATTTTTAAAATAGAGAATTATATACATATAAAATTAATCAATATTATTTTGATGACTTTGAACCCAAATTTGCCTTTTTAAAAGCAAACAGCAATTTTTTTAGTCAGCCTTACATAATGATTACATTCACTGTAGTGAACTGTTACATATATTTAACACATCAATCCTTTTTTCCCTTCTCTATTTTACCCCTTTGTTGCCAACATCAGATTCATTTATTTAGTTTACAAGTCCTTATATAGTTAATTTTTATACATATCAGTTAACAACCACATTAATAAGCCAAAAACATGAAAAAAATACATAAGACCAAATACATACCAGATCAAGGTATACTTTCAAATACATTTTCCATGCTGGATTACAACTTTTTTCTCTTTTCTTCACAATTGAATTGATTTAAAGCACCACTCTTTCAATTGTTGATCATACCAATTTATTTGAAAATGTGAAATTAAAAAATATTTGAAATAATATTTTTATTTATTGCATTAGAAATTGAGGACCTTTCTGAAATATCTTGCTTTTATCTTCAGAATTTAAGATGTATTTGTAGTAGGGCTGGGGATTTAGCTCAGCGGTTTGGTGGCCTGCCTTGCAAGCGCAAGGACCCGAGTTCAATCCCCGGTACCAAAAAAAAAAAAAACAAGATGTATTTGTAGTAGGGCTGGGGATTTAGCTCAGCGGTTTGGTGGCCTGCCTTGCAAGCGCAAGGACCCGAGTTCAATCCCCGGTACCAAAAAAAAAAAAAACAAGATGTATTTGTAGTAAGCAATGCTAATGTTTACATAAACTTATTTTTGTCATGCACAAATATATTGCAATATATCACAAATCTTACATTTATTAGTTATAAATGAGTTCCTATGTGTAAACTCAATATAATAAAAATATCAGCACTCAGCAAACAAATAAAACATGTACTTTTGCATAAATTCATGCCAGATTATAGATTAGAATGTACAAAAGTCATGTTCTATAGATAACGCTTCATTGTTTACAGTGTGTTATCCATTCAGTCACAGCCAAAGTTAGCAGAAATATAATTTGCCGATATCAGTATAGGAAGAGTTATCACATCTGTTATTGTATTTGTATTGTTATTATATGTTAATTTTATCAATGTTTATATTTATTTATTTTTGTTTATTTGATATAGTTCTATTCCTTAGCTCTCATCAAATCCAATGAACTGCACTCTGTAAAATTCTTGATCCTAGCCAGAAGTACAAGAATCATTTGAGCTCCCATGTGAACATACTTAGAGTCAAATTGTGTGAGAATATTCTTAAACAAATGCTTTGATTAAAAGTTACTTTCAAAAGTCAGGTACCTACCAATGTCAGCTGTAAAATATTTGTATAATATATACTTCACAAGAAAATAGATCAGTATGTTATTTCCATGTGAGGTAGTGCGACACGGTGTTGTCTGTTTCTTGTAAGGCTGAGTTATATGATGGAAGCCCATTCATTCCATATTGACTTATGGCTCATTTGAAAAAGATAAACTAACATAGTAGTTTACAGCGACCATAAATGACATATTTGTTTACAGTGACCACTGAAGAAGAGAACATGCGTATCTTTTGAAGAAATAATTGACAAACTAAACAGGACATTACGTGAATTGCTGTTTGCTACATACACAGTAAATTGTATTGAAGGAGTTATTGATAAGAAAGTAACATTGCCTTAATTTTTATACATTTCCAGTAAAATAATTTTTTCTCCATTGATTTTGATTATTTTTAACTCCCTGAGACCATTTTTGATGAATACTTATCTCAGTACATGAAATAAATTTAGTATATATCAAGAAGAAGTCCCTGTTACTGTCAGTTATATATGAAAAAAGACATATGCCTACATTTGATTTAAAGGCACTCTAGAATATGCTTTTATATGTGATCTGCTAAAGATATAATCTGTATATTTCTGGAAGGCATGTGGTCAAGAGTTGTAGAATTTGGAAACATTAAAATATGAGAAAAACTGATAAAAGACCTTTAGATTTAGCTAGAAGAATATCAATGGAAACCTTAGAAAAATATTTTTTATTATAGTTGTTTGACTATATGCAGAAAATAAAATTGGAGAAAATCCATTAAGCCATCTTCGTTCACTACTTTACAGTGGTATTTTTTATTTGCATTGTTCCAATTTGTGCGTTATTTGTCCAAGTTACATCTATACTGTTTCAGGGCTACTGCTTTCCCATGATTCCAACTTAGTGCTCCAACATCTGCAGTTCTTTTCTCCATAATCACATTGCTTTGTTGAAATATTTGATATGTGTGTACTTTCTAATTTGAATTTGAAGAGAGAAATCTAATGAAAAGCCAGTTAAATGCTCAGTGTCATGCTTAGGTGAGTATACTGTCCATACAGCAGTGTCCTAAAGTCAGTCCCAAAGTAAGGTTTAAATTACTAAGTGCTTGACACCTGTGAGATGCCTCCCACCTGGTATCCAAACAAATGTGGCAGAAGCAATAATAATTACTTTGCCTTCAGAGAAACTGCTATTAATTGCCTTGGTTCAAGTACCAACTTCACCCTATGATTGCCCTTTTAGACATTGTTTTTTCAAATAATATAATTATTATTTTTGACATTGTATGATAAGAATTATTCTAATTTTCCTAAGTCATGTCCTCACCTCATTCCACCAAAAATGACATTTTCCATTCCCTCAAAAACTTCGCTTTTCTTCTAACCAGCAAAAAACAATACATCTACTTACACTTTAAATGAGAATTTAATTGCTAATAATTTCTTCATTTGTATCATTGCTCTTTATCTTCTACTCCAAATGTGAGTCTTTGAGTCACTTGAGATGCTAAATATAGTGTCCACGGGCCCTACACTTAGGGGCCTGGTTTTGCTTTGTACTTCTACATTTTCATTGTATACAATAGAGTACTCATAGAACAAAAAAATTTTTACAGAATATCATCAGAATCATTCGACCAGATGACCAGAATTTGAGGACATTCATAAAGTCGCTAAGTTTATTTAAACCTAATCATACTTTTTAATTGATAGAATGTATATTTTAGGACTTCCCTTATTTTCACACTTCTATAAAGAGTAACTATTTTGGAAAAGTATTTGAAAAATAAAATATGTCAAGATTGATAGTTCTTGGTATAGCAGTCACATTCTTTATTAGGAATGGAGTAAAATTCTTGGAAAGGTTCTTGGACCATATGCTGTTGCTGTGTTAGCATATCTAAAAATGACAAGTTTATTTCCATATTTTCATTAATATTGCTTGTAGTCTGGCTTACATGTTAATTGACAAAACCTTTCAAACTTTTGTATTTGAAGTAAAAACTGGTAATTATTGGCAATTGGAATTTTCATTACTTCTTTAAATATGTATGATAAATGGTTAGTAGCCAATGTCTCATTCAAAACTTGTTGGACAGACTCTGGTTTTACTTATAGTAGGAGTGTATTACTTACGTCTTCACAACACAGATCTGAAGAAGAGGACATATGCATTAACTGTAGCATAAAATTCCTAAGGAAACAAGTTAAAAATTAAAAGATCTCATTACTTTTCTCATTTAAGTTTCAGGAGGAATTAGTTATTTATATTTGTGTTAATATGGTGAAACTTTCACCCTGTAATGCCATTGTTTTAATAATGAAATATAACCATAGAATTTTATAATGTAGTTTTGGTTAATTTATTCCAGAACATATGGCCTGAACTTGACCTTTCCTTCTTTTTAAAATATTATTAACTTTAGATTAGAAAACTGAGAGTTTTGCTTATTTTACTTTCATGTTCTCATATTATTTTGTCAATCACAATCTCCTTAAGAAAACCATTCCAGATGTTATTTCTCTTTTTTCTGACAAATCTCTTATTATTAAGTTTTGTGCTTAAAGGAGGCACGTTGATTATGTAGGACTTCCGTGGGAATTCTCTAATGATAATATATTATTATCCAGATTAATTATTGTCTCCTTTATTTATTTATTTATTTATTTATTTATTTATTTATTTATTTATTTATTTATTTATTTATTTATTTATTTTTGGCACTGGAGGTCGAACTTGGGACGTTGCGCTTGCGATGCAGGTAGTGGAACCACTGAGCTAAATCCCCAGCTGATGTCTTGAAATTTTGATAACTCAGAAATCAATGCCTGGGAAAAATCTTGCTATCCAAATATAATAAAATTGCATAAGACCAGCTTACCTCTGTTTCGGTTGGGTGGAAATGTCATTAAAGTATAACTTATGGTAAATTTTAGAACATTGTTGATTCCATCACCAAAACATTCCTGGTTGGCTCATACTTGGAAATGCATTTGTAAGTTATTTTCCCTCAAAACTCTTATTCATTCTTGTATAGTTCAAAAATATTTATTCAACATTTCATATGTTTCATAGGTTACTGCAGGTGCTAAAGAAAAGCATTGGACAAACAAATCTTTGTTCTTCAGAAATTTCTACTAGGAGCGTGATGGAGAGGAACGGGATAAAGAATCTTAAATGTGTAAAATATATACAAAAAATTAGATGAGGTTGCTCAAATCATAAAGAATGTCAAAACTGTCAATGGGTTACAGTCTTTTAAAGTTGTCAGCAAAGCCTTCTTTGAGAAGATGACATTTGAATAAAGGTCTGTGTGAGATATGAAAGCAAAGCCAAGAGAAGAAAATGTGTTCCAGAAAGGGAGAGCAGTCTGTGCACGTCTTGAGAAAAGTGTGTGCTTAGCATTACCAGTAGAAAGACAGGCTTAGTGTTCAGAAGCAAAAGGGGCAGAGTAGAAAAGGCGGGATGGTAGCAATGTTGCCGATCTTACTGTCTTAGGTCTTGCAGGTAACAATAACCCCGAATTTAGAGGATAGCAAGCCACTGGTAAGACTGAGTGGAAGTCTGACATTTTAGAAGTTGACTTGGTTGCTGGATTAAGAATGGACCTGTGGAAGCTGAAGGGCAAAAGCAGGGAATTTGTTGCGGAAGCTGTTGGAATAATCTGGAACAGTGGTTAAGGTGGTTTCCACCAAATGGTAGCAATGGAATATCTAGATATTACCAGTTGTACATATATTTGGAATACAGAGTCAAAAAATTAGTGGACAGAGTTCCTATATGAGATCTCAGTTAGTGGTACAAGTCTAGAATTTTCAGCTTAGACATGAAAATTTAAACCATAAATCAAAATGAACTAAAAATAATGTACATATAAATAGAATAAAAGAGAGCTAAAATCCAAGTACCAGGGTGCTGGGTGATGAATAACATTCCAAAATTGTAACAGAATGGTAAGACAAGCGAGAAATAGAGTTAGATGTTCTGGAAGCAGAGGAAATATTTCAGGAAGGAAGCAGTGATCTGTGTAAAATGTTGTTGATCGTCTTGCAAGGTGAGGAGTGAGAACTGAATTTTTGATATAATCAACTCGGTATGAGTCTTGTAGCCATGAGAGCAGGTAATAAGTCTTAGATGGCACTAATCTGTGGACTAAGGGTAGCAGATACCCAGCTCTGTCCCACACTTGTCACTCCCTACTGGGAGTGTTGTACCTAATTCCAGACAGCAATACAGACAAATATATTTTAAAGAGATGAGAAACATAGGACAATTTATAGTTGTGTAATATAAACATCAGCTACAAGTCCGGACTTGGCTAACTTGGAAAAAAAACAAGGAAGGTACAATAACGGGATGTGGGAAAAGGAGGAAAGAGGGAAATAAAAAAGAATTAAAATGTGCTATGTACGTGTATCAACTCTTCATGATGAATGTCGTGATTATGTACATCAAACATGTACAACATAAAACATTTAAAAACATAGCAACCTTCCAAACCCTCTGCAGATTGCAAAATATTGAATATATTGAGTATATTAAATTACAATTTGTCTCTTTGTTGTTTTTCCCAATTCACTGATTTGTTCAGTATGCCTGTGATGAGACAAGCACTGTTTGCCACTGGAGATGAAGTAGTAAGTAAGAAAGATTCTTATATTCAAAGAGGAGATGGTCTGAAGAGTTTTAGTCTAAGAATGTGAAATGTCATGATGACATAGGTCCTCCAGGTATTCTGTATTAGCTGGAAATTCATGAAAGGTGACACAGAAGAAAAAGAGAACAGTCTTATCCTAAAGATTCAATGAACAAATCAAATAATACTTGAAGGATTCATAGGTAAATAGATGCAACTTGAGAACATAATGTTGAATAAAATGAATCAGATATATAAGCTTAAAAATCTCATGGTTTCTATTATATGAGAACTCTCCCCCATCTCTCTCTCTCTCTCTCTCTCTCTCTCTCTCTCTCTCTCTCTCTCTCAAATAAAGAGCAAAATAAAAGATAGATACATTGAAAAAAGGGGTAAAGTCAGGTAGTTTTCCAAATTACCTACTCTATTGTTTCAGAAATACGTTAATATATATGCTAATGTGTTTCATTTATGCTATGTTTTTCCTTGCTTATGGAAAAGAAAGTTTGTGTATTGTCTGTTTATTTGCATGCGTCTTCTGTGTCCATAGCTTGTATTCTGCTGTACTTTAATGATTATAGTATACAGTGTGCTGATTATTCTTATTTTCTTATTATATAACGTAAACATTTTTTTATAAAATAAAAGTTGCTTTCTGTTCTTCTGCTTTTAATTTTCACAGATGGAAGACTCTAGAGCACATGCTAGTGAGTCTTTTCTATGTAAGTTCTAGTCATGCTATTCATTAGCTATTTCACAACCATAAGAAACTGTCTCTATGTATCTTATATCCATAGAGCATTTGTTTAAAAATCACTCATTTAAGATGATACTGAATGCTGTGCATTATTATATAAATATTAGGGTTGTAATTAGTAATTTGTTGTACTTATATGCATTGTGTGTTTACATTATGCCAGATAGTTTGATTAGGGCTTGGGGATTCTGTGATGAAGTGGACAGAGCCATTTAGGGAAACTAGACGATTTCAGATAGATTTCCATCTTTTTCCTTTGTTTCCACTGTTAGAGTGACACTATTCTGGAGTGTTCTTGTAAATATTTTTATTATCTGATTTTAGCCTATGAATAGAGTTACCTACCACATAACTAATGTATGATAAAGATATCAGGCATTTTATAAATCTACAATTACCATTCTTGAATCTTTGGTGTATCTGATGGCACAGAGAGAATGTTGTGTCATTTTTTACTAAGCATCAGCACTACATCTATCTTGAGCCAGCAAAGAAAACATAATTATTTAATCTCATATGCCTGGTGATAGCCGTTTTTCTTGGCAAATGCTTCAATCAAGCAAGTTTTCTTCATTGATGTTTTTGTGACTCAAAGTTTTTTTTTTCAGTCAATTAGATATACTCACTTCTTGAAACTGCATCTGAGTAAATGTGAAGTGTATCAGTTGGTTCAAAACAATTTTACTGCAAAATTAATTAAATGTACATCTACTTTCAATATTTAAAAAGATAGTTCCATTTTGTTGATATATTTTTTAGATTTTGTGTCTTTTATTTTTACCTGGGTACTCTAAATAAGTAGATATGTTTTGACAAGAATGGCAGTAGATATAGTGTGTGAAGAGTAATATGGTTAATAAATTCATCCTAAGTTTTGGCATTTTTATCAAAGTTTATAATTACAGGAAATTTTAGACAATTGAGCCTAGTAGTTTGGGAGTCAATTACCCATTACCAGTTTTGCCTGTGTTCGTACAACTTAATAATCATCACATTTGTTTTGATAAAGGAGCATACTGGTTTTTTTAAAAGAATAAGATGGTGAGTTTTTCTCTTATGGAATTTTCAGTATTTAAAGAAAAATACAGTTAAGTGGTAGCATTGAAATTTCTATGAGAACCATTTGAGGGTGGAGGATGTAGCTCAGTGGTGTTGTGCCTGCCTGGCGAGCACAAGGTCCTGAATTTGATCCCTGTTACTGGGGAAAAACCCAAAAAACAATTGACACTAATTCTCTTTAAATTGCATTAGTCTTTGAATTTAGGATTAATACTGATCTGTATTTTATTGCAGGTATTTCTCTGTGTGCATAAATTATTCCTAGAAATGCTATAGTTTTTCAGCTGGGAAAATCGTAGAAGAAACTACATCATAAGTGTATCTTTGCATTTTGGTTTGGATTTGTTTGTTTGTTTCTCCCAAGGGGAACTATAGAGATAGAACTAAAAGGTGTTTTTCTTGTAAGATAGTTGTTTGAAAAAACCCTCTTTTTCTTTTCCCCCTTCAGTCTACTCCCATGCACCCTAGTTTTTATCCTGCATAACCGCAGAGTTAGAAAAGATATGTTCACTGCAAAGTATGGGGTTTTCCCAGGACTATCGTGTGTAGTAAGAGAATTGAATAGTGAATGGAAAATCATTGGAAAAAAGGCTTGCATATATGCCTTCTTCTCTTTAAAATAAGAAACATTTTTACTTCTGCTTTTACTATGAATGAACACATGGAAACATTTTCCTCTGCTTCCTAGTCAAGATCATGATTTGTTAAAAAAAATGCAAAGATCTGAATGTTTTGTGTTTGCTTACCTAGGTTACAAGAAATGAAGATGTGTATCTTGAAGTCAGTTATTTCTTCTTTTATCAACTGTGTTTCTCAAGTGTGAAAGAATGCACCCCATCCCCATGTCCCAACATCTTTATATACTTATTTTTTGAAATGCGGCCACCAATATTTTATTTAGTGGTAGTGTACACATATTTGACAAGATTCTGTTTTCTGGATTGTCTTCAAAACTTTCCATTACTTGTAAATGTTTGTCTGAGTACTGTGATCCCATACTTGCCTCAGTGGCAATCCTCTTATATTGTTGTAATTCATCCTTTTAATATACTCTTGGGTTTTCCAGAATCGAATAATGTTTTGCAGATGATTGTTCCTCCACCTAAAAAATCTAATAGCTACTGAGGAGTATGGAATTTTCTTTGGCACGAGCTTAGTTCGATTTGGTATTCAGGTATTAACTTTTAAAGAAATCTACTTGAGGTTTTCTTAGCCAGTCTGCACATTTGGGGACTAGTTGAATAGATTTGGATGACCATTATAAGAATTTAATTCTAAGTATGTTAATGTAACATATCCATAGGTAGGCAAATGTAGCTATCCCATGACAAAAAGTACATATTTTAAATAATAATTATTTCCATTATTATTATTATTATTATTATTATTTGTGTTTTTCTCAAGAAAACACATAAAAATAATAGCAATACTCATGCTTTAAGTGAAGAAACTCAAAAATTTTTTTGCACTCAAGAGTGTCCTCCCATTTGGGAATAGTTTAAAGATTACCTTTGTCAACCTAAGGCAGACCGCTGATAATACTTGAAGGTAGTTCAGTATTCACAACTAAATACATGTAAAATATGTAAGTGGAAAGACTCCTGGAGTTAAGATTTTAATATTTCAGTTGTAGAGAACTCTCTTTGAAAACATAGCTTTTTATACAGATTTGGTGTGAAAATGTTTAGTTGAGCAGATGGAGATCCAGCTGGTAGAATATATGTTTATCAGGGTATCTGGCATTTAGCTACATCCAAAAATGATATCAAACTGAAAGATGCTAAAGAGCAGCACTGTATGAAAGCCAGCATGATCAGTTAGGGGTAGAAATCTTTCATTTTTGATATCCTAAACTTGTAGGTATACATTTTAATACAGATGAATTTTTCAATTTTAAAAATAATCTGAGAAAATATAAATAAAATTGTCAAACAAGTGCCTTTCCATAATCTTGATCTTGATTATAGTATGCCAGGAAAAACATGCTACTTTGTGTGTTGAAATTTAGTAGCAATACACACACACACACACACACCATATATATATATATATGTATATATATATATATATATATATATACATATATATATATATATAGTGTGTAAGACTACAATAAACATGCACATTTCTAGAACTTTATATTCTGTGCATTTGAAATCATTGTTTTGATTTCTTGAGCTAAATTGTAAGAAGTGGAGAATGAGAAAAACTAGAGTAGTGAGAAAAATCAAGAAAACATTTGAGGAAGAATGACAAGAGTTCTACATTTTAAAAACTATTTTAATGCATTGAGTGCCAGTATTAAAGCCTCTTAAAGTGAAAGACAGACCAAGTTAATACGGAATAACAATATGTTTATTCCTAAATTTTAGACTATGTGTATTAAGTTAATTGATATTTTCTACTTGGCTTTTTTTTCCAGAAAGACAAAAGGAAATAAACTTTCATTAAAATGCTTAAATATATATACACTCAAAAATGCACATGTGCACACAAGTACACATTTGAAATTGAATTGAGAATAGTTTGGCAGAGGAAATAACTGCAATTAATGAAAATTTTTGCATGAAATTTTGTTTGAGTTTTTCCTTTGGATACTGTGTCAGTAAAGTATTAATTGAAGCTTTTAAATTATGTACAGGGTAAAATGACCAACTCGATAAACTGCTGTTCTGTGTAAGCCCTATAGAATAGTGTTAGTTGATACCTTTATTCAAGGAGCTGTTAAAATACACACTTATGATGGATGACAAAATGCCTGACAAATTCTTGGAAATGCTGAACATGAGTGAAAGTTTCCATAGGTACTTTATGGAAGTCTTGCCTTAGGGATTATTTTAATCACTGAATCTAAAGGGATTTTTTTATTCTGATTTGAAACAATGACCTGATGAAGATAGGCTCTAAATGATAAAGGTGTAATCAAAATAAGTTACTAATATGCCACTTTGATTCAACCTTTGATATAAAGAGAATGAAGTACACAGCTTTAAAAATACTACACAAACGTGGGAAAGTCCTTAATTAGCATACTTTTATGGTTTTAGAACTCAAAAGTGAATTGATGAAAGGTGTGTAGCATATATATCATAAAAGCACTCCTCTAAAATAATATTTTGGCCTCCCCAGAAACATTTAGGTCTTATAAGTTAAAAATAAAAAAACAACGCTAGCAGCAGACTATAGAACACACTTGTTTTGAATTTCCATATGTCTGTTTTTGGGTCTTCCTAAATTTTAAAAAGAACATTAGCTAGTACTGTATTTTTTTCAAATATCCATGTTAAATGTCACTTGTTTTTAATACTTTCTTAGAGTATACATTATATACAGGGTATATTACTATAAGTTAAAAATAAAAAAACAACGCTAGCAGCAGACTATAGAACACACTTGTTTTGAATTTCCATATGTCTGTTTTTGGGTCTTCCTAAATTTTAAAAAGAACATTAGCTAGTACTGTATTTTTTTCAAATATCCATGTTAAATGTCACTTGTTTTTAATACTTTCTTAGAGTATACATTATATACAGGGTATATTACAGATATACAATATATAAAACATGCAATAAAATCATATATGTGTATATATATATATATATATATATATATATACATATGGTGAGAGTGTATGCATGTGTGTGTCATGTGAAAACCTATACAATTAATTTACATCATAGTGTGCTCTATACTAGGTTCTTTGAATCCATTTCCTCAGTGAATCCTGACAATGCCAAATAATATTAATGTTAATTTTGCCATTTCCGAGTTGTAGAAAATCAAAGTGTAAGGTTTGAGTAACCAAAGTACAGAGACAAGAATCAAACCCCAAATCACGTATCTATTCATACTACCTTATGTCCTTTGCTAATTTCTAGTGTTTAAGAATTAAAATTAAATTTTAAAGATTACAGCTCAGATGTTTATCTGAGTAACTGTCCATTTTGTTTAACAAATTCCTGAATAACTAACTGATTAATTTTGAAACCACTGTGGACTTGTGTGTCCCTCGGGGACCTGGAGAGGGAATTACTTCTGAGAAGAGAACGGGGTCTTCTTGGTCTCCTCGGCGGAAGCATACTAGTCTGGTGAGGGCAGGTATGTAAAATCTAGAAAGCAATCTAGAAAGTGGGATTCCTTAGTGAAATCTTCAGTTTTTAGAACTTTATGTTTGCCTAATAATTAAATTTGAAAGCAAGTAAAACTCTTATTGTATCAAACAAAAACAGTGTACAGGAAAGAGAAGTGTGTATTATTTTGTGAACTCAGCCATAGGTAAGGCATTACAGCTACAGCTCCCCGGGCATAAACAGACGCTCAGAGATGCAGATAAGTAGGTAAAGAAATTTATTGGTGACTGTTTTTGAGATCAATGCCTTAATCTCTGTGCTTGGTGTACACATAATGAGCAAATAAGTTATCAGTATCACCCACTATAAAATTATTTCGTTCTTGAACTTTTGTTCCCAGACTTCATCATGTAAGGAGCTTGTTACAAAAGCAAATCCTAGGACTCAACATGCAGGAAGTCTTCATTGTGTAGGCAATCTTGGTTGCAGCCGTTGATACATATTTTTGCATGTATGCAAGTGATTTTAATGCTTTTACTATGCACATCAGATGTCTGCATGGCAGTTTAAGATATATTGACCTAAAAGAGATATATAAAAATAAAAATTCATATTCATGGTGTGAGTCATATATTATAGAGCCTTACTTCTTTTTAAGCTTTCCATATAAAACTTATGATAAGCCAGTAAAACTCAGCACTATACTCTTATTTAATGATTAGTATGTAAGAATAAACCATGCAAACTATTTTGTAAATCATGGGATATTTTAAGTGAACTCACAATTTAAATAATCAAAATGATTTTTGAAGGATTCTCACTTGGTGAGCTCCTACAATCCCATTATTTCAGCATTTTCAGGCTGCCTCAGGACTTGGCTAATTGTGTTGGGCCATCTTGTCTCTAAAGCATTAAATGCTAGCAAAGCTGTGTAAGCTTTTAATATAATTTTCCAAATTATATTTTCCAACTGATGCTTATGGAATTTCAAATATTATAAAAATGCAATATATTTATGATAAATATTTATATCTCACTCACCTTTAACTGCATATCTGACCTAAGTCTAATAATATTTTTAAACTTATGATAGGCAGTAAGAAGTATGCTTCATTAGAACATGGAATTACTAGCTATATTCTTAAGTATATTTTCTAAATATAAAAGGGAATCGCTTTTTCCCAAGTGAAGTAAAATTGCACTACAAATCATTTTATGCTAATGATTGTATTCTTTTAAAATAACCAAGCATGTTTGGTCTGTAATCAATTTCCCCATCATTATAATATAATTGCAATATAGTTGTTAATTTTAAGGAAGTTTCTTTTGAATTGAAAAAAAACTAATATTCTGAGCCTTTATTTGAAATTTACTTGTGTATCAAAATGCTTTGCTAAGCTTTTGTTAAATATGCAGAATGTTCCAATGTGCCTAACCTTCTCAGTACTAAAAATAACACTTTTAAAGCACTTTTAAGTAAAATAAAGGCCACTCACAAAAATATAACATCATATACAATTTTTGTAGTTTCACATGGAGGCTGCTTATTCAGTGATACAGATTAATGATTTCCCTTTCTTAAATGAACAACTACTCATTAATACTCCATACAATACATACTGTAGGTTTTACATCTGAGTCACACCTTTAACTATCTGTCACACTTTGCTGTTGCAGCATTTCATTCAATTGAAGGCTTAACATCTAGTAATGTGTACTGGTAAAGGGAGTCAGCACAACAATTTATTTTCAGCTTGTCACAAAAATTGAACTGTTTCAGAAATGAACTATTTCTTTGTTTTACATATATAATTTTCCATGTGAGTTAATAATTATTAGGTATTAGTTACTACATTAAGATTATGTTGGTATTTCGTTTTCAATCTTTACAGTCTCTCTGGAAATCCTCTGGAATCTACCCACAACATATATTTACCTATATATAATTTATATAGCGTATATAATCAGGCCACTTTTTCACATCCATAGCTGTCTACCTCTGGCATTTGTTACCCAGACTACTGCAAAACTTCATAATAGATCTCTGACATTCTCCATTTGTCCCATTATGGCCAATTCTGCATCCTTTCAAACAGCATAGACTGTTTCACTCCTCTGGTCAGCAAGCTGTGCGCTTCCCCCCTCTCGCCCGCCCCGACTCATAGCCGAGTAAAAATGTGTTTGGTGATCTGCTTGCTACTCAGCCTTCTTACCCTCTCTGGTCTCATCTTCTCCCATTCCCCCTCCCTCACATGTCCTTACATCATCGTTTTTTTTGCTGGACCTTGCTGTCAGACACCCGGAGGGCACGTACTTTTGGGCTGTGATTGTAACTGTTTCCACTGCTTTACAATTGCCTGCATCTGGAAGTGTTTGGCTTCTTCATCGCCTTTAAATAATTGTCCACGTCATAATTCTCAGTGTGCTCTAGTCTGACAACCTTACTGAATATAACAATTTGTAACAACTCTGTGGACACCTTCCCCTTGCTTTCTGTTTCTTCCCACCAACACGGTTTTCTTAGTTGTTAGTTTTATTGGCTGTCTTCTTTTGGAAGCCTATAAGCTTCATTAACATAGAGATGTTTCTTTTCTTTTGTTTTATTTCCCTAACACTTAGCAAGAATAGTGTGAACATATGAGGCCCTTCATGCATATCTTACACTGAATTGTAATCTAGTTTGCCACATTAATAGGAAGATAAATCATTAAATGCATATGTTTAAGTTTAAAATTTAAATCTGAGTATGACATCAAAGGTTGAGAATGGAATTCTATATAGGTTCATATAAATATTGTTTTTCAACCACATGAACTTTTTGATAATAGAATTTTATATAATTTTAAAATGAAGAAAAAAAATTACAAAAGACCCTCTAACCAGTGACCATGAGAAGTTTTTTTGCCCATAAAAATTGCTTGAATTTTTAATAACTAATCTCATTACAGTATCCTTGCTGTAAGGATAACGACATCGACAACAACATAAAATAAACCACCAATGTACCTTGATCTTCGCTGCTTCTAAAAAGAAACTGTGTTTAAAACTGTGTTTAAAAGCAACTGTAAACAGAAAATATAAGATCAAGGACGTCTTATGAATTAAATGCACTTCCCTGTATAAAAAATGTACTACTTTCTCGCATTATCTGTTTTCTTAATTTTGGTGAAAACTACTTCAAGAAATTTTACTTGTCTGTGAACCTGAAGTTATATACCTTTGGCTTCAAAATGCCTGGTTCCGAGAAGCTTCTTTCTGTGCATAGCTTTCATGTTCTCACCAAGCAGATGGTAGCATAGTGGCAAGCTTCGGAGACGTGGAGGCCAATTTATTCTGCCACGCACTGAAAACTCTGCTAGAATTTGTGGGCAAAATAAAAGAAAGAGAAGGAAACTAACACTTTTAAGAGCCATCTTATATACCAAGCCTGTGTTAGTGTTTTCATATACATTATTTCATTGAAGAAATCTTGAATTAGCAAGAAAGATATTTTAACACATGGGAGTTCAGTATGTCTTATAAGTCCATTTTTAAAAAGAGAGTAAGTTCATAATTTGATTATTTGTACAAACTTCATGCAGTACAATATTTCCATCTAGAGGAAATTGGAGGGCATTCCAGATACCAAAAATGATTACGAAGAAGGAACATAGATGGAAATGAGAACTTTGATGACTGGATGGCTGTCTACATGAAAGATGACGAGTTCCAACCCATATGTCACTTTCCTAGATAAGTCATTTCATTTCTTTCTGTAGCTAATGATTCTGCAAGGGATTTTTAAGCCAGCTGTAATGGCAGCAGGAGCCAGTTTCACATATTGTAGGTGCTAGACATGGTCAAGGATTTCTGCTTTTGTAACAGCTGAAGGGGTCGGGCAGTGGATCCGTTGAGTTGTTACGGAAGGGAGATATAAATTAACTATGTTTTAATTCTGATAAAATTAGGTCTGCCTCAGAAACTAATATTTAAACTTGTGACTATGTATAATTCTGTAGCTAAGTTTAAATGCAGACTAAGACTAAATCCTCATATGGCAAGACCTCATTAAAACAAAGTTCATAGTTGAATGAATTACTTGGCTAATGTTAAAACAGAATGGATATGGAAAGCATGTCTGAGAATCAACCATGGCTTATAATTCACATATAAAAATTGCAAAGGCAAACAGAAAATTAAGACCTATATGTGTTCCCCAAATTAGTACCTTTATTTTTTGAAAAGCTGTTTTACCTTCCCTAGGCTAGTTACTGTTGCTCTTCCACTGTGTATTCCTAAGCCCTGCTTATGTAGAGGGTAATATATATTTATTTTTTACATTAGCTTATTTAAAACACAATTGAAATAATAAATCTTTATAATCTATATGATAAACTCCAAAGCCACTAAATTGTTAGGTTTTTGCAAGAGAGATTGTTTTGTGTCTGCTCATACATACAGCTCACCCTCTAGAGAATAAAACCCTCAAAGTGTTTGCTTATAAGTTTGCTCTCATACTAAAGAAAGAAAGAAAAAAGAGAAAGAGAGAGACAGAGATAAAAGAGGGATATAAAAGAGAGTGAAAAGAGGCAACACAGAATATCCAGACATTATTATGTGTTTATCAAACAGCAATCAGGAAGAAATGACCCTAGGAAGCACAGCAGGTAGTTTTACTAAACATGCAGTATGAAATTACTGCATTTTATCTTAGGACTGTGGTTTAGTTTTCCTCTTGTCAAGACAAATTTTTATTCTCCATCTGGCTTCTAAATGTTTTCAATATTTGCTTTTATTGCAATATCACTTAAACATTTAGAAGCCATACATATAAGAAATGCATCCAGACAATCTTGAAATGAACAACATCAATTTATATAATGTGGAAACTTGGTATCACCAGATGTTCTCACAAATACTTAATCTTTCAAAAATATACTCAGACACAGTTAGACTTTATGCCTCAGGTTTACACAGTTATTTTTACATATTAGTATAGTAATTGCAAAATTGATATCTTAGCTATAAGTGGTTAATTGTATATCAGATAAATGATGAATGATGAAGATCTGGTGCTTACACATTTAAGAGAGCAGATACTGCTTTAAAACTGTAGATGTTTGCACTGAACTTGTGTAACACAATGTAGACATTTAGACTTTCTGTAATTGGAGTATGTAAGTAATCGTCAGTATCAGAACAATAGCTCTCAAGTCCTCTGAAAATATTTACAACTCCACAAAAAAAAATTAAATATTCTCAATTAATTTTAGAAGAGTAAATCCTAATGTTACAAGCTTATTCGCATATGTCACATTACAATAATGAAAATCTTAAAAAGGATTTAACTCAACATTAAATTATTAAGAAATTGGAAAGGAGGCATTATACAATTACTCTTAAATATAATCAGCTACACATACATTTAAGACTTGAAGAAATCAATCTCTGCCTGCCTCACCAGTTTTGATGCAAGAACAGGCTTATTCTAATAATCTTTGTTTCACTCCATTATTATTGTAGCTATAGTAGTACAAAATGTTACTATGAGCATAACTAAATTTTTGCTTTCTTTTAAAGTGGGCTCACATTGTATACTCTTTTCACTTTCAAAAACTGGATTCCCTTAACTATTTATCTGACTTTAAGGAACTTTAATTTCTATAAAAGGACCAATGAAATTGACTTATTCTAAGCCATTTCAGCTATATTTTAGGGTGCACATTCCAGAGAATCTAGTCTGATAAAAAGATTTTATAAAAAAACATAAACTCTGACTTCCTAAAGAGAGGATAGAAACTCGGAGTGAATGCTGAGTGTTTTTATTGAGAGTAAAAGAATATAACCTGAGAAGTTTATACAGCTTCCGATCCATGTTCTGGTGAGACAAAACATGATGCTACATAGGTAAAAATCCGAACAAGAGAAAAATCAAGAGAGTCAAGATGTTGATTTTAAAATTCAATTTGAAAAGTGTATAGAACCCAGGTCACTTATCCACAAAAAGAAAACTACTTATACAGATTTTTCAAATGAAAAATTAGGCTAGTGGTTTTCAAAACCAGAAAATTTAGTTGAAATTAGAGTAAGATATTGTTTGGAAAGGAAATGGATATTTTATTTGTTTTGATTTTTGTTTTTGTCATTTTGAATTGCTTAGCTTAGTGTTGCCTCTTTAAATCTGCCTTAAATTTGCTTGATTTAGGCCTGTTGAAGACACAAGCCATTAAATTGCTGAAAATTCCTACAAATTTGTTGTTTTTTTTATAGTTTGCTGAAAATTTTTTGACATATTTTACTTACTTCTCAGAAGAAATTAACTTAATTTTTTAATGTCATTGTCGAAGTAATTTAACCAGAGATTTAAACCTAATAAAATTTTTAATATTCTGGTTTATCTGATTTTGAAAATATATGTATCCACTTAATGACTAATCACTTAGTAATTTTTATGTAAGAAAATCCTATTGTCCATCAGTTTTATTAAATTTCAAAATTTTAATATATAAATAGCATAGTACCAATATGTTAAGAAAATTACAAACATTTACTTATTAAATAATGATAATATTTAGCAAAATCGAAAGTTCAATTTAAAATATGTTTTATGATCAAAAAATACAGTTAATATAAACAATTTATTGCAGGAAGAGATATAGTGATTCACCCCCCCAAAAACAAAAAATATTCCCTCTCGCCTGCAGTTGCTCATTTCATCTTTCTTGCCATTTTCCAGAACAGATCTAGAAGTCCTCTTTTCTAAGAGTGTTTGTCATGGTTGTCAGGCTGTCATGGTTGCCTGAATATCCTGAATCAATTAAAAAACATTACATTTTTTTCTTTTTGCTCATTTTGACTTTGACGAAGTAGTAGATATCGCATTGTAACAGATGTGATAAATAATGGGGATGAAGACACTTGAATATTTTGCAAACCTACCTTTCCATCGGATGGTACTTGGCAATACCACTCACTGTACTTTTTTTAAATCACACTTTGTAAAAACACAAAAAAGACTCCCAGAACTGTTTCAGAAAGTGGTAGTAACAATGGTATGTGTTTCAAAGTGAAGGGAGAATGTTTTGAAGGAGATTAGTAACAATTTGTCTTTTGCTGTGCTATTTTTAATTTAAATATTTGTCATATATTTCCATCTCACTTATTATTATCAGTTAAGCCAGGTGCAGCAGTGCACCCCTGTAATCCCAATACTCAGGTGGCTGAAGAAAGAGGGAATTGAGTTTGAGGCCAGTGTAGCCTACATAGCAAGTCTCTAGTTGAAAAAACAAACAAAAAACATGTCCATCAACAGAGGAAAGGATTTTTTTAAAAAAACATGGTTTTTATGTACAGTGGAGTGCCCTAAAAAGGGATAAACTTGAGTCATTTATAGGAAAATGGATGCACCTGGTGATCATAGTATTAAGTGAAGTAACTCAGAAGTACAAGCTAAAATATGGCATAGTCTCTCTTGTATGAAAAATTCAATATGTATAAAGTACAAAATACAAGTTATAATAGGAAAAAAAAGAAAGGAAATAAAAAAGGTATTGTAATCCAGATGTACCTTGATTTAGTGCAAATTAAATTGTCTTGTATATTTTATATAGCTTTAGCCTATTAGTCTGCTTTTTATCTGTATATATGATAATTAACTTTATAAAGTCTTATAAGAGAAATAAAAGAATCTGATGCTGAAAAACTAGAAGGGAGGAGGAGGGAGAGAGGAAAAAGAAAAGAATTGAAATGATCTATGTACATGTACCAATTCCCTACCATGAATGTAATATAATCATTATGTACTGCAAACACCTAGTAATGAA
>NW_022900926.1:58026741-58056076 GCF_012274545.1 Fukomys damarensis | reverse complement strand
ATATATATACACAAATTAGTTTTGCTTTGGTGAATATTTTATCTTTTTGTCACAATAATTGGCTATGTTTTTTCTGAATAAACCCACCAATACTTTTTTCCATTAATGGATTGTAATTAGTTTGGTCATGCTTGCCAGTCATGTACAGAAGATGGACTTTCTGCTATCATGGCTGAACTAAGAGCTCTTTAAATGTTCAATAGAAGAACACTTTAATTAAAAATCATGTAGCATATTAGGAGAGTCATGGGGCCTCACAAATTTTGAAAACTACTGGCCTCTTTACAGTCATGTCCTCATACTACTCTGTTAAATACTCACTCAAGCCAGAACTTCTTATCTCTAAGGTTGGATTCATGGATGACTACTACACCAGACAAATAATATAGAAATAATTGACATTAAATTATGTAATGGCAGTGGGAATTGGGATTTTATTGAAGGATTTTCTCTTCAAGCAACTTTTAAATAAAAAACAAATGAAATTTGTCATCATTTATGTTTTAATATAATAATTTTGGTATATTGTATAAATATATCAAGCTTTTTATGTATTTTCCTGAAAAATGAAATACTTCTGATAATATATGCTGGTTCAGTCTTGAGAATACACTGTGAACACAGTATGATAGTTTCAATATGGATATTTTCTAAAACACTGTGAACACCCCACTCTCTGAGCATTGAGGTGGCCATTGTTAAATGGAATTAACATATGTGAATAAGACAGTGGAAATTAATAAAGAGAAGGATGAGGAGATTGATGGAATAGAACAGTAAAGGAAGAAATAGTCCCTACTATGATAAGGAAGTTTTATTTTTTTTAATTCTCTTATAATAACATTTATCGTTTCTGGTTATGCAAACAATATGTATGTGGTATAGAAAAGAAATCTAGATATATATGATATAAAAACAAAAATATAATCACACTTAAAATTTTCACAAATGTTTATCGCTATTATTTATTTGATTGAATATGTTACTGTTCTATAAAAACCACATCATATACAGCATATAATTTTCTCAAGAAATTATATGTTTCTTAAATGGTTGCCCTAAGTATAATATTAACATAAGAGGATATTTAACTTATTTTCAATATTTTACCACTGTCTATAATCTTTTCCTATTTGTTAAAGACATACTTTTTGAAACATTGGTATCTATTTAGAATTATTTATATAAATTGAATTACCCAGGTAAGAGAATTGGTGCTTATTGTGAAATTACAGTTATTTTATTCTTTGTATAACAAGATAGTGGAGAACTACTTTTAAGGTTTTTGTTTGTTTGATTGTTTTTTGTTCTTTGATAACTTTTTCAGAACTATAAATTTCAACACCAAAAATCTAATGTAATCTCTTTGGAAATTTCCCTATTGCTTATTTTCATTTAATTCTCAATAATATTGAAACTGAAAAATGACTTTAATGGAGAGTAGTACAACTTTCTCCACTGGAGCTCTAACCAAAATTTCTTTGAAGTTGACTTATGACATTAGCCAAGTAATTTATTCCAGATCTTATCAGAGACATGAAAATTAAATTGATTTAAATAATTCATCTTTATTTAAGATTGTTCAAAACCTAGCCCTTTTTCATCCTTGGTCTTTCTAAAAGCACTTATTAGATTCCCAGGGAAGCAGCAAAGAAATCAAAGAGTTATTAGGGACTGTGAACCAAATATGAATGACCAAAGTATTTAAAATTCGTCTTCTAAAAAGTTATTGTACATACTCCTGATCTCTCTTTGATTGTTTGCCTTTGAAAAAATGTAAAAACTGAAAAATGTTATTTTCTTATATGATTGAAGTTAACAGAATGTTTATCTGCATTATTTATTTGAGTTTGCAATTATTTATGTTCTTTAAAATCAAAAGTTATAATGCTGACAGTTGCCAATCTATACATGAATATGTGCTCTGTTCTTCATTTAGTTTGATGTTGAGGGAAATGTCTTACACCAAAATATTTCATACTGTTGTACTATAACAGTTAGATAAATGTGTATTTTATTCTCCTCTGCTTATGTTTCTGCTTCATCACAAAACTACACAAGATCATGTTTTATGAAAATTAAAAATAGACTGCTTCTGAGGGAAATATGCCAAATATATTTTTATTAGTGGTATTGGATACAGGTATTTTTGCAATGTTTAAATGCAGTTAGTAATTTCTTTTTAAATCACATTTTGTATATCAGTTCAAGTGGAAAAATATTTCAAAAATGCTGGGAAACAATTCCAGAAAAATTTTAGTATATGTGCTGCCAAAACGAGCACATGTAGAACAATATTAGAAATTTGATGACTACAATAATTTCTTATTTCCACACTTTAAATAAAAAATTATATGTACATATATGTGAAAGAGAAAGATCATGCAATGATGAATTAATTTATCTGTTAATTCTCGAGGAAAACTGATATCTGAAATTTATTGAATAATTTTTGAATTATTTATAAATATTGTCAAAATAATTGGGGCTTTTTTTTGTCCCTTTAAGTATTCAATCTTGCTGTAAACTTCAAGTATGATCAGAATTCGTTGTACGTTGATTCTAATTGTAGCAGAAAAAATTAGGGAGTATATATTTTCTTTTTATTATTGAGATCTACTCCCTCGCAGCCAGAACATGTGTTGATGGGTCTGTGTGCTCTCATTATCAAGACGTAGGAAAAAGGTCCTAATGTCCCCAGCCAGAAGGGAAAGTGATGGTCAGAGTCTGGGACCAGATTTGACTTACCAGATAGCATGTCACTCAATAGTGATTAAACCTCCACAGATTAAAATAGTTAATATTTTATGAGATACAAGGAATGTGCTTTTTGTTTGATTAGTGCTAAGTTTCTGTGACTGATTCCTTTCGCTTATTCTGTTCTCTGGCATCTCTCCTGCCACACACCCTGGACTGAAAACCACACATGAAAAAACTCAGGATCGTGTTCTCTGTTTATGCTGATGGTGTTGACATGTGAGCAGAAATGCAAAATTCCTATTCCCTAGAGGGAAAAAGTATTGATGTTTGAGAACTAAGTGGAAGTTGTTTACTAATTGCACTGTTTTCAAGAAGAAGGTATTGTTACTAATGATTCTTCTTGTTCCATCCCTGCTCAAAGCATGTATAGCCTGTTCTTTCCTCAAAACGGGGAGGACAGAATGTGTTCACCGTCATCCTGGGAGGAGAATGCAGCCAAACCATCAGTCCGCGTCATTGTGTAGCATAGGGGCACGCATGCTTCACCGTAGTTGTTTTGTCCACCGCATGCTCACTGCTTGATCTTGATGCCATCAAACGCGATCTATACTAGTCAGTCTAAGGAAAATACAGAGAAACTTGCCTCGGGTTTTTATACTTTATTGTGAGAAATGTAGAGCTAATTTTGTAGTTTTCAGTATAGATCCAGCTTCCTAGGAGGCTTCTTTTTTAAAGAGCCAAAGGGGTGGGTTTAGCCTACTATTTTGTTGTAATACCTACTTTTAATGTATTGTGACTGTATTTAATTAGTGCAGAGAAAGCTGGAAGTCACTGTAAAAACGTTTATGTAGTATATGATATCAGAGCCAGACAAACTCAATTCACTACCTAAGTAGATTTGATCTTCATTTTATTCTGAGTCCCTTCATTTAAAATATTTAAGTCCATAGCACTTTGCACTGTAATATAAACATTTTGGGGGATTGGCTATTACAGTGGAATTATTTACTATAGTTAGATCCACTTGGCTATTTGAGAATCTAGAACTTTTTTAGTACTTGTATATACCTACTATTAATATTTTATTGCAATACTTATTATATAGGTTTAATTATTCTAAATCAAGAAAACTCTGGATAATAATTGAATATCTGTTAATGAAAATAAAGTGGCTCCATTAAATGCTATTATAGCTCTGTGAACATTAAGGGGATAGAGCAATTTCTACATATATATATATATATATTCTACTAAAACATAACTTTACAAAAATGGCACTAATTGAAATATTGACAAGAAACAAAAAAATTATTCTCATGAGTCACTGAATAAATTAATTACCCAGTGTTTCTATATCCTTGAGTGTTTAGTCTATATTATTTTTCAAGGTAACCTAAGTATTTCTAATGAGTCTAAATTAGCATCAAAATTTATTGAAGAGCAAAAAGGAAAGTCACTTTTAGAAGAAGTCCTTACTGGTCACTTAATTGTGTATATTGTGTTTTATTTTGGCAACTAAAAATTATTTTTCTTTCTCATATGACAACTATAGGTTGAAATTAACTGTATCACTTTTTTTTTAATTGAGTTTATTGGTACATTTTAGGGATACAGTATAGTTACATTCATTGCTAGGATCTTGTACCTCTACATGACAGGTCTTGGTTCTCATTTTTTAATAGTGATAGAAAAAAAAATTGAAGGAAGGAGAGATTCCTTTTAAAAAAATGATTTGTAACCAACCAGTATCAGGCATCAGGAAGACCTATGGAATTCTGTGTAACAGGACTATTGCAGTTTTTCATATTATTCCTTAGATTTTTTATTTATGCAATTTATGTTTTTACTGTGACCATCTTTTAATTTTTTTCCTTTTGTTGTTGTCCCTGTCCACAAATCTTTCCCCACCCTTTAAGACCTAGTTCATATTCTTGTTCTGTGAACACTTTCAGTGGTGCTTTGATACTACACACATTTATTTTACACTGAGAAATGGGTGGGAAGCTGCAGAAAGAGTTGTGGATAAAGAAAGATGAAAATTACAGCCCTCCTAATGTTGATATTTTAGTGATATGGGGAGAAATCATTAAATAAACTGACAATATTGTGTTTTGGACATTTGATAAATAAGAATGAAGGTAAAATGTAGTGGTGAGGCAGGAAGTGATCAGGAATGTTTTATGAGGGTGACATTTAATAGCATGGAGGAGGAAAGGAAGCAAGCTATGTGTATACCTAAGGAAAGCACTACATGCAATGCCACGAGGCTGGAGCATGCTAGGTAATTTCTGATAATAACAAGAACAGTGCTGCAAAAGCAGAGAAAGCACAAAGCAGTGAAATTAAGTATGTGCTGTAGGGACAGCTTTTTCACTAAGGTAGTTGGGAAACCATCAGAGGGTTTCAGCAGAGCGGTGACATAATCGTGCACTAAAGCCATGGTATTCATTGAGGCAATCATTTTTAATCTTATTTTCTGTATTTCTTACCTGCCTAACCTGATTATATGCCCTTTTTAGTCAAGGACATGAGATATAATCAGTTTTTTTAATATCTCCAGAGCATCTAGAATAAAGTAGGTGATGTAATGGCATTGGGTCAAGAATCATTGATTTGGTTAGGGAAGCTGGAGCAGAATATAGAAAATAAGCACAGCTGTCGGCGGTGGAAGTTCTTAAAAGCGTTTCAGCAACAACCTGGTAGTGTACCTTGTAAATATAAAGAGTCCAATAGAAACAGCCTTTCTGTGCAGTTTAGAACCAAAAATAAACCATAAACCATTAGGCACCTCTCTGTGAGCTTTCTAACTATGTAATTTGAGCAAACATTCAAAATGTAGGGCTTAGACATAAGGGTCCCTTCATCCCAAAGTGTGTGCTGGTCATCTGCTTCTTTTTTAGCGGATTCTGTGATTCAATTAGAAAATTTCTCAATGTCTTCTTCATCTGAGTTCAGTAAAGGCTGTCTTAAAAGATGCAAAGCCATCTCTCCCCTATTCATTTCTTAGACGTTTATGTCTTGCAGCGTGTGAGAAGCATATTAAGTGGTGTTCAGGTAATAGAGGAAAGGTTTCCACAGATAATGCTTGACAATTCAATCAAAGAAAGTCAGAGAGAAAAATTTATGGGAAAAAGTGGCATACAGAAGATAGGTGGAATTCCTGTGGACATTTGTAGAATAAAAAGTGTGGTCTCTTGCTTTGATTTTCTATATTACAAAAATATAACTTCACCTTTCATTTCTACAGAATCATAAATCATCTATATGCACATGAAATTACATCTAAAAATCTTCAAAGTATGTTTAATTTAATTTTTAAAATGTAGAGTAGTTATGCTGATCCATGTGATCATGTGTATTCCTTTACTCCCATTTTGTGAAAAAGGAATGTATGGTAATATATATTTTTAGCACTTAAGGTAATCTGCATGCCAAATTTAAAACTGTAGCCATTACTAACATTTCACGTGCGTCTATCTGGACTATTTCTCTTTAGTACTTCTCATTAACACGTATATATTTTAATTATTCATCACATTTTATATTTTTCCTTTCCTACTCTTATTTGGATATAAATCCCATGGACTCTCCTGAGAAAAGACTGAGGCAAGCAAAGGTGGTAGTAGGAACACAGTTTAGCAAGCAATGAGAGAGTGCAGTACTATCTTCTAAATTGTTGAGAAGAGGTCGATATTAGCTGTGTTTTGGAGACTAAATGGAAAGGAGTTGGTGGTGATTCAATGAAATATAATAAAAGCAGAAGTGCTCATTAAAAGTCCATGTTTTCTGATTCAAGTTGCAACTTTTTATCCTTCCTCTCCGACCATGCTGCAAAATTTGCACATGGTGTTTTACTCTGCTTTTTTGCTTTTGATTCTCTGAAAGCAGCCATCAGTTCCCATGCCCCAAATGAATGGGTTGCCTTGAAATTTAATCTGCAATATCAATTAATCGACTACTTTTAAATTCAGCCTTATATAAAATTTTAGGACATAGGCAAATTGAAAACAAGCTATTTGCTAGAATGTAATATGCACAGTCTTTAGCCTATTTTCCAGTGAAGCTCCCATTGCATCTGAAACCTCCTGCACCTGGTTTTTACTGGCCTCATTGCTATCAGCTTTCTGAACTTCTGAACTCTGATCAGAATTACCCATTTAGTTCTTCTTACAGCATCCTAAGAGCTGTCTAACCTTCATCCCCATGCCAGTTCCAAATGTGTCTGAACCTCATGGTCAAGTGTAGTCACAGCAACAACCCTTTCTCCAGTACCAATTTTCTGTCTTAGTCACTTTGTTATTGACTGAACAAAATACCCAAAACCCACAGTTTAAAGGAAGAGAAAGATTTATTTGACTCGTGTTTTCATGAGATGCCTTCATTCTATAATTGAGTGAATACAAGAGAAAAATGGCATGATGAAAAAACATGTAAAGGACAGCTGCTTATCTTATACCTTCCAGGGATGGGGGAGGGAAAGGAAAGAGAGCAGGAAGAAGAGGAGAGGAGAGGAGAGGACGGGAGAGAGAGCAATAGAGGAAAAGAGGGAGAAAGAAGCAAGACACAGAACAAAGAGAGGTCTTATGGTCAGCAAGAACTGGAGAAGGAGACAAAGAGAAAGAGGAGAAAGGCCATGCTGCCCCTGACCCACCTGCAAATAAACCCCAACTCCCCAACTCCAAGCTTTCCAACCCACATTCAGCTGTGCAATCATCAATAGATCAGTCAATTCACTTCTATAGGGCCCGGATAATCCAGTTAGCTTCCAGAAACTCCCACTTCTCAACACATGAACCTTGGGGAGGATGTCTTTGATCTAAATCACAGCAAAGGCTTAATATTTTTCACATACTTACTGGCTATGTACACTTTGGAGATATATCAGTGTGCTTTTTTAGGCCTTTTTGTCTAAGTTAAAAATTAGGATTCTCTTCTATTCATCTCTTCATGTGGGCCTGAGTATGTTGCTCAGTGGTAGAGCACTTACCTAGCATGCTTGAGCCCTTGGATTTTTCCCCTGCAAAAAGATGTAGACTATTTGTGTATTTTAGTGTCATATATATCTCACATGTATAGTTACAATTTTATTTTACCTCTAATGTTACCCATGACACTCTTTGAGAAAGGAAAATGTAAATTTTTCTGAGTCTGTCTTTTGCTTTATGACCATGTTATGCTTTGGAGAACCTTATATATAGCAATGTTATGAAAATACTTATTCATATAGTCTTGCTTTGTTAAGTGGCTTAAATTAGTCTATTAACAATATATTTTGTGTATAATATCAAGGTGTTTTTGACTCACTCCTTTCCCTTAATCTTTTTTACCTCTTTGGTGCTGTTTACTATAAAATTCACTCTCCTACAGTCCTTTCAAATGCTAATATTTTTCCAAGGCTATGTGGAGACAATCTATTTCTAGGCTTTATGTTCATATTTAATTCTTTAGTATTTATTTTATTTTACTTGCTGGTATGACATTGTTTTACTTATTATAGATTTAAATGCTTACATTTTATAATTGATGTGACCTAATTATAATTTCCTTAGTTTTATTGATTCTCCTCAATCTTTTATTTTTAAAACTGTATTTTAATTTATTTGTGTGAAGTTTTTAAAAATATATCGTATTCCTTTGCTTAATTGGATATGCCTTTGAGCCCGGTAAAAGGCCACTGTCTTCTTTAAATTCTACTGATTTTTTGCTAATTTGCCTAGATAATTATTCTTAAATAATTTATAGTTTGAAAGAAAATAAACAACTAGTGACTTTCAGAGCTGAAAGAATAAGTCTGCTGGCATAAAAGCCAACTTTCCATTTTATAAAATTAACAAGTATGTGTTGTATTTTAAAGATCATGAAATAGTGCGCTATATAATTGATCACGTCAGGAGCAGTTTGACATACTGGAAAACCCATTGTCCATTACACATAAAAACTGAATTCCGTTCCACTTTCCTACCACATCGCCATCTACCTTTGATGAGTGACTTAGTTGTGTGAGGTCTCAGTGCCATCAGCCATAAAATACAAAGCAGTGGGGAGAGTATTTAATGTGTTGACCACTCTTACTGCATCTGCACCAGTGTTCTCTTGCTGGATATTGCAGCAGGGAACAAGGCCCAATCTCTGGCCACACAAAAACTAAATTCTAACATACTAAGTGTCATTTTGATTGTGATAATATCTGTGTCTGTATTAGAAATTGTGAAGAATTTGGGGTGAACCTAGTCTTAAGTTTCAGTGAAGGAAATTATTAGTCACTGGAAATTGAGTGCAATAAATTCTCTGCTTATTGTTTCCTAATCCAGAACCTAAAGTAGTAGTTCTTGTCACATGCTAAGCTTTGTAACATTTTAAAATATATACCACCATGATTCTGCATGTGTTCATTGGCAAGCTCCCTTGCCTTTCTGGACCTCAAAGTGTTGATATATTAAAAAAGGATAATAAAAACTACATTTACTTTTTTTAGGCTGAATGAAATAATATATGTAAAAATACTAATATAGAGCCTAAGAAACTGTGCTCCATAAATGATAATATTTGTCCCTATTCAGTATGCCCTGTTTTTAAACATATTGGAAAATTTTCCCCATCTTTTGTGAATTACATCACATTCAATAGAGGATAAAAATTATAGCGCATTGAAAGCAGAAGAGAAAAAAGTCACAGTAGTGTTTGTTTAACAGTATACTGACTTACTGAACACCTTGAAATTGAAACTCTGCAGTGAAACTTACCTAAATCAAAAGCTTGTTCAGTCAAAGACTCTGTCTGTTCCCACCCAAATTAAGGATAATTCCGTCTTTAATCAATGCAGAATTGCAAGAGAAATATTATAATAGAAAGAAGGCATTTTTAGCAAAGACATGCTGAAGTAGAAGCTTCAATGTCTTAAAAAGGAATTAGCTCAAGCTTTTGTAGTGCGGCTTGGTTCAGACTTGGTGATATAGTATACATGCTCCTCAATTACAGAGTTCCTGTTTTTAGTAAATAGCTGCCCTGTAGGTCACTAAGTGCTATTGCTGACAAGGTTGTATATGAGAAAGCTTTTATTTTAATAACCGGTGGCAACTTGCACTAATAAAGAGCCATGCATATCTCAAAATCCTCCTTTGCTTCAGAACCTCTGTACAGAATGGCATTCACCTCTGGGAGAGTAGACCTAATTATTAACCAAGGGCTAAATGGGACATCAAAGAAAAGCATTTTTTGAGTACAGGCAGAGAAACAAAACTTATTGTTATGAATGTAGTTTGTGGTCTTTATGACCATATTGAACAAGAGAATATTGGTTTAAAAATAACCTTCCTTAATATCAATACACAATAACCTGCAAATAAGGAAGCTTACTTTCCTTGAACAGAAAAATAAGCTGTGCCTAGTCCATGGAGAATCTGCACTGTAGTTTCCTTTTAGTGTTACAGGTTTTGTGACTTTGGAAAAGCTATTTAAATTTTTAAAAGTTTCCTAGCAGTAAAATCATGAAAATACTATCTCTGAAGACTGTTAGGAAGAGTTAATCAGGAAATTAAATAGGGTATCATCTTTACAGGCAGCACGTGAAAATTGAGAAATATATGGGAACCAATAAGAAAGCAGAACTTTATTTTCATTTTTAAAATTTTATTTTGTACATTGAAGAGGTACATGATGTATTGGTCATGTACAGTGAAATGGGTTTCTACAGTGATGCAAGCTAATGTGTTCATCACCTCTTTTTGTGGTGACAGCGGAAACTCTACTCTTGTAAGGAATCCCAAATATGTTATGATTTATCATCCTTGTATTACACATTGACATCAAGGCTTAGTCGTCCTACATATCTGACCTATATTTCCCCATTTCCTTCCTCTGGTAGCTACTGTTTTTCTATGTATATATGTCCTATTTTTCTTTTTAGAATCTACATTTGAGTGTGACCATGCCATATATTTTTCTTTCTGAATCTGACTTCATTTTTAAAAATGTCCTCCAGATGCATCTGTGTTATGGGAAGTGGCAGAATCATATCCCATACACACTCTATGTGTCCAATCATGACATTTTGGTCAACGATGGATCACTTGCATGGTGGTGATCCCATAAGATTGTACTGATGCTGAAAAAAATCCTATCACCTAGTATGTTTACTGTAGCTTTTCTATGTGTTACTATTTTTAGTCATATGCTTTCTACCTTTAAGTTATAATTGCCTAGAATATTTAATACAGTAAATGTACAAATTTGTAATGCACGGGCAGCAAGTGGCCTATAGACTTGATGCATGGTAGATTGTACCTTGCAGATTTTTGTCTGCTGTCATTTTCACACAATGACAGGTTCTCCTAAGAACACATTTCTAAATCATTGTATGTGAATGTAGGTATGAGATCTTTGTGTCTTATGTGTCTGTGCATGCAACATAATCAGGTAATGAGTTTCTGGAGTTCAGTGGCAAAGAGACAGTGGGCTAGGAATAGTTTAAAAACTTGAGGAAAACTATAATATTGATTATAAAACTTTAGAATTAAGAAAATAATATTCAACAAAGAGATAAGTATCAACATACAACAAATTTCAAATGTGAAAATATATGAAAATTATTATAAATACTACTATAACACCATTTGTTGCACTATACATAATGAAAATCAATCTGGATGAGTAAAGACAATTGGGAAAATAGTGTACAGGTAGGTGTATCTTTGTGGCCATTGATTAGACATAGAGTTTCTAGGAAATCTAGTATGTAAAGAAAATTTTTATAAAATTGACATAAAAATGAAAGTGGAAATGTATAAACAAAATCTGACAAACAAATAATACCCACTATATATTTTTATAAAAGGAAAAACTACAAAACCCTAAAACAATATAATCAAATATTTGAAGCTAAACAAACAGGAATGCTAATAAATAAAGGAACTAAAAACATGAAAAATAATGGAAGATCCTGTCACATATAGTGAACAGGAGTAATAGAAGAGGGCTAGGATTTACTTCAGCAGTTCCGCCACCTGCCTCGCAAGCGCAAGGACCTGAATTTGATTAATAATAATAATAAATAAGAATAAAAAATGTGTTCTAGAATATATAAAATGGGAAATTCCATGTTTCTGATCAAACTAAATTTATAAAACTGTTCAGAGTACTGTAACAATGAATTCAGAACAAAATTTGTCTTACTAATTAAATTTGAGTGCCAATACAATTTGAAAATGGCTAGGTGTATTTTTTTTATAATCAGTTATTTACAATCAAGAATGAAAATTAGGGTTGGGGATTTAGCTCTGTGGTTCCGCCTACCTCGCAAGCGCAAGGTCCTGGATTCAATCCCTGGTACCAAAACAAACAAACAAAAAAAATTGCCTTTATTTTTTAAAAATGGAAATTAAATATTGATTAGGAAACAATGAGCTAGGAAAGCATTTTGCATTTTTCAATTTTAAAACAAACATTTTAACATTTTGTACAAAACTTTAGATGCCTTTCTCCCCCTCCCTCTTCCCCCCTTCTGTACGTTCCTCCTTCCCTTTCTACCTCCCTCCTCTATCTTTGCTGTCCCATCAATTTCAAAAAGTAAGCACACCACATGATTTAGACATCTTCTTTTTCATTTGGAAAAATCTGTCAGTTCGAAGGCTTTATATTCCTAACTTTTCAATTATGGAATTCATAGAGCAGTCACATTTCTAACAAATTCAGTAAGATACATCTATAAACACCACTCTGCTGTGTTTCCTCTCTGCAGCTCTCCAAAATATGGATATTGCCATACATATATTTTTATGTATGCATACATTCATGAAAAAGTTAGATTTAAGACAAGAATATAAAAATAATTATCAGGGCCAGGGATTTAGCTCAGTGGTTCCACTGCCTGCCTCGCAAGCACAAAGAATGGAATTAGATCCCTGCTACCAATAAATAAATAAACTAACTAACAGGTAGAAGTTAATTTTGAGAGCTGATCAACTATAATTACCATAACTATAGTTTCCTATGATTACACATAATATATTTGAAGTGAAACATTTATATATTCATAGCATTGTGATCTCACTGCTTTTTAAATTCGTATATGTTGAGAAACATTTCCTTTAATAAGGATCGAACTAATTGTCCTCCAAATTTTATATAGAGTAATAAATGTGTGTATATATATATATATATATATGTGTGTGTGTGTGTGTGTGTGTGTGTGTGTGTGTGTGTGTGTGTGGCAAATACTCTTCAGTTTTAGTAGCTCAGTAGTTGTGTATAAGTCAGTTTTTACACATAAGAATGGATATTTAAGTACAATAATCCCTGCACTGAAATTTAGCCTTCACATCTTACCCCAGATTCACTGATCATTTAAGGAGCAAGGAGAATCCCTATTACATGAAAAGAAATACTTTAGTATCTTCCATTCAGCATCCATAGTTAAAACCCAGGCTGTATTGTTACCTCCACACTCAGAATCACAGTGTGTTAAGACTCTTTGCACAGCTAGCATTCTTGAGGTTGACATCTTCTTGTGAGTGAGTAGATAGCAGCAAGAAATTCAATTACAGCAAGTCAGCTCTGTCATTGCACCTGTCTGCTGGCACGGGAAATGATTTGTAAATTGAACTTTATCTTTCCTGTCCCATAAATCTTCTGTCCATAATTGACACTTGTCAGCATAGATGAATGGTGGGAGAAAGAAAACAGAAAGTAAATGAGTAGCCCACCTGGGAAAACCATGTCTTATTGCCTTTGGGAGTCATTTACAAGCAGTAGAAACGATGGCCCAGAGTTTTTATCCACAGGCAGGTGGCAAACATTTTGCTATTCAAAACTGCAATACTGGTGCTGAATCATATCAAAGATTAAAGAATGATAATTAATATATAATATTTTTCAGAGTATAAACATGCCTTCCAAGGATATTGAAGCTTCTCTTTACAATTTGTGATGCTTGCATATTGCATATTGCTGCTGCACATTTGTAAGTATTGGGTCGGTGTCTGACCTGTCAAAATACATTCATGAAGCAAGCATTTTGGCTGTCTTGGGAGTTGATATTGTCACTTGTTACACAATTCAACATCAGTTCAAAGTTGTTTGATACCATTGTTGACAGATCGTTTTTAAAAGACATAAAAATGACAATATTTTCTTTCAAATGTCAAAGAAAGGAACAAGGGATTTTATAAAGATGATCTTGGGAACAAGCGGTAACCATAAAAAACATGACAGATAAATCATCATATCCAATTTTCCTAAATGGCTTATTTAACTTTGCATGTCTGTCTCTGAAATTTATCTCAAATAGAAACAAAAAAGATTTCAGAATTTGTTAATAATCCCTTGATGTTAAAGCAACCTAACTTTGAAAAGCTTTTTAATTATGATCCACATTTTGATTAAGATATAAATTATAGCTAGCAAAGTTAAATGATACAAAGATTATTTTACAAACTAAATTGAGGAAAAAGTCACTGTATATACATTGTCACTTTTTTTTTTTTTCGTACTGGAGATTGAACTCAGGACCTTGCACTTGCGAGGTGGGTGACGGCACCGCTGAGCTAAATCCCCATCCCCATTGTACTTGTTATTAATTGCTAAGTGTACAGGATTTTAAAGATATTTTTGAATCTCCAACTTATTATTTTGAAAAATGGACTTTTGGGAGACTAGGGGTAATGGGGATTGAACTCAGGTCCTTGTGGCTGTCAGGCAGGCGGTGGAAATACTGAGCTAAATCCCCAGCCCATTGCACTGTTTTTGAATTATACAATGTCCAAACTTAAAAGAATAACTTTTGCTCCCAATTTTTTGCACATATCAGCATAAATATAAATATTTATGGTCAATTCCAAAACAAGAGCAAAAGATTATACATGGAACATTAGCAGGAGGATAGGATTATTTTCAATCCCTTCCCATCCTTATCTTATATGTGTATCACCTGTGTGGCAGTCATTTGTTTCTCTTATGTATCTATTGTTTACAAATATTGTCAGTATTGTTACTTTTTATACACAACAAAAATGACAAGTTCGTCCAGTGACATTAAGCTGTGCTCTCGAGGCTATTCTTAGTGTAAGATAACTGATTCGTTTATGTCTACTTTAGTACACTGGTCTCATAAACCACAGCACAGAATTTCTTGGATATTGATTTAAAGCAATGGATATTAATAGCATAATACTTTGGTACTCTAATCTTTTAGCAGACTTAAGTTGGTCATATGTCAACATAACTAAGCAAAAAAGAAACGTTTTGAACAGAAGTAAAAGTGCTGCTTTTTTTGTCTTACTCATCTTAAGTCTATGTTTTTCTAAAATGAGTATATTTGTTACTGCTTTTCTAATGAATATCAGCACTAAACATAGATTTTTAAAACACTAAAATAAAGTCAGCTATGCCAGATAGTGGTAGCAATGAAAATACAGATGTGAATCCTTTTGTATTCATATCATATATAAAAACTTTTAATGCTTCTTAATAGATGCATTGCCTGTCCAAAGAATCTGTTTTTGTACACAGATGTGCATAAAATACCAGCTTCATGTTTAGTACTGTTCAGTGTCCAAAGATGAACCCAGAAAACAAATACAGTACTTACCCCAGTGGAGCACACATGCAGGTGAGGAACAAGGCCTGTGAACAGGTAATTGCCCAAATAGAATATGTATCAAGTCCAGAGAAGCTGAGCTTTCAGTTCTTTCACATTTGTGGAGTTTTCCAAGTGGTTAGAGTATAAGGATTCTCATGTAGAAGAAACTGGATATTCATAACCATGTATTCATAAAATAGCATGGACAGTAATTTAAAGAAGATACTTCCCTGCTAAAGAAATTCTAAAGCATTTTAAACATCCTGGCACATAGCTATAAGAAGGAAGTCCAGATGCTGATGCTATCCAGGAATCAGAAATACATAACAAACCCATGGTAGACTTTGTAAATTGGGCTAGTATTGCAACACTTACTATTTATTGTATACCTTACCCTAAACACATCTCATTGTTTCTTTTTTTTTTTTTTTTTTTTTTTTTTTTTTTTTTTGGTACTGGAGATTGAACTCAGGTCCTTGAGCTTGCAAGGCAGGTGGTGGAACCACCGAGCTAAATCTCCGGCCCTCATTGTTTCTTATTTAATGCTATTAACCAATTTTAAAGCTTGATATTACCTCCATTTACGAGATAAGAAAACTGAGGCATAGTAAAATGGAATAATGTGTCCAATCCTACAGATTAAGGTGCCCAGTACTATAAATTGCATTTGGTAATTATAAAAACACTTTAAAGTCCCAGAATAAATTAGAAGCTACATTTCACAGAGATTACCATACATGTTATAAAAATATATGGCACCATGCTCTCAAATCACAATAATAATTTTACTTTTATCAAATAAAATTCACTTTAATCAGAATATATTCTGATATATATATATATGTAATTTGTACCATCAACTTTTGCTAAATAATAATATATATAATAAATATCATTCTTATGTTGGAGTTTCGATAGATTTCAAATTTTATAAAGCACTTCATCAGATTGTCCGTTATAACACAAAGTACAAAGGAAATTGTATAGGGCATCATAATTGAACATGAAAGTGAAACTCTGCACTTCAAGACATGCCTAAGTATAATATCTTCCTCGATTTAAAGGAAAATATCCAGATCTTCAAATAAATTTAAAGTATTTGTGTTAAATTTTTAAATTTCAATTTGTACAGAAAGTAAATATTATAAATAGACTGACTATAAATATTTCTTGGAGTGTTTTCTTTATGAAGTCTTTTTTGCACAGTTATTCTTTTTTTGTTCTTAATAATACATCATTGAAAGATTGCCAGTGGCTGGATCTTGTGCTAAATGATTCTCATTCGTTATCATTTTAAGTTATTTTAGCATCCTTATTTCCATTTTATAGATGAAAAATAAGTGATTCAGAGCAGATTAGCAACTTGTATAAGATGACGTAATGACAAAGAAAAATGAGACTGAACCTTCCCTGCATGATTTTGAAGTTTCTGAAGAGGTACAGAGGCATCTTTAGCAATGCATGTTCATTCTTTCTGTTTACAATAACCAACTATTTAGGCATAAGAAAAAATAATCACTACTATACTTCGTTCTTTTGAATTCCAAAATCTTGAAATAAAATTTAATCTAGGTGTAGTTCAAAATGCGTCTGCTTTTCATTCTGAGATATAATGGAATTTCATTCTGTATCCATTACACACATTACATATGTGTGTAATAATTATGCACATGCATGCATTTGCTCAGTGGCTGAATGCTATTTTTCGTCTCATATGAATAATAATATACTATTTAGGTTTTGCAAATAAATCAATGGAAAGCAGCTAACAAAAGATTATTTGACTTTTAAAAATGTTCATTAACACATAAAAATTGTACACATTTCAAGGTACCAATATGAGGTCTTTATAATTGAATTCATTTTGTAATGTTCAATTTTAGGTAACAATTCCATCTTTTCCAGAATGTATTATTTCTTTGTAATCAACACATTCAAAACTCTCTTCTAGCTTTTTAGAAATATTGAATGTATTAGTATTTACAGTCACTTAGTTTACTTCTCTTGCTCAAATAACCTGGTAATCTGGCAACAAAAAATTAATGTTTTGCTCTTTTTAGTGGTGGGATGTTGATCTATTTTGTAATTTTTGTCAGTTTATTTAGTTGTGTGATTATATGTTTTATAAAAATTTTATTTGACTAAAAAAGATACCACAAAACATTAGAACTCTCTTAAATTCAGATGTACTTATTTTAAAATGCTGAATTAGAAACTTTCCATTCAAAACAAATGCTGAAATATTGACTATAAAGTATATGTTCATTAGTAGGTAGTACTTTCTGTACAAAGTATGTCTCAAAATTGCCTTTGGTTTTCATTTGAGACAGTTCAGAAAAGAAATGAAGTTATAAGTATAAAGGGTTTTTCCAGAAAAGGGTGTCAATGGAAAAATCTTACTACTAGAAATATAAAAAAATGTACTCATTTTAAAGAGCAAGTCAGCATTTGTTGGACAATGAATTACAAATATTAAGTGAACATGTGCAGAGTAATATATGCAAAATGGACTCTGGGGATCCATTTTAGCCTTATATTCACTGTGTACAGTTGCGTGTGGTCTTTGTTGTTTTTGTTTTTCTGACATAATGGAGATCAGATTTGTATTAAGTACTATTGTCTTCTAATGAATCGTTTGTGTGACTGGCTGGCAGACTACGAATCTTAAAATGCTGAGATACTGAACCTCCTGAAGAGCCTTGTGTCATTTAGAGAAATAAGACTGTTGTATAGAACGTTTGATGGAAGGTGCTCATACCTGTATTGCTTCATAACCAGAAAACAAATATTTCTGTGAAGCCTTGGTGAGAGTCAGTAGATAGATGGCGGATTTAAAATGACGGATTTAAAACTTACTGATTAGCCTAAAAACAGAATTAAGGTTTGGATGGAGGAAGAAGGAAGATGTTCCTTCTATTCCTGGGGAAACTTTCTATAATTGAAAAGTATAAGAATTTTGTCACAGAATTAATTTTTAGGTACTATTTTCAGTCTCTCAGTATTAGGCCTGGCAAATTATCCTCATAACTGAAGAAAATCCCAATTTTATTTCCTAAATACTAGTTATTTTAGGGCCTAGATTTAGCTCTGTGGTTCCGCCACCTGCCGCTCAAGTTCAAGGACCCAAATTCGATCCCCGGTACCAAAAAAAAACAAAAAAAAAAAGTGCCAAAATACAAGCTATTTTATGACTGGAGTGCTGAAAACGTATACATCCCATACATTTAATTTATTGAATATTTAGCTCATTTTAATGGATATGAGCCAATATATTTTTTGGTATTTCTTCATATATAGTTTGTTTTTTATTTGTATCAGGGATCAAACTTAGGACCTTGCTCTTGTGAGGGAGGTGCAGTGCCACTGAGCTTAATGCCTGGCTCATGAAAAATATATTTTAAGCATGCACATTGATCTCACACCACTTTTCTGTAATTACGATAGAGAACTTTATAGCCATAACATTGTCAAAATGCATCGGTCATAAATAAATTGCTTTTAACTATAAATTTGCAGAAGTTTTGATATACATTTTGTGATATATTTATATATATGCTCATACACACATATATGATGATTTAAGAGAAAACAGTTTAAATTTCATAAATGAAGAACTGTGAGCAATTTATTATATGGAATATTACTCAGAATGAGTACTAAGAAAATGCATGATAATATAAATATAACGTGTATCAATTTTGATAAAAATCACTATTTTATATCATGAATATTTTGTTTATCTCAGAGTAGTTCGTGGAAATACATATTAACTAAAATTATTCATCATAATGACAATTTAAATTACATTTCAGATATATTGAGACTAATACTTTTGCTATTTGTTTTATTAAAAGTATGTAATCTGTATAACCATCAATTTTATATGTCCTATCTCCAAATTTCTATATAAACTCATAGGCAAATGTAATGAGAAAAAAATTGTTCTGTTTGGTGGGAATGTTTTCGAAAAGATGGCATCAGGATATAGTTAGGAAATTATTCTAGGTATCTTAAAAAGTTACCAGTTTAAAAGCTATGTGAATTACTTGTTTGATTTCATTGGTATCAAAATTTATCCTTATAATATACTGAATATATAAAAATTAATATCTTTCAGGTTTTCATCTTAACAAACTATCAAACCATAAATGACAACAAATATATATATTATTTGACAGAGTAACTTGAAACCTAAAACATTACTTTCTTATCCCAACAGAAAAATTTAGAATATGAGAGTTAATATTCATTTATTAAAGTAGAATTTAATGTGTAATTTTAGATGAGTGATATGGTAAAGAGTGTAAACATATTAGTCAGCAAAACTCAATATGATCGCCTGTATGTTTATGGACTGTGTATTCTAACACCAAATAATCATACAAACACATGTCAACCTGTAGCTCTAAAGTGCCGTTGAGGGAAAATTCCTAATTCCACAAGAACACATTAGCCCTTTTAGACAAGTTGAGAATGTTACTCTAAGAGAAAAACAATCAGAGTGAATCGCTACTTGGTGGCAAAAGGAGGTTGGCACAGATGAAAACCAAAAAAGTTTGTGGGTGCACAGAGAGAGGGGAGCACTAAACATGGTGAGGCCAGAATGCGATGTAGGTGAGACAACAACAGTCACGGTTCTTAACCTTAAAGTGATGCAGAGTGAGTAAAATATATTTAAACATCTTTCATTTGGTACAATTAGCATACCATAAAAGTTACACATTTCAAGTATATAATTCAATGATTTCTAGTAAGTGTGTTGGGTTGTGCAACCATCACTCTAATCCAGAAATGTTGTGTTATTTTAGTAAGACTCCTCCAGCCCATGTACACTTACTTGCTGTTCCCATTCTTTGACCCCGGCAACCACTGTTATGCTTTGTGTTACTACAGAATTGCTTCTCCTAGGCATTCTATCTAAATAGACCCATACTACACATCTTAGGTATCCGGCTTCCTTCACTTAGCAGAATGCTATTTGAGGTACATCTGTGCCATATAGAGCAGATTCATTCATTTTTATGCTTTTATTTGTATGTATGACATTTTATCTGTTCACCAATTTATGAACTTTTAGATTTTTTCCACTTTTTGGCTCTATGTATAACATTGCTATGAACACTCATGTTCACATCTTTGTACGGATCTGTGTTTTCACTTCTTGTTGATAAATAACTAAGTGCAATTGCTGGGTCAAGTTATAACATACTAAAATGTTAAATTTATAGTTAACCTTTAAGAAAATCACTCTTTAAATGACTTCATGAGTTTAAATGTTCAGCAACGTGTGCAATTTCAGTTTTTTTCAACATCTTTGCCAAAAGTTGTAACTGCATGACTTTTTCATTCCCCTGAGGGTCAAGTCATTTTAATGTGGTTTTAATTTGCATTTTTGTAATGACAAATTAAGAGGAACATCTTTACAGGTGGACTTAAAGAATTTTGACTCCTGATTGAGGAGAAGGGACCTCCAGAGAAAACAAAAGAATTAACCAGAAGGGTAACAGCAAATCTAGAAAAGAGTGTATTATGAAAACCAAGGACAAAGAAGAGAAAGACTAACAGTATTGGTGGTACCTAGAATTTAAGACAATTAGGGGCTGAAAAAATGACTGGGTCATTTGTGGCATTGTGAAAAACTCAAATAGTAGAATGAGGTGGATTAAAGCCAGGGCCAGCCTGGAAGTATCAGCATGTTTGGCTTTGGAAAAATAGAGAAATAAAACCCAGACTTTTTAATTTTTTAGGTCTTATTTTGCTAAAGTGAAAAAGAAAGTTTCCCCAGCATGTGAAAAATGATATAGGCTTGTGAGACAATTTTCTTTTCATGGGAACATTTTGTTTGTTTTTTGTTTTTTTGTTTTTTTGGTACCAGGGATCGAACTCAGGTCTTTGCGCTTGCGAGGCAGGCAGCAGAAACACAGCTAAATCCCTGGCCCAGGAATGTATTTGTATAAAATTGTTTAGGTAAAATTCAGTGGAAAAGGAGAGACTGGTTATATAACAGGACAATTTATGATACAATATTTATACATTTATTATCTATTACTGCCTCAAATATGTGTAATGGAGAATTACTTGTTAGTACTGTGAATTAATGTGACTTTTCTTCACATAGGTATTTTTCAAGTATAAAATGATCAAGTAGTGTTATTGAAGGTTGCTCTTTTTATAAATACTGTGTTCATGTAGTCAACATGTTATTCATACCATCTAGTAAATGACTTATCCCACTAGAAATAGATTTAAATCACCTGACATGACTGTCTAGCCTGACCTCACCCTGTTCATGTTTTCTACCACTATATTCCCCTACAGGGAAATTTATACTTGAAACAACTCCCAGGCATAGCCAAACTAGAAAAAAAATTATTTTTTCTCAAATTAATTTTAAACTTGAAAGATGAAGGCTAAATGATATCATAAATAACGTTTCTGAGTACCAGTTTGCAAAATTTTCTTCCATGATGTCGTGCCTTCATTTAAGGAAGATGAGTCAAGCCCCTTGGTCCTTTCTATTCTATATTTAAAACAGCAGTTGATGCTTGAGGTAGGGATCAGGCTTAGTGCATAATCTATCTCTTCTCTGTTTTTGAAAAGGTTATGGTGGCAGATGCTTTTACTTTTCCTCCTAATACTGTCTCTTTTTTTTTCTTTCATTCTTTCTTTGTCTTTTCTTGAAGGGCAGTAGCACACTGAGCTTTATTTTAAAAATCCATTCCCCAACTCATGGAATGTGCCAGAGTTTGCTGAATATACTGGCTATCCTAATCCAGGTTCCAAGGATTTCACATGCCCTTTTCCTTCTCCATGCCTGAATCCTGGATATGAAACCTTGACCACCACCAGCAGCAGCAGGTGTAGCAGTTATGCTACTGCAATGATGAACAAATGGCCATAGAAACATCTAGATATCCATGAACTCCAGAGCAACTACCTATTTGTGGATACTTACTTGTCACAAGAAAATAACTTTAAATGACTGTTTATTTAGTTTTTTTTCTTACTTGCAACCAAAGAGATTCTTGCTCAGAGCAAAAGCAAACCTTTTCTTAAAAGTGCCATGTAATAAATGTTTCACACTGGACAGGTCCTGTTGCCTGTTTTACAACACCCTGCCCCTTATTCCTTAGCTCAACAGCAACGTAGACAATATGTAAAAAGAACTCATTGTGTTCTGATTAAACTTTATTTACAAAGATAAGTGTCCAGATTAAGGCTGTGAGCTATCATTTTTTGCTTTATTTGATAAAAGGTGAAACAGAGAATATTATCTTCCTTGTATTACGTCCTAGTTCCTCATCTAGCTAATTATTTCTTGGTGTCTGGAGACTATTACTAGAGCAGAAATTTCACTTATGGCTAGAGAAGGTACGGCAATCAGCTTGACTTGCTTTGAGGTCCATCAGGGGTTTGAGTCCTAACATGGAGGCTAGTCCTCCAGGGTCTATGTCTGTTCCTTCTCTTCTTCCTACTGTTTTGCTACACTGTTGCCCAGCTGCTGTGAGCTAAGCATCTTTACTCTGCCCTGCTCTTCCTTCATGGTATTTCTGCCTTGGAGCCAGCTGACCATGTAGTGAATCCTTTGAAACTGGGACCCAATTAAACCTTTCTCCAAGATGCGGGTTTATGGAGTATTATGTCTGCACAACTTTTCAGACAGGCAGCAAAGTTGATGGCAAGCAAATTTGACCAGTTTTTGTCTTTGGCTAAGAGACACCAAAATGAGAGGCACAAGGAAGGGTTCAAGGAAATCAACTCTTGAGCTGAAACTCCTGTATTCAATAGTAATAACAGACACACTGTATGAGGTTTTCTATTTTGCACACTTGGTATTTAAAACAGAATAGTTTTCTGTCCAAAGGTAAATTATTTTAACAACATTCTCAGTCAAGTGGATATCTGTAGGTAGGCTGGCCAATCTATATATGACTTTGTTTCTTTGATAAATGAAGTCCACATCGGAAGCAACCTAATTCCTAGTTAACTTTTGGCACAAAACTTACTCAAAAATTGTGACTCTGTACATGTAACTATCCATTTTTAACCAAAACCATAATCCCTGGAAATTAACTGGACTCATTAACAGTCTTACATTGATTTTCTCTTAGCATTAAGATATATATCACACATTAATGCCATGTTGTGCAATTTATATCACACAGGGGTAGGAGCTATAATGTAATTATCACTTATGCCTTTCTTCTCTGTAGCTTATAATTTGTGACTTACCACTTTTAAAATACAAGCTGCAAAGCTAGGTGAAACATATTTAACCAAGTGTATGAAACCAAACATTTAATAGCTGGTCATGGTGGCACAAACCTGTAATCTCAACATTTAGGAGGTGGAGGCAGAAGGATTGCCTCAAGTTTGAGGCCAGATTGGGCTGCATAGTGAGATTAAGGCTAGCCTTAACGACATAGGAAGATCCTGTCTCAAAAATTTTTAAAAATGAAGGAAAGAAAAAGAAATAAACATTTAATTAGAGGCATATTCTTGCAATAAAAGTAATAAATCTTGAAGGATTGTTGAGAATTTTCTATTATGCAATATGTATGTATTAAGTTTATACACTTTTGCGAAGAAGTGTATTTAAATAACCTGAAGAAATTGAAATGTTAACTTTTGAATGAATATTTTAGTTAAAGTAATATTAATTAATGGATCATTTTTTAGGCTTCCATCCTTTACTTCTCCTCCTCCCCTGTTTTTCATCGTTTCCTTCCTTTTCTCCTTTTCCATCTCCCTATTGAAAAATTTAAATTATTTCGTTATTAGGCTATTTAATGAAATCAAATTAATCAAATTAAGAGATGCACCAAATGACTTTGAAATAAAAAAAAATGAACAAAGTGACTAATAGGGGATAGTTTCTGTATATACTGTTAAATCATATTTAAGAAAATAGATTGGTTTGGTTACTTTTCTGTTTTAGGAACAGAAAGAAAATACAGTCAAGCACAAATTCATATCAGAGTAGAAGAAATAAGATGAAATCAACAATAAAGTATAAAAAGTATGAGATTCATGATAGACAAAATATAACAGAATTTCGGTGTTTATCTTCAATCATGATCGAGAACTTTGGGATGAAACTTCTGCAGAGTGAAGCATAGATCTATCAAATAGTTTTGTAGGTTTTTAAGTAAGATTGCATATTAGAAAATGGTACATCACTCTCTAAATGGATACATTCTCAGTTATAGTTCATAGAGTCACTTTCAAAAAATTTAAATGTATTAATAGTAATTTGTAGGTGTATAGGATATATCTTCTATATAAACATGTTCACAAACTTGCCCATGTGCAGTAAATATCTAGTTAAACTGCATTGATTGTTTGATGAGTTAAACTCAATTTTTATTCCATGATTCCTTTTTTAAAAAAATGTGTTCCACTGAAATGCTTTTATGGTAATGAATACTGCTGTGTAAAGGAAAAATATTTAGGAAGATATAAATTGCAATATAGGCAAAAGCACATGGTTGGTACTTAATAGTTTAAATTTTATTCCAATAGAAAAATATGATTTATTCAAAATATATGCAATTATCACAATACTTTAATACAAATCTGACTTCTCTTTCACTAACATTCTTCTCATTCCTGTCATTAATAAACAACTTACTGGTTGCTTAAATACTATTTTTCTGTTACTGAAAAGTAAACTAAATCTCTGAATTTCTGCAATAATATAATGTACAGGACAGCTACTTAAGAATCATTCATGTTTGTGATATAAAATAAATACAGATTGACCTCATCTAAATAAAAATTACTATATTATAGATGGTATAAGAAAATAGAGCTATATTGTATTGAATATAAAATATTCTATGTAAATATAGAAATTTATCTTGTGTAGAACTTAGCTATGAAATTATGAATAAAGATATTTATACATAAGCATTTGGGCTAAATTATCACCTCAAAAATTATTGATTGGCATTACGAAGTTTTTGTGGTTGGAATACAGTATAAATCTCTCTTTAGAAGTAAAAACATGCTTGGCTGTGGATTTAACTCAGTGGTTCCACTGCCTGCCTGGCAAGTGCAAGGACATGAGTTTGATAACTGATACCCACCCAAAAGGAGAAGAAAAACATGCTCTAAAGCAAAAATGCAAATCTGAAAATATTCATGCGATCTAGAAGGGAGTTCATTAATATGTGTGCATGCACATATATCTCATTCTATTCAGGGGTTCATTTGCATTGTTTAAGAGGAGCATAGTTGCTCCATATTTTCAGATAAATTATTTCTGCAAATATTCCCACATTAAAGCAAGGCCATAGTCATGTAGTTGACCTTATAAATAAGGTGGCTTTTGATAGTGAATTCATGGAGAATTAGACAGGTAGCCCGATTACCCAAAAGACCAAATAAAAAAAGTAATTTTAAAAATTACTCAGAATTTTTGTTTCCTTAACACTGAAATAAGAAGTTGCTTCATTTATGGTCTTTTTTTTTTTTCACTCTCCATGTATTTTATACCATTTTGGAAACGGTGAATCTTATCGATGCTTTCTCATTTTAACAGTTTTATTTCCTTTTTCATAATTATATTTTTTTCTAAATGACAACATTGTGTTTTCTTTTCAGTCAAGCTGGCACATATAAAATAAATTTAATTATATAAAATGTTTATTTACTAACGTAACTATTGAAGAAAACCTGTCAATATCAAGATTAAATATCTAGCAGTATCAGCATGTTATCAAAGGTGTTGGACACATTCCCCACCCCACAAATGACAACTTATTTTCTTGCCAAGTTTCAATGAAATAGTTCTCAAATTTAGCAGTGCATCATCTTTATCTGAGGGATTTGAAAAAATACTGATTCCTACATCATCTGATCAGACTGTTCTGGAATGGGTAGCAGAAATTATAATTTTAATACAGGCAAGATAAACATGAGATAGTAATATATAATTTTGAAGGAATTATTATCATGTGCCAGGAACAGGTTTGAATATTTGCCATGTAGTTACACACTTAATTTCTATAAATATCTTGTTTATGAAGTATGCAGTCTGGTTATCTCTATTTTAAAGCTGAAGATATGGGACACAGGAAAGTTCAGTTCCTGGCTCAATGTCACAGCAGAAATAAGCCAGACTCCAGGTACAAAACTGGTAGCTTAGCTCTTGGACTTTTGCTTTTCACTCCTGAACTACTCCTACATGCTAAGAACATCAGAATAGCTGAGGAGAAAAATATAAGATAATTTAATGTCACATTATGTAGTATTCTCCCCTACCACCACCACAAAAAAGAATTTGTGTCACCTAAACCACAGAAAAGATGATTCAAGTTGTTGTAGTTGGAGGCCATTAGCAAAAAAAAAAAAAAAAAATATTGAGCCAACCTGGATCTCAGTCTGCTATTATCAAATCAATATAAAGTTACCTCTTTGAGATGATGGTTAGGATGGCAACATTTCTAATGTGTGGTTTAAAGACATGGTTATACTAGTCAAATACTGAATTACATTTTTTTAAAACAACGGAGAAATTGTTTGTGTGCTTTGCTCTTCGGTGTCTCCTAAGAATTTGCTGGCACTTGGTTTATATTTTATCTGTGCTACAGTATTTAGTTTCATATCCAAATTGTTTGTGTATATTTGTATCATAACTGGTTTTCTGAATTCAAATGTCACAAATGGTAGGAACTCATACCTCATCATCTTTGAGTCCATAGGACTATTTTAGTATAATCAATCTTGAAAATGCTGTATGTTAAAGTTAAAAAGGAACAGAACTCTTATCAGAAATCAATAAAAATGTTGTTATAGTGCTCTTACCTTCTCAGCATTCAAATGCAACTCTGAAGGATACTCAAGAGTAACAATAGAGTACTTTCAAAAGACACTGTTGCTCAAAATGCCAACATATGACATACAAATAGCTTGCCTTAAAAAGCAAATCAAAAAAGTTGCAAAGAAAAATAAAAACTTCTTTCATCAAGAAATCTTGCTAAGAACAAAAATTAGCTGAGCAACACACAAAAAAATGCTTACTGACATAATTGATGTACATCTGACACAAATTCTCATCTTCTCACATACCAATGACTTGCAGCTGCACTTTCAGTAGCCAGTCTGCACTTTGGCTGGCACTGCTCTATTCTAGCAAAATATTCCGTAGCAAAAAAAAAATTGGAAATAATGATCACTGTGGTTAGTTCTCATTTCCTTTTACAAGCCTGCAACTCTAAATAAGTCTTAATAATGGGCACATTTTTTCTACTCTGATTGCATAAATGTATTCACCTTGAATCATTTGCAGGCACTACACTACTCTGTAATATTTTGTTCTCCTTAGAAGATTTACATTAGATCACCAGTTTATCAGTTTACTGTATTATAGTTTTTAGAACTATGATGAAAGAGATGGAAAGGACCATGCTTATTTATAAGCTTGCTTGTAAGCACTGCATCAAATAAATATGGCACATCCATATGCGGACTACAACACAGCTGATAAGAGAGAAATGCAGATTTGTATGTGTTAAATAACACAAGCTATAAAATACAGCATAAATGAAAACTCAAACTTCTTAAATATGCCTTTAAAATAATACCACGAGTCTAAAAAATGCATACATTTGCACTTAACTAGACTGTAGAACAATGTCAAACAGCTAAGAGTGCTTGCTTTAGCGAAAGGTATCTTTATAACCTAGGGACCGCTCTGGGAGAGTCTTCACTTTTCATTCTTTTGAACTTTTTAGTTTTGTTGCATATATGGCCTTTGCCACCTTTTAAAAAGAGATGTAATAAAATCTCTGCTCAGTTCAACCTTGACTAGTATCAGCAGGTTCTAGGAATACTGCCTGTTCAGCAGGTTCTAGGAATACTGCCTGTTCAGCAGATCCCTAAGGGTCTCTTCATCCTTTTATCCCTAAAGCTAACATTTTGGAAACATCATGTATTCTTGGTAAATATTATATGAATGAATGGTCATCTGTCCACTTTCTCGTGTTTGTTCTCAAGTAGTAGAATTATTGTAGTATAGTTGGAACAAAGCTGGGAATTAGGACTTAAAATATCCTTTGAATTCAAAATGTGCCACTTTCTAAAAGGATGCTACTTAATTGAGACAAGGTCAGTTTCTTTACTAGTAAAATGTAAAGAATGTGTATGGGTTAGAATGTGGAAGAAGAGAAGATAGATGCGTACATAAAGAATTTATATATGCAAATATTATATACAGTTATAAGATTATTTTATATAAACTAAGGATTTTGAAAACACTTAAGGTTTAAAAGTTCACAGTACCTTGCATATAATAAATATTGATTGAATAAAACTGTAATAATATAAAGGTAATATTAACTGTTGACTAAAAAGATAGGTAACATGTATGATCAATGCCAACAGCTCCTCATGGTTTCTGAATTTGCACAGCAGGTCATCCTGTAGTTATTTTTGAGTGTATAGTGTTTATGTGACTAAGACATCTAGTCCTGGGAACTTCCCTGATTTCTATCTACTGTAGTCAAAATTTTCTTTGTTTTGACATTTAGAGGAATTTTATCCAAATGAAAACCTATCAAGACTTACAGATCAATGGTTCGCCACTAACAATAGCTTGCTCCACAAACCTTAAGTCTGACTCTTAAAAAGTTTTACTTAAAGATTGTTCTGGGAAGTGCTAATGCATACTAATTAATTAAATCTCCAAACAATTTGTTACTAATTATCTAGGGATAACAGAAAAAATTACCAAGAAATTGTATTGTTCACTTGTTTTTACAATCATTGCTTTAAGAAACTTAGCTGTTCTTAGCTGATGAAATAATGGGACATTGACTTTTGTCATTCCTCTCATGTGTTTTTGCTGCCCTACTGAAAATATATTGACCTGACTTGCCTATAAATACTTAGCAAGGCTCCCTATCCAGGAAGCTTTTACTTTTCTTCTGTATTATTTTAACGTTATATTCATTTTTTCATAGAAATTTGGATCTTTTCTTTAGCTCACATTGTCATTTCACTCTATTTGAATTTTTTTCAGAAACTCATTCTATTTTATATTTCATCTGTTTTATATAT
>NW_022900926.1:57995553-58026013 GCF_012274545.1 Fukomys damarensis | reverse complement strand
TTTTGAATTAAATGTAACTACCCTAATTAGTATGTTAAGTAGGTAATGGTGTAAATATGATTTAATTTTACAAAAACTCATTTATCTCCCTCTGGTTTTTTCAACTACTTATTATAAAATGAAATTTTATGTATGTTTTAGCCATATTATGCTTCTTACTAACCAGATAATTCAACAGACTTCTATTCCAAATGTAGTCCTCATAATCACTGCAAATTCAAATGCCTTTAGTCTTATACTTGGTTACTTAAATTTTTATAGTCACTATTTATAAAATATTACTGACTTTTTCTTACTGGCAAAATGAAGTTTAATACAATTTTTGTGCACATTTCTACATATCCTAGAAATGGAATTGCTATGTTATATGATACCATACCATGTACTTATGACCTAGTGTTTTGTATTGAAATAAATTACATGAATTTTTGTATTATTTAGTCCTCTGTTGCAAAATGAAACACCTATTGGAAAGAGTAAGAAAGCTACAAGTCATGTATTACAAAATACCAAATGCACATTTGTTATTTCCAAAGATTGGTAAACGTGAATTCCATACTGATAATGTATAGTAACAAGTGTTCAGTAAACTATTATTTTTTCTATAATTTAGTTCTTTATTTGATATGCTTCTAAAGTCTTCATTTTGCCATTTGTATTTCTCTAATAAAAATTTGACAGATGTCAAAAGACAACAATTTGCTATGTGTGATTAAAAAGTCATCTCATGCTTGTTGTAAGTGATTTAACCACCCCCATGTCATCGTATTGTTAGAAATACAGATATATTTTTTCACTTCATTTGTTGTTGAAATTTAGTTAGAGCATCTAAGTACAGGGAAAATGGTGACTAGTATAAATAACCTGCTTTTTAAAATTTCAAATCAAATTCATGAGCTTCATTAAAGTTCTATTACACAAAAACTGTTTTCTTCATGTATCACATAATTATTTTCCTGTACAATATTGTGCTTTTGTGTCTTATTAAACACTGTGTTTAGTAAAATTAGACTTCTTTGTATACATGATATTTCACCGTAAAATTGGATGAATCACACTGTTATTATAATAAGCAATCCAGAAGCTTTTCTTATAGAATTAATAAAAGTTTCAGTAGTGTTATTTTACTCTTTACCATATGTATTAATTATGTATATCGGCCTTAAAATTATCCCCCAAACTTAGCAATTTAAAATAATATTCATCTGTTATCTCACAATTCTGTGGGTCAAACGTCTAGGCGCAGTAAGACTGAGCTGGATCCTACACTGTGAGGCTAAAATCCGGTTGGCTGGGAAATTTTTGTTTGTTTCTTTATTAAGAGTTTCTGGCAAAAATTTGCTTCAGAAAACACTGATGTTGTTTACAAAATTGGGGTTCTTTTTGGTTGTAGGGCATGGATCTCCATTTTCCTGCTTGTCAGCCAGCGCCAGTATTTGATTAAAAAAAAAAATGCCATTGTATCTTCTAGTGTTTCCCTTGAGCCCAACCAGAACAGGTGGACTGATTCTCTTTCAGGATTTTAGTCCCCAAAAGTCTTGAGGAATTTTCTTTAAGTTTTTTTTTTTTTCAGACAGGGTCCTGCTGTATAATCCAGGCTGGCCTTGATCTCACTATGTAGCCTAGGCTGCCTCAAAGTCTGCGTCAGCCTCCTGTCTCAGCCTCCAAAGGGCTGGGATTGCAGATGTACATCATCCCCATCTAGCCTTGAATAAATGTAAAGGTCATGATAGTTCTGTTTCTCCATTTCATATTAACTGTTACATGTGAGTTATTCCAGAAAGTTACACAAGAACTGAATCTATTCATCATTTGTTAGGAACGCAGTAAAAATTCATGTTAAGCAGTTCCTCTATATGTAAAAATTGTTTTCCAGTTCAAAGAACTTATTATTGATTACTATTTATTAGCATTGCATCAATTCCAATTTAAATTATTTCTTTCTATATAAGAGTGAGGGGATTCTTAAAGAAATCCTTAGGATGTGATTAGACACAGTAACCATAGAAATGATTGTGTTCATGTCAGTTCAATTTTACTTCAACATATAACTATGCCTAGAAAAAAAAACTTGTTATAATCTGATGAAGTTGGAGCCTTGCTCATTTGTAAACACTATATTTTGTGAGTTTACTATCATTTATACTTTAGATACTGAAACTCCAGGAACTCCAGGGATATTATAACCAGTTTTCCTGTACCAAAATGTTATATTTATAGAAGGACTATGTACTAATACTTCCATCACTGACCTTCTAAAAGTTTTTGACTTCATAAAATATCAGCAAGAACTTAAAGTAAAATAAATACACAAAAGTATCAAAAGTATGGCCACTTACCAATAGGGCTTCCAATGCGAAAGATGAAAATATGTTGCATCACAATGTACTGTTATGAATTTCAAAATATTATATATTTTGCATGTACATTTAGGCACTAGTATTTCCTTTAAATCCCCACTTACCATAATCTCATTGATAAAAGTTATGTTCCAGGATGACCTCATGAATTTTAGTGTGAAACTTGTAAAACTCAAGTCTTGTTTTAAACTCAGATCTTCTTTTGTGTACCAGAAACAAAATGAGGTAGATTTATACCTCCAGTTCTCTCCGTAACTCAGAGAATGCAATGTTTCCTGCCTCTTTCACTGTACTGTCTTGAGACAGGAAAGTTCCTACATTTTTACTTACTCTGAAAAATCACATTAAGCTGTATGTGTTTTTGAAAGAGACCTAGAGATTTACATCTATTATCTCCCTTACCTATATCTTGCTAACCTATTTTCAAAGGGCATAAGGAAATTATAAACCCTGATCAGAGACCAGCAGATCTATTGGGTAATTCATCGTTTTTTTTTTCTTTGTAGTATTTTTATCTTTGCTTCTTATTTTTGAACTAATTAACGTATAGATTTTTTTTCTGAATGATTTTATGAGGCAAATCAGGGTGTTAAAGATTTAGAGATTATTTGTGAAGTAGAACCTCACCTCATGACTGATTAGAATTTACGCTTCCCAAAACTAAGGACCGAGGGACATTGTGATTGTTATAGCTCATAAGCTAAGCATGTTCCGGCTGAAGATCTTCTTCATTGCATACTTAGGATTCCAAAGTTGTTGCCAAAGTAGGATTCCTTATTAGAAATTTGCCTCACTGAAAACATCACAGAAATGAAGTTAGTCTGTAAACACTGTGTATTGAATACTTCAGCTGCATCCCCTTCGAGGGAAACTTGTCCCACTTAATCTGCCTAGTTATTCTTTATTAGTAATCTGGGAGAAAATGGGAGTCATGAATCTTCCATGTCCTCACTTCAGAATTGCCAAGTAAGAAAGAAGTAAAAAATGTGTTTTCTAGACATTGACAAACGAAAGTATTAAGAAGCAGAAGAAACAAAATAAAGCCAAAGGGATAAACATCAGAAGCTTGCTTAAACGTCTTTGGCCCCACATAATTGCCTTTCTGTCAGCAGGATTATTAACAATTTCAGACATCTGAAAATTAAATTAACAGCCTGAAAATATTTTACAGGATGAGATAGAGAATGATACATGAAACGTAATGACCCCACTGAAATTCAGCCAAGCCAGTGCAGCTACTCATGTAGACAGAGAAGACAACTAGTTAATCATCAGTGAGCAAATTAGACAGAGCAAATTAGTTTGCTACATTCCACAGCCTTAGCTACCAAAAAGAGGATATGCCACTAATTAGAATGAAAGAACTCTAGGCATATTATTATCTGTATAGAAAGAGAAAGCGAAATTGTAGCTCTGAATTGCTTCTACCACAGCCTGAAACCTCGGATACGTGGGTATAAATTACATATATCAGCGTCTGCTCTTATATGTACGTGTATTCATACACATAGTGAAGTTGGAGCAGCTTTCTTTTTTTTTTTTTAATTTTGACCTAATAAAAGTGTGAAAAATATTTCCAAGCTGGTTGGTATTTTCTGAGAATACTTACATAAACACAAGTAAAACAAAACTATTTTTTGAAGAGTGTTACCCTTAATTGGAGATTAAAATGGCCTTTCATATACTTTTCCTTGTAGAGCATTGTTGTTTTTTTTTTTTTGAAAAGTAAACACAAGTAAAACAAAACTATTTTTTGAAGAGTGTTACCCTTAATTGGAGATTAAAATGGCCTTTCATATACTTTTCCTTGTAGAGCATTGTTGTTTTTTTTTTCCTTTGAAAAGTATATTGCTGTTGCATGTGAAATAAATATTTGGACTTAGTTTATCACTGGAGATTAATCTAAAATCATATTTTCTAGCCTTAATTAGCATTCATTTGCTTAATTGTCATTCTCAGCCCCATCATTTTCATTTTGCACTAACTTGAACAATGCTATCTTCTGCTGTTTGCACTTTAATTTAAATTTCTATTAAGGTTTATGAACAGTAATAAGGTCCTGTTTGAATATTCATTAGCTTCTGAATTGTGAGCTATGAAAAGGTGCTTTCTTTTACCTTAATGAAACTGGCACAGCATGGGACTGATCAGTTGTGACATTTGATTTGAGGCATCCAGTGAATTTCCTCATTGTTTATTGACACTTCTTGTCCAAACAGCTCCCTCGCAAGTGAGCGGAGTAATGAAGGAAAAAGTGCTGCAGAGGAGTGTGGAGCTTTCCTGGCAGGAACCGGAGCATCCCAATGGAGTCATCACCGAATATGAAATCAAGTATTACGAGAAAGTAAGTGCGAACAGCAGCTGAAATGTACAGCAGTGTGCGCTGTGTCTCCTGTCATCCTGTAGCATTGTTCACCAGCGCTGGTCATTACACTATTTGGAGTTACTTCAAAATTCATAATTAATTTTAGCCACTTTTCATAACCGTCTCGCTGAATTTCTGTTTCACCATTACAATCACAGTTTCTGTGTATTGAGTTTATGTGTTGTAAAGACAAAAACTTTCAGTTTGTAGTATAGTTATGTATTCGATTTTGATATTGTGACTGTTAGGCATAAGATGTATCACAGAAACTGCACAACCCAATGCAGTTTGAAGAGGTGTTTCTTTGAGCATGTCTGTTTGGGCCCTTAATGATTCATTTAATTTGTTTGGTGTTTGTAGTAATAATGATGTTCTTAAACAATTTAATAATCGGGAAGTAAGAATATTTTTATAACAATATATAGTATTCTGTAGACTTAAGAATCAGAGGATGTTATTTCACTCTTTTAAATTCTTCCAGAAATTCGTTTTGTTATACAAATATTTTATGTTAACATAATGTTAACACCCCTCCCAACGTGAAAAGTCTTATGGCTAAAACCAAAGTGCTGCTCCTGTAATTGCCTTATAATGACTAAATCTTAGTTAATAATAATATATTTGAGTGTATAGCTATTTCTGTCTGATTTGGAGATAGATAAGTATATATGTATATTTTGTTCACAAATCACTATTCATCTCCCAGTAGGACCTGGCTCATGGGTTAAACATGGAAACTGTTAAACATGGAAACTGTTACTATTCTTGCAGTGATAATAAATATTATTAGCATTGACTTACTGAGCTAGCTGAAGTGCTGTAATGTACATAAGCACGTTAACTGTTTAGGTGGTACTGCAAAAAGCTTTGAAAAAGTTTAACGGGTGAATAAATTGAAATCTGTACCACGCATTGGTAATAAGAACATTTTTTCTTTGAAGATAAAACAGTTTAAAATTAGTTTTCTTTTAATATTCACATTAAGTTCAAAATCTTATTACTTACATTGCATATTTAGGTCATCATGGCCAAAGTTGCATTTTATGTACCTCATTTTTGTACCAGGAAACATATTTCTTGTCCCATCAAATGTGTTAAATGGAACTATCAGTTTTGATGGGGGTTTTTGTTGTTGTTGGTTTTTTTTTTTTGCAGTTAGTTCAGATTTCAAAAGCAATAAAACATTCTTACTTTATACCAGAGATTGCACTGGTGGCCTTTGTACCGAAGAAGTATATCCTCAGCCTCCCTGACCCACCCTTTTTTTTTGAGAGAGAGACATACTCTTTCGAAGTACTGAGTTGCCCAAACTGGTTTGGAGTTATGATCTTCCTGATTCCCAGAGCGCTGTGATTATGGTCACGTGCCACCATGCCTTTCTACAATATGAAAAAAAAAATGTATTTTAAAAAATATGTTAGGTAGCAAGAGTAAATTTTCTTACAGAACAAATCTAAAAGATTTTGCAAATCTTAGCTTTGAAATGTGTTCATATAGTCAGTTGTTATTATGCATAACAGAAATAGAATGTGCCTGCATTCAGTAAATATTGCAAGTTAGTCAATAGGAAAAGATAAATACTACTATTACAGTGTAGTAGCATAGAAGAACATATAATGAACATAGCACTGCGTTTTCCCAGTAATGCCTAGTTATTTTGAGGTAAATATAGTGTCATAGCAACTATCATTTGTATAAATGGTTACAATGAAAGTGATCAGTTTTTGAAATTGAATTTATGCATATATTTATTTATATTTTTACAAATATGAAAATAAATCATTCAGATTAACAATTCAGAATTCAATGAATAATTTTATTTCCAGATGAAGTTAATATATATTTATTATAGAATGAATAAGAAAGTAAAATATATTTAAAGTATAATTTTTGAATTTTTTTCATAATCTATGTCATATCAATAAAACATATTTACCCATTTAAATATTTTTTAGTTTTTATATACTTGGCTGTTTGTACTTATTTCACTGAGTTGATATAAATATTTACATAAAAACATGAAATTCATGAGATGTAACTTTTTTTTTTTTGGTACTGAGAATCAAACTTGAGTCTTCACACTTGCAAGGCAGGCAATGGAACCACTGAGCTAGACCCCCCCCCCGACCCGAGATATAATTTATTAAAAAAAAACTGTAACCCTCAGTTTTCAGATCTGAAAAGTGATAAAATTAAATTTAAAATATTGTCAAATCATAATCACATATTTAATTTTTCCTTTCATATTAATGCTTTAATTAAAATATTCCATTAAATATTATTTTGGAGAGGCAGTTTTATTTCATAAGAAATACAATTTTTATTGAAAATAATTGATATGGCACTGAGGTGGTGGTTTTAACTGAATTTTTTCATTTAATATTTTTCTTAAATTCTAGCACTTGGCTTTTTTTCTTTCTGAACATCATTCAGGAAAAATACTTTCAAAACTACATTATGATGTGAAAACCACAACTGAACTGTGCATTTTACAGTAGCTCCCACAATTCGATCAATAGGGCACTTAATAATGTAACAGCTAAAAACTGTGCTACACTACCCTGTCACAGCGAAGAAAAAGGCAAAAATATCACAATGACTTTAACAGAGTTAAAGTCTTTGATATTTATAAAACAAAGGCATTTGTGTCCTATTTATATTTTATATTCTCTTACAAATAACTTGGTGTTATAAAATTCTACAAGTTGCCTCCCTAGAAGCAAGGCAGCAAATTAAAATAAATTTCAAGAATTAGATGTCAATTTGTCATATTTAAATATTCCCTGTAAATATTGTTTCTAGGATCAAAGGGAAAGGACCTACTCAACAGTAAAAACCAAGTCAACTTCAGCCTCCATTAATAATCTGAAACCAGGAACAGTGTATGTTTTCCAGATTCGGGCTTTTACTGCTGCGGGCTATGGGAATTACAGTCCCCGACTTGATGTGGCTACGCTAGAGGAAGCTGCAGGTAAAATGTTTGAAGGTAATTACCACCTTGGTTTGGATTCTTACTCTTGCTAACTCGGACGTTTTCCCCCAGTATTCAGGTTACTGATTTGCATCGAGATAATTTTTACATATAAATACAAACAAATGTGCAAAATGCATGTATTTTATAAAGGTCATTAAGGATAACAGTGTAAAATTTTCTGATTATTTTTGGCAATATTAGAACCATATGATTTATTAGTCTTAACAAGAACTGAGTATATATGTATAATTTTAAGAGACATTAGAAACAAAAGCAGGACTTACTCAATTTATGAGGATATGTTTATAAGATAGCTTTGTAGACCTCAGAGTGAACTTACTACAGCCGTGTTTATCAAAGCTTCTACTTCTGGGCCGGGGATTTAGCCCAATGGTTCCGCCGCCTGCCTCACAGGCACAAGGACCCAAATTCAATCCCTGGTACCAAAGCAACAACAAAGCTGCTACTTCTGCACAATACCCAAATGAGGCCAGAAAGTACACTGGGTAGGCACAAGAAACATATCCAAAGAGCTGGGATAATTTCAACTGCTTGCTCATTGGCAAGGATTTTAAAAATTGAAGTTCAGGATGATCTGAAAACATGTATTTCTTTTATATTTGCCACTTTTTGTTTTTCTTTTAAAATAGTTCAAGGATACTAAAAATATATGAAGTATAGATGAAATATAAAGGAGATAATTAAATCCATACCATTATATCTCAATCACAGAATGTAGTCAATATCTTTGTAGTCTTTTTAACATTTTGTGTCTTTTTTTTTTTTTTTTTTTTTTTTTTTTTTTTTTTTTTTTTTTTTTTTTTGGTACCGGGGATCGAACTCAGGGTCCTTGTGCTTGCAAGGCAGGTGTCAGAACCGCTGAGCTAAATTCCTGGCCCAACATTTTGTGTCTTATAATGTACCATAAGACTATTGTAAAGATACACGAATGTACAGTTTATAACAAATAAGCAGAGTGTCTTGAAGAGTGTGTCCCGGTTTCCTGTCAAGGGTTCAGACACCTACATTACCATTGCTGTAAGCTCTTCAGTTGGGCTGATGGCTCAGTTCATGTTTGTGTGTTGGGACAGTTTGGATTTTTCCTGTTGTTACTGCTCAGACACACAGTTCATTCACCAGTTATTTCTTCATCTCCTTGACAATCTTTAGAATTCTAGACAAAAATAAATACAAAATTAATGGGTGATTTTTCTTTCCTTACACTTTAAAAAAGCTTTTTAAAACAAATTAAATTTATGCAGTCATGATAAAATAGTTATTTTGACCTCAGAGTAAGATTTGTATAGACCTTGTAAAGCTATATTTGTAAGTATCCTTTGCATTAACTGATGCTTAAATTTTCTAACAGTAGTCTTTTTAGATAGACACAATGTATGATGAAGTCAGTGTGATTACAGGTCTTTTAAATAGAATTGTAGATATGAAGACATCAATTAAAAAAGGTTGTCACATATTGAGGATATACTCATGTGAAATAAATAAGTCACACATGTGTAAATACCAAATAGTCTCTCTGGTGTGAAAAACTATAATAGTACACAAGATTCTAATGGGATAATTAATAGTGTGAAATAGGAAGAAGAGGGCTAAAGGTGTAGGGAAAGTGGGAAGGGTAGGGGAAAGGGAACAAGGGCAAAGAAATAAATATGAGAAAATGAAAAAATGGAAATAAAGTGTTTGTAAATAGGGAGGATAGGAGGGGTGAAGGGAGGGCAGGGACAAGGGGAAAAAATGAGAACCAAGACCTGTCATGTAAAGGTACAAGATCCCAGTAATGAATGTAACTGTATTGTATACCTAGATTGTACCAATGAACTCAATTAAAAGAAAAAAAAAGTCACATAACTTGGTATGATGAGCTTGATAGTATTATCATTTTAAATTAAGTATACAAAACAAGTCAGAGGATGTAAGTTTAATAGTCTCTAAGACATTGTTAAATTCAGTAAATATTTCAACATTTAATATGAGTCTTTGAATATGGTCCAGAAGTTTTCAACTCAGACCAATTACTTGATATCATCTTGTAATTTCTAATGTAATAAGACATTTTAAATCATGCTTTTGTGTTATAATGAATAGTTTAAACTTAATTTAAAATGCCACTTAGTTATCTCACATTTACCTACACAGCCCCTATTCATAAAAGATCTTTAGTTTTGAAAACTTTTAAAATGTATGTGTGCCTTTTCCTTACTTTGCAAATTGAGAACATCAAGACAAGCTATTATTTGAGTGTAAAGATTAATAAATATTAATTTCATTATTTGCAAAAGAAGTAATTAAGACTCCTGATTTAAGTTGAAGCAGTAGAGTCCAAATGATCACATGAAATTTAAAGATGGATATTTTGCATTTTTAATGTTTGATTATTTTTACTGTCAGCATATTCTGTCCACTAGAATATGTCAAGTTGCTGAAAGAAGGATTTTTTTTTTTCCACTAGTATCTTGCCAGTGCCTACTATAGTATCTGGCACATAAAAAGCACTTAATAAATAAGCAGTGAACACCTCACACTGATCAACATAAAAGTGATTCTCAGTATCATTCAGCATTTGATAGACAATGCATAGTTTCAAACCTCATCTCTGTCCCATACAGTTTTAGGACTTTGGATAAGCTGCTTCTCTGCACCCGAACTACTGGGATAATAGTAGTCAATTCAGAGACTATTAAAAGGATTTGATATATTTTATATACAGGACACAAAATTCCATGTATCCCAGCATGCAAGCTTTTTTACTTTATTTATTTTTTTTTATTTTTTATCTATTTATTTATTTATTTATTTAGTTATTTATTTATTTATTTATTTATTTATTTTTGGTCCCACAGATCAAACTCGGGTCCTTGCACTTGCAAGGCAGGCGGTGGAACCACTGAGCTAAATCTCTGGCCCTAGCACGCAAGCTTTTATGTTTCATCAGTCATTTTCAACTTTTTTGATGTTAGGAATTTGATGTCAGTTTTAATACTAAGAGTATTAAGAACCCCCCCAAAACACTGTGTTTATTTCAGTTATATCTGTGTATATTTGTCATGTTAAAAATTACAACTAAAGTTTAAATTTATTTTTAAATTTTTCATTAGTATGTGTTTGTACACTTGATCTTAGCCAAACGGCTGAGAAGCGATCATTAGTATATTTTTGTAGTACATAATGATTACATTCATTATAGAGAACTGGTACTGTGTACCGGTACTCAGTTATTTTTTAATCCCCTTCCTTCCACCAAGGCCACTTTTGTAACAATGATTTTACCATGTCCTGTAACTTCTGGAAAATTCGTCTGTGCACTTGCAAGCAAATGTCAGTGAAAAACGAAAATAATATATTTGTATTATAAAAAAATAAATTTGATCCTATCAATTACCTGAAAAATCGTAGAAGATCCTTAGAGATTCCTAGACTACCCTTTTAAAACTGCTGATAGTCCAAGGCCCTGTGCTAAGAATTAGGTACACACGGAAGTAGGAGACACTGTTTACATACAAAAGGGCACAGAGGCTGTACAATTACAAACTACTGGAACGCATGGCCTGGTATTATCAGCATGTCAAGGAGAAGTGAGTGCATTCTCTTCTAGGGAGCTAGACTGGAGGGAGGATGATGCCTAAGATGAATCATTTCAGCACCATTCGAAAAAAAAAAAAAGTGAAACAGATACTCTTATATCATAAAATTTCTTCTACATAGAATCAACTCACTGTTTGTTTAATTTTTGCAACTTTTAAACCATGACTGTAACCTTTACAAATTGTATTTGACTAGGAAATAAATGAAAATATTGACCATAATCATCAGCTTTTAAAAGATTAAAGCCTGACCATACTTATAAATACTTACAAGTAAGCATTTGAAAATTCTGATTAATTACTCACCTGAGTCCAGATTTCTCATTGGAGCTCTATTTCTGCAACTAACGAATGACTGAGCCTGTGACAAACAGGCATTTAGACCTGTGGGCCTCACTGATTGGAACAAATTTCCACACAATGTGGAGAATGTTTTTCTTCTTCATGTGATGTTCCATTCTTTCTCTTTCTTAAAAAAAGAAAATAAAAAGCTAGATAAAAAAACAAATGAATCAAATAAAAATATTTGAAATTATCTTTTATGTGTTGTATGCTAATAGGTTGTAATGCAAAAATTAGACCTTGAAGTTGTTTTCTTTTGTTTAGTTCCATGAAGGGACTCAGCAGGTGGTAAATTAGGAACTGTACATAATACCTTTGTTTAGAAACTATCAGACCAGGAATTTTTACAGTTTTTCAGTATAGGAGCTATCTCGTTAGGTAAACAAAACTAAGAGTTAATTTGTCAAAATGAGATCATGGATAAAATAGAGATAGGCCAATCAGCAAAACACTGCTATTCCTATTTCAGTGAAATGTACTCTGCCTCTGTATAATTTCCTACTCTAGAGACACTGTCCCTTGCCACCAACTGTATTTTCCATTCTGCCTTAAGTTAAAAATTATAGATGTTGATCACATCTAATAATTAGAATTTCTGTATTATATGATATTTACGACTAGATTATTTATCAATGTACATTTTCATTGTTTCTTTGATGATTTTTCTTAGGCCTACACTCATTTTAAAATATAATTCTCTAGAGAAAGTGGGCCTATGGTGACATACAGTATGAGAAAATTTGGAAAATTAAAGTAGTAAGTTCTTGTTATTTTTGAAATATTCTAAATCAGAGGCTATTTTATGATAGCCTTTGCTCATCCCAAAGAGACTTTCAGAAAAGGCCAGCTGAGCTTGCATTAATGACATAGAAGAATCACTTGGTATTGCACAGGAAGTGTCTACAATTAGATAACAATACAAATGTTTTTTGAAGTACTTGCAGAAAGTTTATCTTGTATAAATAGGCTAACTTCTCTCTAATCTTATCACTTCTTTAAAAAGCAAAAGTAAACATGTATTTAAATTTACACTAGAATTGAAAATTAGAGGGCTGGAGATTTGGCTCAGTGGTTTTTCCACCTGCCTTGCAAGCACAAGGTCCCAAATTCAATCCCCGGTACCAAAAAAAATTTTTTCTCCTAGAATTGAAAATTAAAAGTGAAATAAACTAGATACCACTTTAATTAACCTCTTACATGCCTTCGTAGTATTGTTTCTGAAACAGTTTACTCTGTTTACAGCTACAGCTGTCTCCAGTGAACAGAATCCTGTGATTATTATTGCTGTGGTGGCTGTGGCAGGGACCATCATTTTGGTGTTCATGGTCTTTGGCTTCATTATTGGAAGAAGGTGGAGTATAGAGTTGTACTAAGCATGAAATATATTAATTTTTCAAAATTATGTCAGCCTATTATTGGTTTAATATATTAGAATTTTAAATAATAAATACAAACATCTCTTGTGTGATATTAGACTTTGAAGGTGACAAAATTGTTATTCTCTCAACATCAAAATACAGTAAGAATTTACAGAGAATGAGTATTATAATTTCTAATGGGTAAAGTTGCTTTGGGTATTTTCAGAGTTACATCTTCATGCAAATATACATGATACCTAAGGAAATATTTATTCTTTTATTTATTAAATTAAGTCTGTAAAAAAACTGTTTATATGATCTTGACCACTCATTGATGATTCCACACCTCACACACATGCATAAAGTATGACATTTACTTCATTTTTGGTGCGGTTTTGAAATCATATGAATTGCCATATTATTACTCAATGGGTTCATGACTTTGGAAAAGAATCTTTTTTATTTAGTTTATAACTCTAGCATGTTGTTAAATAATACGACAGATGATAAGATATATAATACTAAAGGTTAAATATATATTCTGAGATCATTGGTTGAGATCATCACAGATTTGCTTCTTTACAGGCACTGTGGTTATAGCAAAGCTGATCAAGAAGGGGATGAAGAACTTTACTTTCATTGTAAGTGTTTGGTTTTTCTTTATTATTATATACCCCAATTAATTCAGAAATCGGATTGTTAGTATTGGCATGGACAAATTCCTAATGCATCATGCTTGAAATCATGCTTGAATTGAAATTATAATGAACTCAGATTATTGCCTTTAAAATATTTGAACAAGATATTTAGGGAAAAAATCATATGAAACAAATACGCAAAATAAGATAGATTCCAAAATGTTATATAAGAGCAGGATATTCAGCTACTTTTATATCACAGTTTTTCCTTTTGTAAACTTTCCCTAATTCTTTTTATGATTCTAATAACAATCCATTAAATGTTGCCTGTGCCTATTTTTTAGCTAAGGAATTTTTCAAATTAGAAGGATGGATAGTCTTTTCCCCCTCCTGATGTATAATGATATGAAGAAAAGCTGTGAGGAGCCTCTTTTCACTATAATTTTTAATATCTGCTAGATATTTCACAAAACATGAGTAACATAGTAGTATTCAGTCCTTGTGGCTTTTCTATGGATTTGAGTTACTTACTTCTTAAAAGTTCCTATTAGAAATTATATCTGAAGAGCGGCTAGGAACCCAAAGAAAATAGATACCATCTGCATTAATCTCTTTCTTGTTACAAAGTGACAAAAATGAGAGCCACGATAGCAAATGTTGCACTTTATCCAGACAGAATAAAACCTTACCAATCAACTGATTCAACTCAGATAACTAATGTCATTCTTATCCAAACTCATTGTTATTATTTTAATCCTTTAAAATATTAGAAGCCAAATTATTATTTTTCTTAGTATCTATAATTTTTACTCTTATTTTCTCATGTTGTGGATAAACTTCCTACTAATGGCATATGAATTATATCATTTACTTAGTAATTGATCATATTCTTATGTCAGTATATGAAAGGACATGGTCACAGACTATGTCATAAGAACATGAGTTAAGAATTTCTAATCATTATAGAATTTTCTTTTTTAAACCTCAAAGGAATATGTGGTTCAAATATATATAAGTTGTGAGTACTTTTTATCATTCTAAAAATATTTAATATGATTTCATAAAGGGACATATGGGATACTACAAATTACTCAAGTAAAAGAAGGGTGGTTTCATGGACCCCTTCAGGCCACTGGATGTGCTAACAATTTTATATATATAATAATATTATTTTTCTTAAAGAGGGTGTCCCAAAGCATGTAAGGGTCAAGCATCACAATACTTGAACCTGCCCCTGATTATGACTAAATACCTGTGACTCTGCTACCTGACTTGGAATTCTTGTTACACTCCCACTGGAACCTTCCTTTTGCTAATTTTGTAGAGATTTTCCTGTGAAGACCCTCAGTGACAAGAGCCCCTTGGCCACTTTATGGCTAGAACATGTACAGAAAATTGGTGTTCACATTGTTTTCTCTTTCATGAAAGCAGAGAATGTTTTTAACATTTCCCCAAAATGAAGGATCAAAACTTGACTATCTGAATTTTTATTTCTAATGTAAAAGATATATAGAAGGGTAACATATGAACATAGTTCATGGAATCCCTGATCCTACTTATCTGGGAATAATTTAGTGGCACAGTTATTTAATATTACCGTAATCAGTATGTCACTTTTCTTTGTTTCATATATCTGACACATCTCCAAATTATCAAGCATGCCTTAGGTTGTTTACTTTTAACTTGTAGGTTAATGCAGATGTTAAATTGAAACATGACTTATCAAAAATTTGTTTATAACTTTATGTTTAATAGTCATTCAGTTTTAATACTTTAATGCCATTCACTTTTTTGACATTTCACATTCACTTTAAAATAAGAAAAAAATGTATAACTACATGTCTTACTTATGAGTATAGACAAGATAAGCTTGCTATTTATCAACAGATTTCATCTCTGTGGCAGAATATCTACAGTGGTTTTAAAATATTCAACGTTTATGAGAAATGTAAATGAGGTACTGAAACACAAAAAAAGGTCACTCTTAAATCGGAATAAGAAACAGACCAGAATATTTAGACATTATGTCAATATTTATTTTAAAATATCTTATTTTTAATGAATAATGAAAAAATAAAGCACACTTAACATTTTCTATCCTGGTATATTCTTGATATTTTTGAATCATGCTTTTTCCATGGATATCTTTGTCGTCATTTGATGGGAACTAAGCACTTTATTTTACTTTATGGCTGTATCTAAAATGCTTGAAATGCAACACTGTGATCTCCAGCTATTTACAAGTTGGTATCTGTTTATTCCCTTAGTACACCGACAATTTTTCCTAGGTGCTAAGACACGAGATTGAATTTTTACAGAAACTTGAAAGCAACCATTTAACTAGCTTTCAGAGCATGGAATTTAATAGAATGTCCAGTCATTTGTATCAGGTGCCCTCAACTCTCTGTGGCCCCAAGTGCTCCACTTCAAAACAGAAACACAATGCAATAGGTTAGCAAAGCAGTTCCAATTTACATTTTGTTTCCTCCTGCCATTTCTTCTAGCGATGTCTTGGAATCCAAGCTGGGCACTATTTCATGTTTTTATGCCAAAATAGGTCTGGCCTGTCAAAATGTTTTATGACAGCTTGAATAAAAAACCATCGGAGAGCCATTTGAGATGCAGAAGGCTATGTATGTCCAATCTGACTTACTTATCAAAAACAAAATAATTTTTAAAAAAACAATGAAAGAAAGAAAGAGAGAATAAAAAGGGAGAAGATGGCTCTCCATCTGCCTGCCAATCTAGGAGGTTAACCTATTGTTTTCTTCCCTTCTCTCTTTTTCTCTTTCCCCCGTCTCCCCTGTATTCCTTCTTCTCTCTTTTCTCTTTCTATCCCCTCTCTCTTTTCTTCTTGTGTTGTTTTTTTTTTCATGTTCAGCTTTAGTAACAAATGAGCATCTGTCAGTTTTATAAACCGCAACAATAATTGTTTAAGACAATCAATTTTGGATAAACAGTCAACTACAGCAGAATAAGTCAAGATTTTTAAATCCCATTTTCCTTTATACATTATGCTTCTTTTTGTTTGTTATATGTTTATTTTTAAAATATAATTTTAATTTAATGTGATGACATAAGCACAGTTAGGCTGCAGTGTAATATATAAAGAAATATATTGTTCTCCAAATAGTAAGATTTAACGAAAAGATTGTTTGGTGGCTTTGTTAAAAAACAATAAAGTTTTTTTAAGGATATAGTGTAATTTTTTTCATTGCATTAGTATAACCAAATATATGCCTATCTATCTTACCTTTGTCTTTAATCAAATGATTATTTGGAATATATTGTTGTAACTGGATTTCATATAAAGCATAGCATTATCTGTTACCTGCATGCTTCTGGGTGCATTTCAATAAGATTTTAACTTTTAAGATGATTCTATGTTGTTGGAATTTTTTCTACCTTTTGTGAGGCTTACTGGCTACCTCCTCATAGCAGTTAAAATCTTCCAAAGCCTTATAATTAAAAGTTCATATGAACCATTTCTCTTTCAAATTACTGTCATACTTGGTTAAGAGATCCCAGGAATATTGTAAATTTTCTAACTTTCCTCTGCATTTTGTACATCTGGCCTCTATTGCCTTTTAAGGTGAAGATGAAACTATGTCTTTAGAAGATTTCGCTTTGATTCTGTGATAGCAGTCCCTCCTATCTTGTATTAATTTTATGTATATGTCAACGGTGGTTGGTCTTTAAAAAATAAATCAAGAAAATAAGTAAGATGTCTAAATGTTTTTAATATTGGTGTCAGTGTAGTAGTCTACCTGTAAATGAAATGTCTTCTTTTCCCAGTGTATTAGTTTGATTGATTGACTGACTGATAGATTTGCAAATGTGTTTCCAAGTCCATTACAAACCTCCATATGGCTTGAACTATGCCATGATAGCAGTGAATTTAATTAAACCTCCCATCTGATAGGCATGTCAGAAATTTTGGTGCATGTCTTTTGTTGATTTACTGGAAAAGCAATTCAGTTAGTAACCTATGAGCTGGATCCTATGTTACCTATAGAAGCTTGCAGATAATACCTATACGCCAACAGACTGAAGTAGTCTGTTAAAACTGCTGTGAATCAGGTGATCTGGAAGCAAGTTCACTGTTCCAAGAAGCACTCTGCATAATGAAATTCCTGGGCTGACTGCACAATAAGTGCTTTGCTTCATCACAGTCATGCTTTCTTACATCATTACAGTTAAATTTCCAGGCACCAAAACCTACATTGACCCTGAAACCTATGAGGACCCAAATAGAGCTGTCCATCAATTCGCCAAGGAGCTAGATGCCTCCTGTATTAAAATTGAGCGTGTGATTGGTGCAGGTAAGGTTGTTGTAGCTTCCTTGTTCAGCTGTTCCATTTAGCCAGGATCGAAAGTCATACATCATAATGACAGCCAAATAATTATACCTCAAGTATAGAACTTTTGCATTCACCTGAACTGTTGGGAGCAATGAGGCTGTACTTGCTTATGAAATCTTAAGAAAAAAATGAGAAAAAGAAGCATGTGGCAGGGAGAGAATCTGTATATATTTGGTTTTATGTTGAATCTTTAAGGGCTTGTTTTTTAAGCTATTTCATAATAGTCTTGGCTGGTTGCTCAAAAACTGATTCTGTAGTTCTTAAAGAATTTTCCTGAATGGAATATACATTTTCACTTACTTGATTTACCATCTTTTTTGAAAAGTTTTATTTGTGTCTTTTTTCTTATATTTGTAGATATTGGCTATTTTACAATTGAAATCATTCATGTAGAAAATTAATGTGTTTCAATTATTTAGAGTATATTATTTTATATATTTTCATAATAATCAAACAGTTTTGCATCCAAGTCCCTTAAATTCAGCATATGTAATACATATAAATATAAAACAAATCTTTGATAAATATTTACTTCTCAAATGTTAAAAAACAGTGGCAACATTTAGAATTTGCTAACGTACTCTTACAGCAGTGTAGCTTGTGTGTTATATTTGAAATCTAAATGTTGACTCTTAAAGGATATTTGATAATCGAATTGAAAATTTGTAGCCTGTTTTACACTTCAGGAAAGCTTAATATATATGAAGAGCTAAAATGTACCTTTAAGTTTTAATTTCAATTTTTCATTCTTTTTGTAAGGGAGATGAAATTTCTCATGTATAGGAATGGCATTCATTTTAACTTGGAGAAAATGGTTTCTTAATGTTTAAAAAATGCTTTTTAAGAAAAAATATTTCAGAAATTGAAATGCATCTGTTTGTTCCATTACTTCAGGAGAATTTGGAGAAGTCTGCAGTGGTCGTTTGAAACTTCCAGGGAAAAGAGATGTTGCAGTAGCTATAAAGACACTGAAAGTCGGTTACACAGAAAAACAAAGGAGAGACTTTTTATGTGAAGCAAGCATCATGGGACAGTTTGACCACCCAAATGTTGTCCATTTGGAAGGGGTTGTTACAAGAGGTAGTTAATGGTTGTATCTATCACTTATTGAATGAACTGCATGTCAGAAATTAGTATTATTGTGTACATAATAAAAAATCATGTACATATTGCACATTCCAAATGAACTGTTTTATATTTAATTAATTCCTTTTTTCTGCCACTTCAGAAAAGAAATTGGGAAAAATGAAATAACAGTTTAAAAATAAATCTGATATATGAAAAGACCAATAAGTTTTTATTTAGCTTCAAAGGCCATAAAAGTGATACAGTTTAGTTTTTATATTTTATATTAGTATTTTCTTTGTCTTTCACTCACAAAGCAGGAATCAGAGAACAGGTCTATTTTTATTTGTATGGCTTAATTGGAGGTATATGAACCATATTCTAAGGTAACATTTATGACTTTCTTGAGCTTAACAGCAGCATTGGAAATATTAGGAATACTCATATCTTACTCACTCAACAACTCAAAAGTTTAGCTTTTTGGCTTTTGAAATAATGGTTTTTTTTGTTTTATTTTGCTTAATTTTAGGAAAACCAGTCATGATTGTAATAGAATTCATGGAAAATGGAGCCCTAGATGCATTTCTCAGGGTAAGTATTAAAATTATCCTCCCATTCAGGATATTCTGTACATGCCACCAATATAATCTTGAGCTTAGTTTTGCAGTGTAAAATATGAACTTTATAAAATGTGAGGTCAAGAAATTATCTCTAAAAATCAGATTATCAGAGATCTAGACTGAATTAAACTAGAATATTGTGAGCATTTTAATAATAAAGTGTGGTTTAAAAAGTAGTCTCCAGTAGTGTCTAGTACCTGAAGCCTGGAGGTTACCATGAAGCCTTATTTAAATACATGTTAAGGAAAGCATATACAATTATAAATGAGATAAGGAGGTAAATAGTCTTCTCTTTAGAGAAAGTGAAATAGCCAGTTTACATTGACATTCTGATCCCATTTTCTGTAAAACACTTTTTATTGTATTTTGGGAAATTGAGTTTTTAAAATATACAATTATTAGTATGATTTTTAGTGAATGATATGTGACTTTTTGTGAGGGACAAATGCTAAGTACATAAATATGTATACAGTACTTGCATTCATAGGGACTGTTTACTTAAGAAGATGAACATATTAACATTTTCCAAATGGTAAGGAGAATATAATCTAAAGAGGTCATTTTGTGTGATCTAGTGTGATGTATTCAACATAGATTCATAAGCAATTAGAGTTTTGAGAAATTTTAATTCAGAGAGTTATATCATTGTGATATACAAGCAATCATTTCTCCGGGGCATAACCGAGAAGAGTCATCAACTTAAGCCAAAGTCCTGTGCTCAGCATGTTTGTATACACTTGTTGAAAACCTTGAGTTCAAAATAGTTCAGAAATACATAGTGGCCTCTGATTGCAAATATTTCTCAATGTTGCCAGTAATGTTTCTAAAACAGAGGAATAAAATGAAAGCAAAATCAAACACTACAGTAAGTTTCTACTTTGTAGTTTTTCTTCATTTTCAATAAAATATTTGCCCTTTCCTTTTCTTTCAATCTGGCAGAAAAACTTAATATATGTATATTCATCTTTTAAAATATTTTTAGATTATTTACATAATTTTTGTGGCATTAGAGAGCACTTAGCTGTCGGAAGTAATATATTTCGATATTCCTTTTCCTTTTACTTAAAATTTATGGATACTTTTACACACATATAATCTCAAACTACTATTAGTGATCTTAAAATAACAAATTAATATAGATCATGAAGCAAGTGCCACAGTGTGACCTTATTTTATTTGACTGCCAGTTAAATCATCATGTTACGTTTTTTCACAATGGTCCCTTTAAAAATCAACACTTCCTATTACACAATCATAAATGACAAGTATGCAGACGGTTCTTAGGGTGAATTTTGTCCTCGTTCATGGGCAGTTATCTGAACTTCTATTTTGTCTGTCTTCCTGCAGAAACATGATGGGCAGTTTACCGTCATTCAGTTGGTAGGAATGCTGAGAGGAATTGCTGCCGGGATGAGATACTTAGCCGATATGGGATATGTTCACAGGGACCTTGCCGCTCGCAATATTCTTGTCAACAGCAATCTTGTGTGTAAAGTGTCAGACTTTGGTCTGTCCCGGGTAATAGAGGATGATCCAGAAGCTGTCTACACAACCACTGTAAGAAAGACTATTACTATGCTTCTTTATATTTCTAACATTTTTCTACAGTGAAAACAAGACAATACAAAATTAAACAGAAGAAAAGAGGCGAATTGATCTGGCTTTTTCCTTTCCCCTGTGGAAAAATTATTGTTGTCATTACACACTACATATAAGCGAAGAAGGGACATACTAAGAGTGACAACATTGCTTACCTTCTATTGGAATGTTCCTGTACACACTGTGCAGTTCAGAAGTTCAGACACCACCTAGTTAGTAGGTCATAACTACAGCAGAAAAACTAACACATTTTCAATAAAAATTCTAAAATATATTTACTATGCTAACTCTCCTGATTCGGTACTATGAGAAAAAAGAAATAACTTGAAATTTTATTTTAATATTTCCTATTTTACTCCAGTGTATTAGTATGTTTGCTTAATTTGTCTCTGTCTTTTCTTAGACTTGTTCCCCGTGACCTTATAGGCCTATAGAGTGCGGTTGCATTAAAAAATGAAAACTTATAATGACAGTCTTATAAAAAGATTAGTAACTTCAAACATACTTAGATTCAAGACTGATAGACCTGATGCTGCTGAACTGCCAACCAATATACAAATGTTTATCAGTAGACAGAAATGATTTATAAGTGAAATTATTTATAAGCTCTTATACATATTTGAAATGTCAACTTATTTTTATAACAGGGTGGAAAGATTCCAGTAAGGTGGACGGCACCTGAAGCTATCCAGTATCGGAAGTTTACCTCAGCCAGTGATGTATGGAGCTATGGAATAGTCATGTGGGAGGTCATGTCTTATGGAGAAAGACCTTACTGGGACATGTCCAATCAAGATGTAGGTATTACACTGTTTAAGCAAAAAGGATTTAATACATTAATATCATTTACTATTGGATCATGTTGGTAATAGCTCACTGAGAAGAATTTTTGTAGAATTATGCAACTGGATTTTCTTAGTTATTCACAATTATTACTTCAAATTCCTACAGTTAATTATGATAAGCTAATGGTTCTATTAAGTTTATTTTGGTTTTCCTTCTGAACAGTTACTTTCTCTTTTCACTTAATTTCTCCTGGCATCAAAGAAGACTACAAAGGATATTTCTTCTTAAATAAAGATACTGGTCGGGCCGGGGATTTAGCTCAGCAGTTCGGTGGCCTGCCTTGCAAGTGCAAGGACCCGAGTTCAATCTTCGGTACAAAAAAAAAAAAAGATACTGGTGCTGTGCTTGTATAGTGTGGTAAGAGAGCTCCAGGAGTAAATAAATGCTTTTTGGAGAGAAGGAGGATTGGGTTTCATTTTCTTTATTTCTTTAAAGCTTAGGTTTCTTTTTGTTTTAGTGTTCTGAAAAAAAAAATCTGTTTAAATCGGCCATTGTTGATTAACTGTGTCAAATTTTAATCTCATGATACAATCTAGATTTTAAATCAATAATGGTGTTTATATATATATATATACACATACACACATATATATACACACACACATATATGACTTATAAAATATGGATATTCTGTTGTTATGGGACATATTAAGACATAAAACATGTCGCAATCCTTTGAGAAGAGGAGCTGATAATAGTCTGTAGAAACATATATCTCATACCAAGATAACTTTATAAGTAATGAAATATAAACACAAATGAATGTTTGCTTTAATTACATTGAGTTTAATAAAATGCCATTTCTGTCCATTGAGAACATTCAAATATTGGCAGATTCATATAGTTCAACGTATTGAAAATGTGAGTGAAATTTAGATAAATCTAAAGAAAGCACAAAATCCAAGAATGTTCCCTAGGTGGAACTATGTGGAAATTTGGTGAAGATCTTGTTTACATGTGATGAGAAAATTCTCCAAGAGAGCATCTTGAAGAGTCCAGAAGCAAAGGTTGAAGATGATATATGGAGTCCAACCAAAGTGACTCAGTTTCTTATAACAAAGATACTGGTTCACTGCTGGTTATTGGAAAAGAGTATTATGTCAGGACAGATTGATGAAAGGCTTCTTTGAAGGAGATGGGAACTCATTGCAAGTATAAGCTCTTCAAAAAGTAAGAAAAGAATAATCACTTCTTAAGGAAAGTTTGCATTGTCATTTAGAAAACAAATGTGACCAGCAAAACTATTTTGGAGTTGCTAGCTCTTAAAGTAGTATGTAAACATGGACAGCAGTAGAAGCTGACTATAATTACAATTGCATTATTTTTTTAAAAGGAGATTATATAAATCTTACATTAACATCTTTGTTTATAATTTTAGAACTGTCCATATCAGATTCCTTTCACTTAAAACTTATTTTTAGACAACTAAAGTAAGACTGTTGTTGAGAAGTTTATTTTGGGTGCATCTACGTCCAGATTTCCATGTTAACTGAACAGTTCTACTTGAAATGGGGAAGGGTTTAAATAAGTTAAATATTTTGATGTGTTGAATAGAGTGATTACATGAAACTTTTTATTTGTTTTTTTGTTGTTTTATTTTTGTGTTTCAAAGTGAAAATCTAAATGATGAGTCCTTTTGGCAGAGGCAAAGTTGCTAATATTTGACAGGTCTCAGTGTCAAAGATTTCATGGACTGTCAAGATATGGCAAACAAATCCTTGGGGCAGAGAAAGAGAAATATTTACATTCCCCAGACACTTCATGGAGTTTCACTTCTTTTGACACGTTCTTTTATACCAGATCCCAACATGAAATGGCTGACAGGATTATAAGACGATTTAAATTCAAAGTTTATTTAACTTCCAAAAATAATAATGAAAATTATTAAGAAAGGAAAAATAAATATCTCTAATTTTAATTTTTAAACCCTCCAATATTATTTCTTTATCATAAAAGGGGCTGTCATAAATGCAGAATGATTATACCAAAGAATAATAAATATTTTAAGTGATTAAATGAAATTGTATATGCAGAGTTTAGTTCTGACCTGAATATTTGGTACCATCCTTCTTCTACTTCTTCCTTTTATTTATTTTTCATTTTTAACTTCTGCATTAAACTTGGATACAAATTTGTACAGTAATAATAAATTATCTAATATATCATATTATATAGTGAACTAGCTATTCATGTTCTTATTGTATAATATTCATTATCTGATAGCTACACTGTTAAAGTGCTACTTGAGCAACTATATATAATTTTTAATATGCAAATGGAGAAAAACTGGGTAATTCAAAATAATTCTGGTATAATATTTTTAGAGAAAAGCTTTTTTTTTAAAGTGGAATCTGTGTGAAGGCTTCATGGAGAACCTAAAGAGATCTTTAAACTCCTTAATATATGTGGGATATATACCTGTGTAAAAATATTTATTGTATTTTTCTGGACAGGTTCCCATGATCAAATTTTCATATAAATACATGGTTACAGAGATACATAAATTAGACTAGATGGACTTATTAAGTATACCAGTTCACTTTGCATTGTCTAAATTTAGGAGCTAGGTGTTGTCAGCGACTTTAGAAGGCCCTCAGCCTTGTGTTTTAAGACTTTTCATGAGACATCGTGAAAAGTGATGGCTACATTTCTAAGCAGATCCTCAAAATTCTGGGCTGTGTGATGAATGAGATGAAGTTTCTGTAATCACAATAGAGAAGTCAGTGAGCTAGTTCATTGTCAGGAGGCTTGGTTTCACTCTGGTCAAAGCGGTGAGCAGGAGAAATTTAGGGAAAGGAGGTACGTATGTAAGTGAACAGACCACAGCCAAGTAGTTTATCTCTTGGTAAATACTCGAGTGAGAACTTATTTTGGTTCTCGTACACTTAAAACTTTCTAGAGCTTTAACTGCACTGCAACAGTTAAATATAGATATTTGCTAAAAAATCAAGAGGTTAAGCTTTCTAAATAAATTTTTAACTTCATTTCTTCAGCCAAGTCTGCAGATATTTAGCCTTTTCCATTAATGCCTTTTCAAAGAAAAATCTGTATGTATGTAAATATGGTCAAGCATAATAAATACTGTAGAAATTGAAAATCCTCTTTGGGCTTTCACACTAGCTGTCTTTGAATTGAACTTATATTTTGATTAGTCGAAAAAAGTTTTTTTTTTTCCTTTCATCTTATGAAAGTTTGAAATTATTGTGTAGGTTTTCTGTTTGTGGTATTCAACAAAGTAGTTTCTTCTTATTAGGATATAAGAATAAATTGTTAATTTTATTAGTAGTTTAGTCATAAGGATAATAACAAATTAAGGTTCCATAAAGATACAGGACATAAAGATAATCCCTTCAAATTATCCATTTAGTCTTTAATAGCTTTAAAATTATATTTATAACTAAGTTTATTCTTAACTAGATTGTAAACTCTCATTTTTTTCCACTTAGAAATCATTACTGATATATGACTTTGTATTTTTTCATATGAAGACAGAACAAAACCTGCAAAATATTTTGGTAAAATTTTGACATAATCCCATAAGTGCAGTGCAGCATATTTAATTGTAGAAATGTGAGTCATGTTGTTATGAGGTTAATGAAGTGAAGATGAGCTTTAAGCAGAAGACAGAAGCTGATCTTATTATATTCCATTTTGAGTTATTGCAGACCCATCATGGTAGTGTCTTTCCATGCTCCATTTTATTTAATTATCATGGTCATGCTCTAATAATATGGAAACATTATGAACAAGTAACTTTGGTTTTATTTCTAAATATTTCTTGACAGTTTATGACAAAGAAATGATCCCTGCTTTGCCCCAGAAATCTTTTTAGAAAATATCACTGCTCTTATCACTTCCTGTTCTTCTGGGACCATCTAGATGTAAAATTGCTGTCAATATTTTTCCGTGACTTCTGTTGGAGAGGTAGGGGTAAATCAGTGTAGACAAATCCAAGGTGTTTCTGATCATTTTACAAATTTTAAATACATTTAAAATACATTTAAATAATCACATAATCCCCTTAAAAATACAATTTTGGTCATTTTATCTGTATGCTTTGTTCTTTCCAAGAATATGCAATTATTTGCAGAAAGTATTCTTAATTTTTCTATATGGAAATATAAAGCCATTTATAATCACATGAGTTCTGATGAGTTAGCCTATATCAAATTCTATCTCTTTTATTGACAGCTATGTGATATTGGCCATTTATTTTATTTTTATGTGCTGCATATTATTTTCTCAACAGTCAGTACAATACTAATACCTACCTAATAAGACTTGTATAAAATCAAATGAGGTGATTTCAGTTTAAAAGCCTTTATAGAGTAAGTATTACATAAATGTTTGCTATGATCATTCGTTGTGTACTTAACAGGTAAGTTTTCCTGGTAATTTAACCACATAAAATTGCAAAACTTCGAGGTTCAGTTTGTCACCAAATCATCGCCTTTGGCTGGTTTATCCTCCAAGGGCATAGTTTAGATTATGCTGAACTACCTTAAAAGGCAAAGGAGTTGCCAACAAGTATCTTTAGTGCTTCTCTGGTTAGGGAGCTGATTATCAGTGGGTGCTTTAGTGTCCCAAATTCCATTCTCGTATCAGGGCATTCACTTGATGTTTTATACTCTGCTGCTACTCCTTTAAAATTTTGAAAATTTACAACCCACTATCTTGGAACATAACGAGAAATTGTGCTTTGTGTTGAGATCAGTATTGTTCCCCTGCTATAACAATAAGCTTCATCAGATTTCTATAATGTAATTGTTACCTAGAGAGGTCCTTTAACTCATTCTTATAAGAGTCATTCAGTGGTACTATGCTCTGTTCATTGACACAAGGACTTAAGAATAAATTGTGTTCACCGCTGAAGAATTCTAAATGTTGTCAGAAGCTTGATGCCCTGTTGAAAAAAAGCAAGTCAAGAAGGTCACGAAAAGATTTAGATTTACATTTTAAAGGATGATTTGAAGGGAAGAGAAATTTTATCTGCATTGTTCTGTTAAGAACACCTGAAGAAGCAGGGCAGTAGATTAGGAGGTGATGCAGAATGGAGAATTATGGACTAAATTATGAGCATTAAAGTGAAGTTCTATCAAATCAGATGGAAATTGCATATGCTCAAATACAAGCAACTACGAATAAAGGAAAGAAAAAACTGCCTCTGCTATTGGTTATGATGTGGTCCTTTTAAACACATGAATCTTTGATTGTTATAGTTTTCTTATTCACAAATTAAACCATTGCTTGGCTCATTTAACCAAGCTTTCCAGAAGTACACTATATTAAATTTTATCTAAGTTATTTAACATATAGCACCTTTGAGTCCAAGTACAGTACTGTTATTGGAACGTTATACAAAATCACACGAAGTTCTTAGAATTTAGAACACTTTTTAACATATAATCCCTCCTGTATGTTTGTGATCATCGCAGAGTCACCATTTATGCATATTTGCTTATAGAATAAATAGCTTTATAGAGGGATGTTTTAGATGAGTGTTTACAGTGATCCACCATTTATAGTTACAGTGTCATAAATTTTAGAATTTTGCTAAAATTCAGTTTCACCACTAGTTATTAAAGGTCACCCAGAACAAAGGTGTTTTCCCCATAATTTTTGTTCAAAACAATGTCCTTCAGGAGTAGTCCACACTGTGAGACTTTGTAAAGACCTGTCTATACAACAGTCAGAGATCATATGATTCTTCAGGGAGTGAAAAATGCTTTCCTAGTACTTGGCATAGATTTATTTAAGATGCAGAATCATCAGAAGGTGGTAACTGAGTGGCCATGAATGTGAAAACGGTACTACATTTCTCAGCTTTTTGTCTGAAATGACTGGTATTGCTATTAATTGAAATAGAAAATGTTCAGAAGGAAGACAGTAAGTTCAAGTTTAGATTTAGAGAGAGAGATACCTATGAAGAATCCAGGTGAGATGATCATAGACATGGAAATACTATAACCTAGTTGCTAGGAGAGAAGTAGGGCCAAGATTTATGCTTTTCAAATTCACTCTAATTAAGTTTATTCATTTAACTTTTATATTTTGTCAATTTACCCATACAGATTTTTCTTAAATTAAATTTTACAACAGACTTAAGTTTTTCGCATATTCAAAAGATTTTCTCCAAAAATTTTAATGGCAATATCATTATTAATGACATCCTACACTGTTTCACATTTTATTATGCTATTATTGAATGTCAAGATGAAACTCATGGACATGTTTCTGTAAAGAGAGTAAGGTCACTAACATTTACTAAGGACACCTTTTGTCTACCTACTTATGGCTTAATTTTCTTCAAAAACTCAAGCTTAGATTTTTTTTTTTGAAAGTCATTTTTTTCTTCCATTTTTACTGCTATTATATGTGTCAATGCATCATTATGCCCCTTGAATAGATTTTATTGTAAATCCTCCATATGTGTGGGTTTTTAGCTTCCCATTATCTTCTCTGTGCTGCTCACTCTTTAAAAATTTTTGATGTTTAAGATCTTTCTTTTTTCTGTATAAATAACATATTTGAATAAGTAACTCAGACATTCTGATTACCATGTGCAAATGTTCGTGGAGACCTATTTTTAATTAACATTCAAAGCTTGAAAAGAACAAGAACTCCGGCTGTTATTGCATATGCATAGAGGTATGCTGATAAAAGTTTAAAAGCCAAGACTTCTGACTGCGAAAGCTCTCTCCTGTCACCTTACTCACTCTCCTCTATATTGATTTCTGTCTGCTAGTGTGGAGCCACTGGATGTGAGTCAGGAATGAGTGGTTTCACCTCCTGCGAACCCGTACAAACTGGCTCCACATACCACTTATAACAGTAAAGGCTAATAAGCTTCACATTTTTTAACAGAATAAGTGTGGTTGGTAACATTTTCTGTCATTCTGTGTTCCCATATTTTGATATCTTGTTTAAAAGTATCACTTGCGCTCAACTAAAGTGAATCATTTTTACATAGTCTGAGTAGCTCAGTTTCCTTTTCCACTTGCAGATTCTTTTAAATTTATAGACAAGTATGTGTACTCAAAATGTATGCAAGTAAAATAGTTCCATAACATGTTCTCTTTTGAAAACCTCTGGGATGACATTAAATATGTTTCCATCTCTCGCACCTTGGTGAACTTAATTGCTGCTCCCTATTGCTGAATTAACTAGAAAATGTCATCATATCCTGTACTTCATGAACCCCTTAATAACATGCTTAGTATTTATGGATGTTTTGGAAAAAAAGTAAGTAAGTCTATTTGCAAAGCTATGTGTCTCTGTCATATCTGGATAAAAAATGTTGCCTACCAAGCAATTCATTTTATTGTAATTGAGCCTCAGTCAATAATATTTTAATGTCCTCTTGGCTGTTAGGTTATAAAAGCAATAGAAGAAGGCTATCGCTTACCAGCACCCATGGACTGCCCAGCTGGTCTCCACCAGCTAATGCTGGATTGTTGGCAAAAGGAACGTGCTGAAAGGCCAAAGTTTGAGCAGATAGTTGGAATTCTAGACAAAATGATTCGAAATCCAAATAGTCTGAAAACACCGCTGGGAACTTGTAGTAGGTAAGAAATACTTGAGGGGAGAGAATCTGGATGACAATGAAAAATACTCCCATAAACCTTTTGCTCCTTAACCCTACCTCAATAATAAATGGATTGTTGTGTTGAAATATTAATCCACATTATATATATTTATAGCAGTTTTTCTGTACAGATGGCTTATCTCAATTGCTATTTAAAGAGTTAATTTTTTTCTTTTAAGGTATGACTCACTACCTATCTTTTTCAGAAAACTGTCTAAACTGAATTTTCTGAAAAAATAGCATTTTATATTTGCAGAACAGTATTTTCGCATGGATTTTTATTACTGTTGACTGACAACATATTGTCTATTTTAATGTTTTACTTTGAATTACTTGATAAAATGGTTCTGTGAAAGTTCACAAAAGTAACTCAACACACCATTTAAGAGGTAAATACATTGTAAAAAAAAAAAGTCCATTCGTTCTTTTCATTTGGCTTTCTCCATTATAATGCATATCAGTAATCATTTAGCTCCTGGTGCCAGGAAACTTGATACTCTGACCTGCATTGCTAGTGCTTGTAGAGTTGAATTGACTCCACACACCTCACAAGATAATTTTGGTACAGCAGACACAGTCTTTTCAATATCATTCTTGTGGCCTGAGGAAATTAGCACAAGCCCAGCTATGCTTCCTTCCTCCTAGTTATGCACTTTTAAAGAAGTAAATGAACAGGGTCGGGGATTTAGCTCAGTGGTTTGGTGGCCTGCCTTGCAAGGGCAAGGACTTGAGTTCAATCCCCGGTACC
>NW_022900926.1:57979568-57995362 GCF_012274545.1 Fukomys damarensis | reverse complement strand
AAAAAAAAAAAAAAAAAAGAAGTAAATGAACAAATATTTACTAATTCCAATTACTATTAGCTGTACTTTTTTTTTTTTTACCGGAGATCGAACTCAGGACCTTGCGCTTGTGAGGCAAGCAGTGGAACCACTGAGCTAAATCCCCTGCCCAGATTAGCTGTACTTTCGATATCACATGGAAGACACAACCTAATGGTCATCACATCTAAATAAAATTTAAATTCAGGAATTTGTAATTATTGAGTAACGTGCATGCTCTATGTTTTTATTATCATATCTGCTCATCTGTTATTGTATAATAAATTAAAGTATCTAACTTTATGCCTATACTGTTATTCTTGTGTGGCTAAGACATTACTTTTTTGGTAGTTCGTAAGAATATTTATTTTTTCTGTTTTATTTTTATCTAGGCCAATAAGCCCTCTCTTGGATCAAAATACTCCTGACTTCACTACGTTTTGTTCAGTTGGAGAATGGCTACAAGCTATTAAGATGGAGAGATATAAAGATAACTTCACAGCAGCTGGTTATAACTCCCTTGAGTCAGTGGCTAGGATGACTATTGAGTAAGCTTAAACTTTTTAAATTATGTTTGAGAATTGATTAGGTACACGTCACATTAGGCCAGCACAAATTCGGGGGGAGGAGTTAAAAAGTTGCTTCCTCTGTAAATATAAATTATCACTTTAAATGCTTCCAGTTACCATTTGATTCAGTGAACAGTTACGTATTCATTTCACAAATGATGAAGCCGAGACTCAGATAGGTTAAATATCTTCTCTAAGCTAACTCAGCTGGTATGTGCAAAAAAAACCAAAAAAAACAAAAAAACAGGGCAACACAGGTACTCTATACCCTACCCATGGAGGCGTCCTCTCTCATTAACCTTGTGAGTCATTTAGGTCCCTGCTCTCTGGGAAAACTTTCTCCATTGCAAAGTAGTATTTCTTGTACTGTGTTTGTATCAGACACTAAAAACTCTAAATGTCATGTCCACTTCCAAAATCTATTAGGATGCCCAGTACAGTTACTTTCTGATGAGGTCACTGGTTACTTCATGCAAATAACTGTACCTAAGGGTTGTATTTACTTTTTGGAAAGTATGTGACTGATTGAATTGTTTTAACCTTAAAAAATTACCCACTCGAACAACTTTTGAGATTGCTATGAACTTGAAGTTAAGAACTAAATTTTCCTTCCTAGCTGCATTACTGATCATGTGATCTTAGAAATAATATCTCTGAACCTCAGTTTCCCTGCCTACAGCATACCTCTCATGGATGACTCCGTCCCTCTCAGTCAGTGTGTGTGAAACAGAAGCATTATCAAGATTCTATCTGTGAAGTCTTATTTAGTTACTTAATTTGTTAGTTTTGGGGTTGGTTTTTGTTTGCTTGTTTGTTTGTTTGTTTTTGAGACAGGGTCCTCCTCTGTAGTGCAGGCTGAGCTTGAACTCACTCTGTAACTCAGGCTGACCTCAAACTAACAGCGGTCCTGTTTCAGTCTCCCAAGTGTTGGAATTACAGGTGTGTTCCACTACACTGGACTATGAAGTCTGATTTATGTACGGACATGAGAAGGGTTTCACCTTTCTCGTAGGAGAAGTAAACCAGAAATCAAATACTCTTCCTGTTATACATAGGGAAGTGGCATGTACATGAATTTAAGCATGTGCATATTCTTATTTGATTTTATTCTAACCACTGTGTTCATAAAGGTAGTATTCTTACACACAGATCCCCACAGTACTCTGAAAAAATGTACTTCTTAAAGTTCCTACTCTGAAATACTATAGTATTATAATGTTTTAGCTGCTTGTAAATATCTAAGTTCAATCTTTCTGGCCAATAGAAAAGGCCAAATTATATAAACAGATTTAATTAACGTATTTTGAATTGGAACATTAAGCATTTCACTGCTTTTAATATGTTTTCCCTGACATATAGTTGAGTAAGTGAACTGAAGTATACAATAAATAATGTGCTTAGAATTACGAACATGACAAACTCAGTATAAAATTTTCTAATCAGCCAGGCTCATACCTATAACTCCCACCTACTCAGAAGACTGAAATAGGAAGATCCCAAGCTCAGGGATCCCAAGTTCTTTTCCACAGCCTTGGCAACTTCATGGGACTATGTCTCAAAATTAAAAAAAATATATATATATAGATAGATAGATAGATAGAGATATAGATATAGATATATGTATATATAATTACAAGGGATGGAGGTGTAGCTCAGTGGTACAGTACTTACCTAGCATGTGTGAAATCCACAGTGCCACTATGCACACAGGTACACACACAAAGTATGTGAGCATGATAGCACTGATGAATCCTGATCTCCCACTGGGTCCCCCCAACTTCCATTCACACTATATCCTATGTTTCCAATTGAAAAATTGTAGGGCTAGCCAGATTCAAAAGTACGCTTCAAATAACCTTTCCTAACTATGTAAGTTTATATTTATAAAGATTTTAATAACTGTACATATAAGAAACATTTCAGATCAGTCCCCAAATACCTACTCTGGGGCAAATTGAGAGCTTCAGTAGTTGGGTTTTTACTAAGGAGAAGGTTGATGATGCAGGTTGCTAATATAATCCCTGTAGAAATATGGTCGGATGCCATGAACACTAAGAAGATAACAGAGCAGCTAATTAAACAGTTGATGACTGTTAAAAAACCTTATGAATTCTTTGCAAAGTACCTAATTAAAATGTGTTTGTCTTTTTCAGAGATGTGATGAGTTTAGGGATCACACTGGTTGGCCATCAAAAGAAAATCATGAGCAGCATTCAGACTATGAGAGCACAAATGCTGCATCTACACGGAACTGGCATTCAAGTGTGAGAAGTGTTTCTCCCTCCTTGGGAGTTGAAAGACTAACAGAGAAGAGTACTGGCCTCCAGTTTATGCATAGAGTGCTGCTAGAAGACAGCTGATGTATGGGTCGTTCCACAGAACAGAAGGTGTAGGAAGCACCTACAGACTTGAAATCCTAAGTGCCACCAGAATATACAAAAAGGGAATTTAGGATCCACCACTGGTGGCCAGGAAAACAGCAGTGACAATAAACAAAGTACTACCTGAAAAACATCCAAACACCTTGAGCTCTCTAACCTCCTTTTTATCTTATAGACTTTTTAAAATGTACATAAAGAATTTAAGAAAGAATATATTTGTCAAATAAAATCATGATCTTATTGTTAAAATCAATGAAATATTTTCCTTAAATATGTGATTTCAGGCTATTCCTTTTTTAAATCATTTGTGTTTATTCTTCATAAGGACTTTGTTTTAGAAAGTTGTTTATAGCTTTGAACCTTTTTAGTGTAAATTTATGACACATTGCTACACTGGGTACCTTTGAAAGAATCTCAAATCAAAAACAAACAAACAAAAAAAACATAGCATGGATTAAGATATGTCTTTGTAACAGCATTGGTATCCTTTTTGTGCCATTTGATTCTGTTTAATCAGTGCTGTTTTGATATTGTTTGCTAATTGGCAGATAGTCCAGACAATGCAAGTTGCCAAGAGCTCTGATATTTTTTAAAAGTAAATTTTTTTGTAAAAATCAGACAACACACTAACTTTTCAATGAACAAAGCAATAATGATCCATAAATACTCTAAGGCACTTTTAACAGATTGTTTATAGAGTGATTTTACTAGACAGAATTTAATTAATAAAACTCAAATTTTAGGTTCGTGTCTATATTTTAAAAAGATGAGGCACTTCACCTAAAGAATGCAGGTGGAGGCAAGTCTCTGAAAGCAAAAACTATCCAGTGTTATCTAAAGTTTAGTCTGAGCTTCTCAAGATTTTTCAGTCTTGTGACATTAGGCAGTTTTAGAGAAATAGTTAACGTATATTTTATATTCTTTTCTGTTGAAATGCAGTCCAAACATGAAAGGAAAGAAATTAAGTTTTATATTAGAACTCTGAAGCATGATATAAGGGGCAGTTCACAATTTTCACCTTTGGGAAACAAATCTGCTGCATAGAATATACCATTGCAGATAAAACAAAGCAATGCAAAAAGTCTTTTATTTGTGAACCCTGATGCGAGAAACCTGTTAAGTGAAAGAACTCTTTTTACCTTGGAAGGAAGAGGTGAAGGATCTGGCTTAAAAAAATAAAACAACTTTATTTATTAAACCATATTATTTGATTACTTGTTAGAATTTCATAAGCAATAATTAAACGTGTCTTTATAGATATTTCAGGAATGTATACATATTGTGAGTAATGCTTTCAAAAGTTATGAAAATCATGAACTACCCCAGAATTGAACTATTGTACTTCCAAAGAAAATTGGGCTGTTTATAAAGACTTTAATAGAGAAAGATCCCAGGGATCGGTCATAATTGGTCTTGTTTGATAATGTGGACATCCACAAACAAACAAATAACAGAAACAAAATCTGTAAATGTTCCTTTGTAAAACTTGTAAATTTTATTTATACTGTCTTGTTTTGTACACACATTTCTCTGTAGTGGGCTCTGAATACATTGAAAATGCACTATATTTTTCTATTTTACTTGCAGAGCATCACAAAAGAACAGGTATTTTCAGTGCTACATGATGTGTTTTCCCACATTTAGGACCAAAGATGGCTACAGAAAAACTCAAATGGATTGCTTCCCAAACCCCTCCCCACCCTTTTTTTTTTTCCTTTTAAATCACTGTACAGTGTTACTTGATATTTTAATTTATTTTTGATTGACTAGAAAAATCATTTTAATTTCACTAAAATGTTTTTGTCCCTAAGGAAAAATAATCTGTAAAAATAATTTTAATTAGCATAATAGTCACCTAGACACTTCCATTTGTAATCTTTGTAATAGACTGTAAATATATTTTTGGAACTATAACACAACGTGCTTGAGGGTTATTTTTCAGTGTCTGCAGTGTATACAAGTGTTTATACTAAGTACAGCACTTTACAATCCTAATCAGTAGCATTGGCCTTTGTGAGAATGAGTGAAAGAGTTTGAGTGAGTGTTCTTAATTCCGTTTGGATTCTAGACTCACTAATAATGAAGTTCTTTTCTCGTTCATAGCTTAAGGTGCTTATTTTTTCTATTAAAATTAAATTAACAAAAAGCCATTCTAGAAATAGAAGACATAGTATGGAACATGCAAATGGTGTCTTTCCTGCTTTTTTCTAGCACTAGATTTATAGTTGAGTAGTCTTTCTTGAGTAGAAGGGCAGAATAAAAGTTTTTTTGAGTTTTTTTTCAAAAATAACTTTTTCCTTCAGCAATATACCTCATCTGCCTTAAATTTTTTACAGCTCTTTACAGGGAAAGGGGAGAAGGGATGGGAAAGACACACAGCACAATAGGAAGTGTATGATTACATCACTATCTCTCATTTGTAGGTTTCTTTTCTCAATCAACATTATAATTTTGAAAGTATGCGTATGTGAATAAACATTAGGAGAAAAAGAATTAACATTGTAATGCTGATTGTAATACTCTCTTCCAGAAAGAGATGAGATGGTATAATGATAAGAATGTACAACTTGCACCTTGAAATCTTTTTTGATAAATTAGTGCTCAGGGGAGGAAAAGTAAGGAAAGTGAACGTCAAAAATGAAATTCCAAAATTATAAAAATGCAAAAGGAAATGGCCTCCTTGCTTTAATAGAGCCACCTTTTATAAAATGCTGTCTTCAGTCTTGACCTGTATTTTGCATTCAGTACTGAAATAAAAGTAACTTTTACTACATCTGAATCTAACATTTTCTCAGCAACTGATCTGGGATTTGTTTACAAGAGCTGGTGGTTTATGCTTGTCAGAGCACTATTAGTTGAATCATATTGTATACTTATGTAATCTACATTAGCTAGTACTATTTAGGACTATATTTTAATTGCTCCTCTTATCTGTGTTTTAAAGACAATTAAAATGGTGTGATTCACCTCTCTTTTTTTATTTAGGTAATGCTGATATTCTCCCTTTTGTTTCCTGAGTAGCCTGGAACTGTGCTACTCTCTGATGTGCATGTTCAAATAAATTACTGATGTGTATTTTTTTGCTATATGTGGAGAAATCATGGGAAACTTGGGGCGAGATGTGCTTTTTGTTGGTTGAATTTGTCCCTCCTTGCCTAAGAATTACTACAGGGGTCATCCTTTTATAAGGACAAACTGCTTTTGAACAGTGTCTTCCATGTATCAAGCACAAATAACTCTTTCTTCAACACGAATCATAAGTCTCTTTTTACCAGCTTAAAATAATAAACGAGTCTGTTAGACAATGTAAAGAAAATCCTGTCTCTAATCATTGGTGAATTCCTTTTTGTCCCTTACACATTCTTTATTTTCTTACACAATAACATGAGAAGAGATAAAGTTTTATTGAAATAGTTCAGTGGAGTGATCAGAATATGAATAAAAATTAATGTCCCTAGCTTCCTCTCATCCTCTTGCACACTGACTTAATTCCACCGTAATTATTCCTGAACCAAGACTATGTCTTCAAGGACCCTACTGTCGAAAATTTTAGTTTAAATTCCTTATTTTTTCCTGAAGCTAATACCACTTGCAAATATGTCTTTTGTGGTCCCTGTCAGGTGTTACGGATGTAACAGGCAACTTGGAGCTTTTGCACTTAGGCTCCTGGAGGAAGAAAATCCAGACCAAATGGGAATAGAGATAAATCCGATTGTGCTATTCAGTTGTTTAACATTAACACTGACTCAGTGATCGCTTCAACTTGCACCTGAAATTAAGAGTCAAATACTCTCTACCAGCACCATCTCCACCTCTATAAACATGAATCTCAAGCATGTTTCAAGAAAATAATAATAAGTTTGGGGATTCAGCTCAGTGGTTCCACCGCCTGCCTCGCAAGTGCAAGGTCTGGAGATCGATCCCTAGTACCTAATAATAATAATAATAATAATAATGATGATAGTAATAATAATAATAACAACAACAACAACAACAATAATAAGCAAATGGCACATGCAGTTCTGTCACTAGCTATTGCGTTTGGGAAGCCTGTGCCTGGGCTAGGCTGAACTAAATTTCAAAAATAATCATGAAATTTAGGCCTGTCTCTGCCTATTCCTGACATAAATGCAAATGAATGGTGGTGAAGATCCAAGGCATAAATGAGGAAAAGAAAAGAAGTGACAAGCAACACTGTCATTAATTTTTACACAGCGGTAATTACACAGCCTGGAACACTGAGGGATAACCCTGAAATTATCAAATTACAGTACTAGATTTATAAGTGGCACAAATCTATACTATCCTATCAGAGCTCTTTTCCTCTGACACTATAAAGCCATTATTTAAAAGTACAAAGAGTCTACTAAGAAAACAATGTTTTAATATATGTGGTATCAGTAACAGTTTTTTTGTTGAGTACTTATCTTGTACTTTTACCCTTTGTTTTATATTGTTAACTGCAATGAAAGCTCAGCATCAGTTTTGAAGAAATCTGCTGAAAGGAAGGAATACAAATGAAAGACATGATCAAATTTCTAAAATCAAAAGACCGTAGCTATAGTCATTCAGTGATAAAAGACCATGCATGGTACTTGGCAAACTTTCAAGTTTCTCTAAAGAGAACAGCATCCTCCTGGCCTTGTGTCAGTGGCCCTGTCACAGCCCCCACCTCTTGTGCTCATTTGTCTGATGCATCTCGGCATAGCTGGAAAAATATGAGCAGGAGAATAAAATATATTTCAAGATGCTTCTGTGAATCTCATTAGAGTTAAATGCTCTAAGTGTGCTTTTTTTTCTAGTTCAGTGATAGAATGTAATTAAATCTGTAATTAAACAATAAAAAACCTCTTCTGACTGACCTTGAGGTTAAAATAAATATAATTAATTGTTCCAATTTAATTGGGCCTACTGCATAAAGGAGAGATATGCAGTAATGCTAGTCTATTATATTTTAAGTAGGTAACAAAAGAAGAGATTCCTTAGGTATTAAACAGTAGCAGGTATTCCTAAATTTGATAATTTAACAAAATAACAAGTAAGTGCAATCTACAGTAAACCTTCCTGAATAACAAAGTTCTGTCACTCATAACATGTACTTGTTAGTTCAAATATCCCCAAGATTCTATTACAGAATATTACATTTGTTTTCCTTTGAAAATCATGACCTATATATTTATAGACTTTATATATAAGTAAAGAAATTACGGTATATTTTTCATTGATCTCGAAGATGCTCAAAATGAAGGAGATACTTTTGTTTTAGATAGTGTTGGTTCTGATTTAGCAAAAGGCAGCCATAATGTACCAACCTCACCATTTCACTGCATAATCAAAACTAAATAAAATGTATGATTAGACAATAAACTCTAGAGAAATACATACAGGATAAACTACACACACAGAACTGGTATTCATATAAAATAAAGGGTTTTTTTTAATATTTCACAATTTATAGAAATGGGGCAAACTCAAGAACACTTTTAAAATGTGAAATGGATTTGCAGATACTTAGTACACTGATAACATAAATTCCAGAGCAAATTACAACAGGAAGTTCTAAGTTTACCCTGATATCCCTCTGTCAATATGCTAGAGATATGCACTATTGATGTTAAGTGCTGAGCAAAATATAAAGCTAAAATGTACTCTTAGGAAAAAAAATCACCACCTTCCTTCAGCTCTGACAGTTGCAGGGGCATTTTCAGGGACCTGGCCACCTTCTGGTCAGACCTTATTGTAACTCCATGTTTTCACTTAGATCCTCACCATTTGCACACTGAGCTCCATACACATTCATTAAAACTCAGCTTCACAGAAACAGTAGCAGCCTGACACTACAAACAGACCGTCTTAGCTTTACTGAGGAAATGAACATGGCCTACGCATAAGGTCTTGCTGCTATTTCCATAGCTTTCCTTATAATGAAAGGCTGATGTGGAGCCAGCAGAATAAGGTGCAATAAGAAAACACTAGCAAATATTATATAATACTATCTTTTTATTTATTTATTTATTCTTAATTTTTTGCTATTTTGAGACAGGATCTTGCTATGAATTTCAGGCTGGTCTTGAACTCAGGATGTGCCCAGACTGGCTTCAGACAGGTGACAATCCTCCTAGCTCAGCCTCCTGAGTTCTGGGATAGCAGTCGTGTGCTACCACTCCTGGCTCTATCTTTTATATTTTGAATAGGGACATTCATTGCACTGAAAAGTCAGAGTGGAATTTTAATAAATATTGAAAGTCATGTAGAAGAAACCTATTTTAATTGGAAAAGCACTGAAAACTATTGACAATTCTGACCAAAAAAAGTGTTGTGGTGAAAATGAAGGTGCTAAGATCTGGCATCGATCTGTGAAATATGAAATAACTTCTCTTTCTTTTTGATCTAGAGCAATGGAATATACCTGTGTGCCTCCACACGTTGGCTCTGTATCTTCATATTCCTTCACACTCTTCTAAGTGGAGGGAATTCTCCTCATCAAGACATGGCTCGAAAGTTATTTCCTCCATGTTTTCATAACATCAGGAGCCAGAATTAATTCTCGTTTCTACACTTTGCTTACAGTCAGCACCATGATTATCCTATCCTGTTCTGTCAGATTATGTGTGTGTCTCTCTTCCACTAGATCAAGTACTCTTGTAGGGCAAAAGCCAAATGAAATTCCTTGTTTTATGTCCTTTGAGACTTAGTGGTTTCTGTCACTCAGTAGACTATAAATATTTTAGAACCCTTGAAGTGTAAATTAGTTTGACTTTTTTTCTTAAAATATATCGAGGATTGGATGCTCTGAAAGATGAACGGAGGCAGTGCAGATGGCAGTAAAATGGGTGCTGAAGGAGAAAACAACTTCAGAGCTTGGAAGGATGGCTCTGGGATAGGCCTGGTGACAGAAATGACAGAGGAGATGCAAAGAGGACACAGGAGATGTAGGAAGTGGAAAGACTGAGTAGAACACAAGATTAGGTGGACCAAATAGCATTTTCAGGATGTTAGAAATGAATGGGAGGTCTCATTGGGGTAAATATCTGGGCAAGATTAAAGGACTTGGAATCAAGTGGAGGAAATTGGACTTGCTGAGAAAAGCAATACAAGACTATGGATACTGTATTACATTTGACAAGACAAATATATGGTGAGAATGTTTTCAAAGGAATAGTAATACACAGAAGTAAAATATGATTTCACTTCTTAAGCACAAGCTCAGGTTCTAATTTAACAATTAGACCTAGACAAGGAAAAAAAATGTTTTTTCTTCTTGTATGTAAAAGAAATGCCTTCATTCCAGTTCTTAAAACACAGGCATATTAGCAATTCTAGAATTAAGTAAAAATACAATGCAGCAGAATGTTGTAGGTTAGCTTGTAAGTCTACTTACCATTTGTTGATTACTTGACATTTGGCTTGAACATTTAAACTGAAGCTCGGTTTCCTTATCCATCAGTTTAGAGATAGCTCTCTTGCTTCTTTTTCTTTTCAGTTACTTTATGAGAAATGCACAATATTAAACATACAAATGAACTTTAAGTAATCTAAAATAAATTTAAAATAACATGATTTTATCTCTTGCCAATTGCCTTCACATGTTTCAGTTTAGTTTAATAAATTCTGATATATGTGCATATGAAAAAAGATTGATGCTATTATATTTATCAATGATTTTGGTGTTTTCTCACTTTTCAAATAAGGATTTTCTTAACTGCACCACTTCTTTTTGAGCTGCATGACTTGGGTTCGGTATAGCCCAAGAATTTCCCTGAACCATGTATCTTCTGTTTTGTTTTTGCTTCCGAGGCTTCCTGTGAAGTGCTAGATCAAATTCAAGGTTTTTTTGTTTTTGTTTTTGTTTTTCAATTCCGGTGATTTTACAGCCTGTAATTTGCAAGGTCTCTTAATCCCATAAACTGTAAATCGAGTCCTCTACTTTCTGTATTACAGGCTGTTTATCTAATCTTACAGCTCACCTGGAATTTCTTGACCATCATGAATTCTGTGTTGGCCCCAGGGTTACAGAAGGTGGGGTTATTTAGCACTAGTGAGAGCTGCCTAAATTGAACAACTGCAGCTTCTGCATGAATAAATTATGTTTGCTTGTTCAGTGGTGCTCCAGAGTACAGTAAATTTTGATTTCTCGATTTTAATCTTGTTTGTACGAATACCTAATTATGCTTGTTCGGTTTAGCACTGAGTGGAATGTTAGGTAAGGTTATTGTTGATGGATTGCTCCTCGTGAAATGTCAGCCACAGGAGTAGAGTTGAACATTTCTAGTTGAAACAACATGGCTGAAGGTGGGTCAATACTGCTTTTAAGCTCTGTATGATTTTAGAGATTTATAACATGCATGTAAATATTCACATCCAACTCAACCATGGCAGGATTTTTCTGGTCCTTCTCACAAGGCGTTATTTAAAAATTACTCTGGAAAGCTGACATTTTTTTCAACTTTTAAAAAATGAGTATTATTTGATTTTTAAATGGCTCACTCCATTTAAAAATAGATCATCACTATTAGTATATTTCAGATAGGTAGAAATATGTATATTATTTTGTATATTATACAAGTATTAGTGCTTTAAAACTAACTACTTAAAAATACTGTGACTTAGTAAATAAGTACACAAATTGAGATAGAAGGAATATATTTTTAACATTATTCAAATAAACTCTTTGACTTGGTAGTTTCTCCATCTTTCATTGTAAAAATATAACTGCTATCATGTATAAAACCATGAAAGTTCTTATAATACATGACATATTACATCATGATTTGCATGTTGTAATTTCTTTAAAAGCCTGAAATACTTGTTCCCAAACCTCTCATTTTTGGTTTTCAAGTTAGCAGTACTTCTTTCTAAATTTAACTTCACAAAATGTGATGGTAAAAGGTGAGAGTAGTTTATGTTTTCATTTCCAAAGTAAATGTGTGAAATTGTAACATTCATGGGAGTTCAAGATATGACAAATAAGTCTCTTTCTCCCTTGGTCAGATGATATAACAAGTTTGAGAAAATTAAGTATCTACAAACGCTTGAACTGTACTGGAGGAAAAGGTTAGTAGTGTTGTGAAGAAGGTAAGAAATTCTTTTTTCTCAGCTTTAAAATTCTAGTTCTATGAATTACTAGTAGACTGGTTACATAATCACATTTTGCCTCATTTTTCCCCAGTGAGAATGATAAATTACATCTGTTTCATGAGATAGTTTTAGAATTAAATAAATTAATATATATATATAAAAATCTTAGAGTTCCTGGCTATTATTATTTTGATCACTGCCTTTATAACTAAAGACTTCTTGATATTTGTTATGTAAATGGGCACGGGTATATCTGAGGACGATATTTTTCATTTTACACATGCAGAAATATTCACTGACAGCAACCTGAAGGTGAATACTTTTACTCTTCACAGAATTATGACTATAAAAGTATAAATGATAGAAAGCATAGAGAACCCAAAGATAACTATAAGAGAATTTTTGAAAGAAGATCCTTAAATATGTAAACACGTAATTTCTTAATTAAGATTCCTTGATTTCCATCCTAATCAAGTGTAGATAACTATACACACAGTGGAATGAGACACGTCACTTTTACTGAAGATTTGGTCACTTACTAAATATGACTTTAAGGAAACCACTCAGACTTTTGGAAGCTGTGTCATTAGTAGTCAAATAGGGTTAAAGTACTGTTTCAAAGTGCCGCTTATAGAAAGGGTGCGGAGACACCTTAGCACATGTCTGGAATTCAACACAACATTTACTTTTCTCCTAGCTACCAACACCAAGACCTGACAGGACATGAGAGGGTAGAAACTGTGCTGTTTCCTTGATCAACCAACACTGTTCCGTGATAGAAATACTTACAGCTGCTTCCCATTTGACAAAGACCTCCCCGCTTTCTATTGTCCTATCCTCTATTCTGCTCTTTATTTATACCGGATTTTGCAATTCCCATATAAAAGAAACCATGCAATTTGGGAAAGGGAAGAAAAGATAGACGAAGGGAGGGGAAGAAGGGAAAAAAAAACATTTAAAACCAGAGAATCAAATAAAAATTAGTAATAGAGCTTTATTAACTGGAGAGGGATCAAGCGTTGGAGTAGAGAGAGATGGGAAGGACAAAAAAAAAAGAACTAAGAAGTACTAAGTACATGTAAAAACTCCCCAGGATAAATGTAATCCTAATGTACTGCAATTTTGTACTAACAAAAAAGAAAAACTAAATATAAAACTTCAAAAAAATAAAATGAAGATAATAATAAAAGAAATAAAGAAATACCGGCAGCCAAGGCAGGTTCAGTGTGACAGTTAACTGATTGGGTCCCCTTGATTAAGAAGCATTCAACTAAACTGGGTCAGCACAGTTCTGGGTGTGGCTGCAGGGACTTGGTGGAGGCAGAAGACTCATCCTTGGTGTGAGAGACAGCAAGCAGAAGTCTTGCAGCCAGAACGGAATGCAACTTCAGAGGAGCTGTGGTCTTCACCTTCACCTCGGACTTCACAGGCCCTTCAGCTTTCCGATACAGATTTGCACAGTCAGCTCTTTTGCACTCTTCCATGCCTGACTCTGCAGGTGGCCATTGTAAGCCAATCTTCTAAACTGTTATGTATTTGCCTATCTTGCACTAAATCTATTTCTCTGGTAATCACTGGCTGATACACTCGGTAATGATCAAATCTTCAGAGTAAACAAGAAAACCCCAACTAGTCACTTCTTAAGGATGATGAGAAAGTAGATGTTTTTCAATCTATATATTTCCCCTATGTTGGCCTACCTAGGAATGTGCAAGAAAGAATTAGGATTTTAATTTGTAAAGATGTAAAAAAATTTAGAATTGTTCAAATTTTACAGTTTTTTCTAAAATATAGCTGACATAATAAATGTACAACATCCAAGAAGAAAAAGAAAAAAAAAAATAACTCAAGGCAAAAGCAATAGAAGTGGCTTAGTTCTTGATGTTTAGTTCTTGATGCAAAGGTGTAATTAGTAAAATAATCAAAATGAGATGTGATTTGATGTGATATACATGCACACAAAATATAATCTAATCAACTGGGATGTTTGTGAACATATACAGTGGCGGTGTATTTGTAATAATGATGCAACTCAATACCACAGGAAGGATGAATGAAACAGCAATTTAACTGTGCCTCAAAACCAACCTAATTTAGTAGGGAAGAAATATAAGTCAAATAAAGAGAGTACCTAATTATTATTTTATAACATATTTTCCCATTTTTCCTAAATGCCTGCTCCTTTCACTAACATAATCTCTTGGTAGTTAATTTTCAAGAAAATATACCAACATCTTGCCTTTCTAAAACTGCATAGGTTTACAAATCCAATTCCTACCCTATTTTCTAAATAGCTGTAGGCAAAATCATGAAAATTGTCAAACAATACAATCTTCCTCCACTTTATCTTGATACACATTCCATATTGTGTCAAGAGGAAAAATAATATCTTGCCTTCATATACAGTTCATCACATAAGTTAATCTGTTTGAATAACTAGAGCTTCAGCTAAATAATAAAAGACAAGTCAATAAGGTATCTACATCCCAACCCTATGTAAGTGCATTAAAAGAGGAGAATGTATGGTTCCATAGAGTAGTGAACAGCCATAGAATTTACAATCCTAAACAAATTAATATTTGTGGTGGGCAAAATGCACATTTGAAATATTGTTAAAAGCTTAAAGGTTACCTTTCAACTCCTAGTAATTGAACTTCTGTGCTTTTACTAAAGAATTTGAAATCAAATGTTATTTCTATATCATAGAATTACAACACTGAGTTTCTAATTTATTTGGTAGGATTTCTATTGATCTCTGAGGCTTTCAGCTGTGAAAGTTTTTAATTTCACTCTTTCATTGGGAAGACAATAGTTGAGGCTTGATTGAACGAGTTTATTTCTTATCAATTTTTAGTGGTTAGGGATAGAGTTCAGAAGTAGAGCACTTGCATGAGTCCTTGGGTTTGATCCTCAGTATTTAAAAAACAAAACTTTTATTGCCTTAGCTATTTCTCAGGGAAAAACTATGCTAATCTATACTAATCTTTTTACTACCCTCCCTCATAACCACATGAAACACGAAACCATTTTCTCTACGTCATAATTCTTCATAAAACTTTAGACATATCTAAATGGAGAAGTGTTCCAGGAAGGACATTTATCTTAATTAGGAATCTTAGGAATGAAAAAGAAAGGAAATTTGCCTAATTTTAAACAAATAAAATAGTTCTATAAGTATATAACATAGTATTATGTATCCTATTATCATCTTGACATAACTATAGTGTCCATTTTCATTTCACCTAATTTTGATGACACTATGAAATGATGAGACATTCCAAATTGCTTATTATTTTTTACAAATAAATAGAAGCATAATTGATCAAACTTTTGATAGCTAGCACTTTCTCACACTATCAATAGATTGAGAATCATTTGCCAATGAATTTGAGGGAGGTTGGAATGTAAAATAAGAAACAATTTTACTTCGGGAAATGCAAGAACAGCTTCCCTTTTATTTCAAAACAAAGTTACTAATTCTTATTAAGTTTTGTTCAATCTTTTACATACAGATCAATGTAAGGACTTCCTAGGGAGTAATCTAAATCCACTCAATTAATTCTCTTTCTACCACATAAATATCAATCCGTGCTTTCTGTACTAGCCTTGACCATGTTGCTCGCAAAGTTGGAAAATTTGCCAAATGCTGGTATCATTTTAAATTTTTGTTAGTGTTTCCTATTTTACTTGAGCATTACTTCTTTTAAATTTCATGGAAAGGTCCTACACTATGTATTTTCATATATAT
>NW_022900926.1:57918278-57979549 GCF_012274545.1 Fukomys damarensis | reverse complement strand
TTTTTTTTTAGTGCAAAAATAGTCAGGTGGCAAAATGATAAAAAAAAGAAAAGAACACAACTTTAGAGTTTAAGTTCTTAAGGTACTATGTAAGCAATGATTCCTAAATTTGTCAAACATTAGAATTGACAAGGGGTCCTAATGACATAATTGACAATGTGAAATAGGAAGAAAAGGGCTAAGGTGTAGGGAAAGTGGGAAGGGTAGGGGAAAGAAAATAAGGGAGAAAAATATGAGAAAATGAAAAAATGGAAATAAAGTGTTTGTAAATGGGGAGGGTAGGAGGTGGTGAAGGGAGGGCAGGGACAAGGGGAAAAATTGAGAACCAAGACCTCTCATGTAAAGGTACAAGATCCAATGATGATTGTAACTGTACTGTATACCTAAAATGTACCAATAAACTCAATGAGAGAGAAAAAAAAAGTTGACAAGGGGTAGGATTGGAACTTTAAAAAATACTAATGCTTTGCTCCCACTATAAACATTTGACATCATCTTTCTGTGATGCAAACTGCTTGTTGGGATTTTTTTTTTACAATTTAGGCAATTTTATTTGCAGGGAAGTTTGGAAACCACTGACTTTAACTTCAGACTGCCAGGCTCTGAGAAGGCCTAAATAAAACTCTTTCAGCCCTTTCTTCACCAAAAGGAATGTTATAAATGATGATTACTTACAATCTCCTTTCTACCCCCACTTCTCAAAACCTCAAGAAAAATGAAACAGCTGCCTCTATCATATGATTTTCTATAAAGCTTTAGATATATCTATAATGGAGGTCTGTTCCAGGAAGGATATTTATCTTAATTATGTTAATCTTCCTCAACCAAGAAATAGGAAGTTGAGATCATCCCTCTAGATCAACAAAGGTATGTTTATCATTGCCATAAAATTGTTTTGGGGTAATCTGAATACATCTGTGGGTTATGTAAAAAATCATGAAATAATAGTATATTTCCCTCTAGGTCATTCATATAAAACACTAAAATCTAAGACAGTTTTATCTGAATGTTCTAATTCAAAATTCTAAGTTATTCTGTATAAGTGCACCAATGTAACTCCATAGTAGTCTTCATGATTTTGGTTCTTCATGGAAAACTTTGTTGGGTGCACTGCTTCGGCATGATCTTCCAACAGATGAAAATTTTCAGACAAAAGGAGTACCTTGTAACATTTTTACAAGACAGAATGCAGAAAATGTTTAAAAAGTTTGATTCATTTTTATTGCATTATGACTGAGGTAAAATATGTTTAAGTGTATCAGAAAAAAAATGTTGTTATTTCCAGAGATTGTGTAATATTGAAATTGTTTTCTAATGGCTTTTGATAACTAACATTTTTAATATTAGAAGTCTTCGTGCAGGGCATTTAGCTCAGCAGTTCAGTGGCCTGCCTTGCAAGTGCAAGGACCCAAGTTCAATCCCCAGTACCAAAAAATAAAAAAAAAAAAGAAAGAAAAAATATAACTATTAGAAGTCTTCTTTGACATATACGATCAAAAATACAAATTTATATATTATATCAGGAGTTTCAGATCATACATCGGTTTTCCTTCTTTCCTTAATGAGTATTAATTAAAAACTTCATTTTCAAATATATTTTAACATGTAACAGTCAAAGTAATAATAATGTCCTATTAATATTATTAGTGACAACCATAAACAGAATTGCTATGTGTTCTCAGAGTGTGCTAAGAAAGGCATGTGAGTTATGTCAATTCTGTTTTCTAAAACTCATTAAATTTAGTATTAGTATTTTTCACATTTTTAGATGTGGAAATAGGATTAGAGCAGTTAAATGATTTATCTTAGAGAAAAAGCTGTGGAAGCCAGGATTCAGACCACAGCACATTTTTACACTAGACTTTTGCCAAGCATGTCACACCTAAACATCTCAAGAAGCTTCAAAGCCAGTCACTGTAGGACAATGTGATATAATATAATATCTAGATATTTAGGAACATGAATAAGCATTGATTTCTTTTGTTGTTTGCCAAATACTCTGTGTCATTCACTTGGAGTCTATGTTCTTATATATTGGAATTGATAATTAACTAAATTTAATTGTTTTTAGAACACATCCATATGCATTTCAAGGAGTAAAGATCATTGGAATCCATCATTTGGATATAATTTAGTGAAGCTCTCTCTTTTAAAAATATGTGGCCTGCAGGGCATGGTGGTGCACACTTGTAATCCCAGCACTCGGGAGGCTGAGGCAGGAGGATCGCTGTGAGTTTGAGACCAGCCTGGGCTACATAGTGAGTTCCAGGTCAGTCTCAACTACATAGTGAGACCCTGTCTCAAAAAGCAAACAAATAAAACTATGTGGACTTACACATTTTGAAATGTGGAATATTCATATCTCATGTGGAATATTAGACATCATGACTGCCTCCAGTACCCTCCATGTTATCTGATGACCACTCTAAGCCCAGGCTCCTTAGCACATCAAACTCAAATGGCTTCACTATGATTTATGTATTTCCTTTCAAGGATTGTCCTAATGTAACCCTTCAGGGTTTTCTAGTGGCTGCACTCACAAGGTGACGCGAGTTCTGATATTGTAAGGCAATTCCTTAAACACAACAGTTCCTCTTATAAACTATTTTCATTCCGTAATTGCACATAGAAATTAGCATACTTCTTAGATGGAATGTCCAATAAGCAGAATATCTACATTATAAGAAAAGCTACTCTTCAATACAAACATCCCTCCTTTAGTGACCAAGTCATGTTCCTGCCACTGGGTGGTTAAATGGGTTGGTGACCAAATGAGGACTTCTATGTAGTATAGACATTATAATATTCAGAACGAAGTACCAGTCAAAGAAAACTCCTACTTATTGACTTTGCTTTTATTTGCACATCTCTTACATGCAGTACTGTAATGTATAACAGAACATAAAACTATAATACTCTACTATACAGTACAATCAGCCAAAATGACTGTACAGTACCATGAAGGAAGCCACCATAAGCCGCATTGACACTCACCTTTGTGTGTCATAAATCCTGTGCTCTAAATTCCAGCAGCAAGGGGCTAAGTCTGAATAGCATGCCTCAGATGTCAGTGTGAACAGTCATTAAACAGATAGGTCAATAAACAAGGAATGTCCATACACTACATTTTGGTGCATGTTGGAAAACCATATCAGAAGCTTTGATAAACATAAGCAAAATGAAAAGGGTAAAAATTTATCGTTTGAGAGGATTTTGAGACTCCAGAAAAGAAAAATAGGCACAATTTCATAAGTTAGAAACACATTAAACATGTTTTTTTAAAGACAATTTTTTGACAAGGGAATAAAATAGCATATCGATTATATAGTTAGACTTTGAAGGATATTTAATTGCTGACACCATGACATAAAAGTCACTTGTAGGGGAGGCATATTGCTAGACTCGATATATGGCTTCTGCTTATTTATTATGATAATTCTTTGAGGTAGGTCTCATCATCGTCAGTCTATGGATGAGAACGACAAATTCTGAAGGAGTTACCTATCTGCATCCAACAGCTGTGTTGGCTCTAGCTGATTCTGAAACATCAATGACATCCTCCCTTGCATGTCACATATGACCCTTAAGGTGGCCACTCAGTTTGATTGGCTTAGGAGCTGAACGGGGAATGAGTAAAGCGCAAACCCTGTTCTTGTTTAGGGTTGGGTCTTGGAGGCTGGGACCTTCCTCTTTGGCTCTGTTGTTCTCTTTTGCTTCTTGGCCTCCACGAAGTGAGCAGCCTTCTCCATCAAGCCTTTCTTCCATCATATTCCTGCTTTTCCCAATCATGGACTGAATTTTCTGCAAGTGTGAACCAAGTTAAACTTTTCCCTCAAATTGTGGGTGTTTGGTATTGGGTCCAAATGATGGGAAAGTGAATACTGCAAATGACAGTAACTACAAGCATTTGCTTAATCAGCACACCTGCAATCCCAACACTCATTCAAGCCTAACCTGGGCAATTCAGGCACTCAGCGAGGTCTTGTCTCCAAATAAAAAGTTAAAAGGGCTTGGGGATGGAGCTCAGTGCTCAGGACATGGGTTCAAACATCAGCCGCATTACAACAAAACCAAACAAAATAATCACCTTACCTGTTTATTTCTGCCTTGTGGGATCTACATTATGATCCACCTGAACAAGAGAGAAATACGGTTAAATATTTCTGGAATTTTATCATAAAAGCTTTTCAAACTACAGAAAATAAATGTCTTGTATTCTTCATAAAAATGTAAAAGGAATTTCATTTGAAAGGATCTTTAAGGACTGTCTAACAGTAGGTTGTTTTTTAAATCAGATCCAATTAGAAAAACAATACTTGAAAGTATAATGAGACATAGTATTAGCATCTTGTAATTCCCAAATTATAAGTATATTCAAAACTTTTAACAAATATTTCAATAAAAACATGAAAATACATTGAAATGTGAGTAATAATAAAAATTATCTTCTCATTGTGTGTTATAAACATTTTCTAACTTTCCAGTGGATCCTTGAACTCAGTTCGTTCATGAGGGCTGGTTGTAATTCAAGTTGATCAACTGAAGAAGGCTCAGGCTCCTCTCCACAGCCTTCAAAATCTCTTTCCTATATCCAGGCTGCTCTCAGTGTCTTTGAGAGAGAATGGCCCAGGATTTCTCAACTGACTCCACATAGGAAAGAGTATTGTCATGTTCCTTCTAGAACCCTTAAAGGGTTAAATCTGTACCTGAGACCATTTGAAAGCACAAGTGGTTGGCACTGGGGTAGTAATTCAAGAATTTAATAGTAAGTTAAAAACAAAATTGCAGTAGTAACTCCAACTTGTTCACATGTCAGCCTGGTTGTAACTCGAGGGTTCACTCTAGTTTTCAATTGCTAGATATGCAATTATTGTTTTTTAAAAAAGAACAAAAGTGACATAAACTATGAGAAAAATTGCAAACAACTTACAACAAACCTTGGAAAGTACAAACACTACACAGGAATTTTGCAATTCACTAAAAATAATTTTATTCATGCTCCCCAGGGATAACAAACTGCCTAGGTCCCTTTATCTTCTAATGGTCCAAGACTGAAATTCTCAGGAAATGTGACCCTGAAGCTGAGTGGTTCTGCCTCTTCAGGAAGATTTACCACACCTGTAAATGCTTACTGGTAGTCTACAAAATGTTTACTTAGCTGGGCGTGGTAGCACATGTCTGTAATCTCGGAGTCTGAAGAAGGAGGATGCATCATGGGTATTTTAGAAACTTAGTGAGGTCTTGTGTAAGATTTAAAAATCGAATAGAACAGAACAGAAAAGGGCAGAGGCCAGTGTGGGAGACTGAGGGAGGGATCAGCAAATTTGGATACAGCCTGGCTACTTCCTAGCAAGACTTTGTCTCCCATATAAAGTATGAAAAGGCTGGAGGGCTGAAGATGGCTCAGGGTGAAAGCTCTGAATTCAATCAGTATAAGGGAGAGGGTTGGGATAAAAGGGCTGGGAATGTAGCTGAATGTGATGACCCTTGATTCAATGCCCAGTACTGCAAAAAGACTCAGGGAGAGAAAGAACTTTATGTATGATTTCAGTTAAGATTTAAGCCAAGTGTGGAGGTGATGGCTCATGCATGTAATCTTAACTACATGGGAGGCTGAGGCAGGAAGTTCACAAATTCAAAGCCAGACTGGGAAGCTCAGCAAGTTTGTCTCAAAAGAAAAAAAAACAAAAAGAGAGAGAAAGAAAGAAAGAAAAGGGTTGGGAATGTAGTGTTGTGGCAGAGCACCCCTGGATTTAATTCCAAGTTCTGAATAGAAATAAAATATGTAATTTCAGAAAGAGTACTAACTAGTAGCCCGGCATCGTGGTGCGTGTCTGTGGACCCAGCACTCGAGGTTGAGGCAAGAAGTTCACAGTGAGTTTGAGGTCAGCTTTGGCTATATAGTTCCAGCCCATCCTGAACTATATAACAACACTGCCTCAAAAATACAAAACAAAACAACAACAACAAAAAAGAGCACTTGGTAAAGAGACTCAACTTTTTACCTCAGGTCACAGTAATGAAGTTGGATACCTTTAAGAATGAATGACTTTAATTTCTTCATCTGTCCATTAAAGACTTGAATGTGTCAGTGGCTTTCAGACTTCGTTGGCCCAGTACAGCAATCACTGCTTTCTAAACTTCACTCCACCTCCAGCATCTCTGTTTCACTGAGTTCAAGGTTGGGTGAAGGAACTCACGTGGCTAACAATTTCCCAAGTGCTGCTGTGTGGTTGGTAAAAGGGCGATGCTGTGAGAACGCTGAATTAAATGATCACTAAGGTTGGTATTGCATCTAGTATTCTCATTTTCCCATATTAAGATTTCAAATAATTCTCCAATTTTTCTTCCAATAATAATCCTAATGTTGGTGCTGTAAAGTTTTTATTATACTCATAAGAGCATATGCACATCCTTATACCAACAGAAGGAAAGCATGCAAAAGGAGGCTTCAATCTTTTCTAACATCTTTGAAGAATGAAACCAAAACCTAACCTATTGCCTTTTGTCTATTTTTTTTATTTTCAGTTATATTATTTTTATTTACTTTTCAATGAAATTAAATGACTTCCTCAAAAGTATACCAGAAGAAAAGATCTGAGTTTAACCTAAGTTCTTTTATCCAGGGTCACACATTATACTTTACTTTAAGCTCACTTTAGAGATGTGCCTGATATCGTATCTCTTACTAAGGAAATATTTTGAAATTATTTTGGTATCTATCGATGCTGTAGACATGAATAGATTCAAATCTGAATCATCACAACAATCTCAAGGTGCAATTTTTCTGTGCAATAGTGTGAACACAATGATGCCAACAGTCAGAATAATTACTATCACAGCCCCACAGAGTAGTTTGAATGTGTATCTGATGTGTCAGCTGTGATAGGAGTTCTGGGTATACATATCAGTTCTGTAATGCTTTTTTTCCTTTGAAAGAGACAAGTTCAACAAGAGCTCTTTAGCAGTCATGAGGCAGGGACAAGGTTATATAGCTGCCTGATATCTCAGGTGCTCTCCTGTCACACAGCTCTTGCTGCAGTACTTAGCAAATAATTGTCAGCAAAGAGCCAAAGGAGGAATCCAAGGGCAGACTCACATTCGAGAGGGTGATTCTCTCCCAGCAGCTTTGGGGCTCAATGCTATGGTCAGGTTCTTAATGACAGATCCAAATCTGTCTTTCCATTGTGGAGTTCGCTATGAAAATATAACATATGTACCCTTTCCTCCCTTTTATAATCAATCAACACAAATCATTGGGCATCTGAATTTAGGCCATACTTGCTTTCATAGGAAAAACAGGAATAATTTAAGATATATTCACAGTAGGGCAAAAGTCTTTTTTTAATTTCCTAATATCCTGAGGCAAGTATGAGACTTTTACTGGTCTGTTCTTACATCTTGGGCAGGTCTGAGTCAGCAGGGTGAGACACTAGGCTGTGCTATTCTCCAAGGAAGTCAGAGTAAGAAAGCTGTGTACCTATAACAACAGTTTTTATGTTGTCCTTGAATTGACACTTTAGTCCTCTTCACTAGCTCGTAGGCACTGGCTTACATTTTTATTCTTACAATTTAATAATTGTGGTGTTCCATCTTATCTCTGACATAAAATTGTCTTCTTCCAGGCAATTCATGAAATTTCTTAAAATTAATGCTATAATAAAATTGAAAAAATATTTTGCTGATGATTTTAGACACTAGCATACAGGTCGGGAGGGGGGGACTTATAGGTCTCTATTATCCTGCTATTACCAGTGGATTCTGACCTCTGCATGGCTACAAGAATAGTAAGGAGCCGAGATGAATGATAGGTGAACTCTTGTTTAGTGTCACAATATGTTTCCATTAGATTATCATTGTATGAACAAAGATACATTGAGGTTCTTTGTAAATGTTATTGCGGAACGCATTTATACTAGACAGAGAGGAGAATTGGGAGAATTTTGCACATGTCCACTAATGTGTGTGCTACAAAGTTGGGGAACTATTATATAATTTGACTATTGCATATATAACAAAAGGTAAATCCAGCTGTGTGTGTGTACATAATATATGTCTTTTATGATTTTATTATGCTAGGAAAATAGTCCAGCTCTAAAAAGTTATTGGAATATTCCTAGTTAATATTCCTATTGAAGAGGATATAGACATTCAGTCCATAAATTCATAAAGTATTAGTTAATAGGGAAAAACATGTATGTGACTCATTTTGTAAACCTTCTACTAAACAGCTTTTCATGGAGCGATACCAGAGAGTACAGGCATAGTAGGGCATAGAAGGTTCTCAGTATTAGAAAACTTCAAGTTTTTCTTTAAGTACTCCAGTTTCCGTGCTGAGGAACTTTTGGAAATGTCCTTTCCTGAAGTTTGTCAGTTATATAACCACCATTCATTTCCTCATTCTCCCAGCTAAACTACCCTCATACCTAGAAAAGCAGAAATTATTTAGGAAAAATTTGGGCAATGCTCATGATAAAATTTGAGTTCCATCAATCACTAAGGCCATAGGCTTCTTTCTCTTTCCTTCTTTCTTTCTTTCTTTCTTTCTTTCTTTCCTTCTTCCTTTCAATACCGGGTCTCACTGTATAGCTTGCCTCAAATTCACAAAGGTCCTTCTGCCTCAGAATCTCAAGTTCTGGGATTATAGGTATATGCATCCATGTCCAGTCCACTGAGGCCATTTCTATCCTTGTTAAATGTGACAATAAATTTCTCTGTAAACTAATTTGATTTAGATTTTTGTGAATATCTGCTGGGAACAGAAAGTATTTGTCTTTCATAGAAAATTTAGGACTGGGGATTTAGCTCAGTGGTTCTGCCGCCTGCCTCACAAGTGCAACTCCAAATTCAATCCCCACTACAAAAAAAAAAAACCCACATCAAAATAGTAAACAATAGCACAATAATGACGACAACAACAACAAAAAACAAGAAAATTTAACTTCTATGGTGGAGAGGCAACATTTTTCATGTTTTTTAAACTTTACCCTCAAACTAAACTCTCTGGATTCATGTCATATATATTTCTTCTGTTAGTTCTAAAAATTTGAACAATCACTTGGATTGATATAGATAAAATACATAATGGCATTGAATTATGCCATAATGAGATTATGACTCCATGAGATTTTTAAGGATAACGTAAGATAATTCATTGTTTTTTATATCAGGAATCAAACTCAAAACCTTGCACTTGAAAAGCAGGTGGCGGAACCACTGAGCTAAATCCCCAGTCCAAGTTAATTCTTATAAATAACTTATAATATGCCTGGAACATATTTAGTTATCAATAATTTTTTTGTTACCAGGAATTGAGTCATCCTTAATTTACCTACTAATCCTTCCCTTCTTGTCATAATTATAAAGGATTTCACACTGTCACATTTTAAGACACTTGTGTTTGTATTTATGTACCTACAATTTATAGAAAAACTACTATGTGCAGGAAGGCACTATTCTATTGTAGGCTATAAAATCCATTAAAGTTCACTAAGCTTCACATTTTTATAGACAGATGCAGAGAATAAAAGAGATGATTAAGTACAATGTATCATTTGTTAGATGTTGGTAAGTGCTGGAAGAAAAAAAGAATAGAAAAGGAGGAGTACAGGGCTCACTGAAGGACCTGGATCTGTGTATCATTTCTAAGTAGGGTGCTTTTAGAAGACCTCAGAGCACACACAGGAGTCACAAAACCTCTTTGTGGAGGTGAAGGAGCAAAAGCATCTGGCCAGAGGCATTCCAAGCAGAGAGTGTGCACAGACAGCGCTTTGGTGGAGCAGGCTCGATAGGTGTGAGGGACTCTGAGGAAAAATGGGAAATCTGCAACAGAGGGTGCAGGTAAGGTAAATCCTTATGGACCGTTTTAACAGCTTTGAACTTCATTTTTATTGGGATGGTGAAGCAGTGGAAGGTTTCAGCAGAACAATGATGTAATCCATCGCGCAGAGAAATGGTTGCTAAAGCTTCTGCTTGGAGAAGAAAATCAAAGAAAGGATCAAGTTGAGAGGTGTATTAGGGCCAGATCCTCACACAGCCTGAAACCTTCTTTGTGCTCAATACAAGGCATGCTGACAAGTTCACAAAACACATTGCAAATAAATCCCAGCAGGTCCCTACGCCCTCTGTGTCACATGTGAGCAAACCCTGCAGCTTTTGTATTTCACACTTTCTTGTTCAAGAATCAGAGTTCTTCTACCACAATGCAAAGTAGGGTGCATGTAGCCACATTGCCTGCCTTAGGCATGGAGTGGAACTGCCCATAGGAGAGACAATATACTGCAAGATCTGGTGTATTCTCTCTGTCTTCTTGATACAAGAAAATACTGCAGTGTCTTTCCCGCATGTGTACATTGTCACTTCTTAACCACTGAAAGTCAGGCTGAGTGTTCACTTCTCTGCCTTTTTGAAGTAGTGGCATGCCTTAGTTACTTTTTCCTTGATGGAACAAAATATCCAGCACTCAAAGTTTAAGGAGGAGAGATTCAATCTGCCTCACAGTGTGTAGAGATCTCAGACCATAGCCAGCAGTTTCCAAGCCAGAGAGGCATGGCAGAAGAGAAACGGTTCGTAGTATGGCGGGCAGGAAGCAGCGAGCTGTCAAAGGCAGAAGAGGGGATAGATATCACCTTCCAGGCCATTCCCAAGTGACCCTCCTCTTCCCACTAGGCTTCACCCTGGACATCACACCCAGCTGCGCAGGCATCAGTGCACTGATGCACTGATTAGTATCACACCCTGCATGATCCAGTCTACTGGCCAGAGTCCCACCTATGAGCACACGACACATCTAGATATAAACCACAATGTGGGAATTGAAAAAACAGTCTTTGCACTGAACTGTAGCCCGGTTCTTTTTATTCCTTATTTTGATACGGGATCTCCTTAAGTCATTGAGTTGCCAGGCTGGGCTAGAACTTGCCATCCTCCTACCTGAGCCTGTGCAATGTGGGATTACAGATGCATACCACCACAACAGACTTCATGTGACATTTGATCTTGGTTCCAGTCGTGTAATATTCTATACTGCCACACAGCTGGACCACCCAATGAAATATGTATTTTCCCATAAAATGGGAAGATGAAGTATGTTGGATCGCACTTTAGTCATAGTGGTAGAGTTGGTAAGAAATAGATAATGGATATAATTTCAAAGTGGAGGCAATTTATACTGACTCAGAGTAGGATGCGAGTAAAAGAAGCAGCGTAGGAAAGAGTGACACCCAGGCCTGAGCAACTGGAAAAGAGAAAGTACCTACTCACCTGTGAAAGACTGGAAGTGGAAACCAATTTGGAGTTTGTCTTAGTTACTTTGTCATTGCTGTTACAAAATACCCAACACCCAAAGTTAAAGGAGGGAAAGTGAATTTGGCTCTCAGTTTATAGAGGTTTCAGTTCATAGTTGGACAGCTTCAAGGCAGAGTGGTATGTGGCAGAGGGACAGTGCAGAAGACAAGCATTAGCAGCAATGAGTACCATGCAACAAGCCTCTTCTTGTCCCTTATATCTTATTCAGACTACCCACCCTTAGGGCAGGTAGCACTCACACCCTTAATCTTAGCATAGCATCCCTGATCCCAGCATCACATACCCTAGATCCAACAACCTCTGAAATGGCCCCATCTATGACTGTATGAGGCTTTGGGGGACATCTTAACACAAACCATAACAGAGCTAGTTAAAAATCAGTTGTATCTGTAGATGTTAATTTTGTGGGCAATTCCATGTTCAAACGGAGCAGATAAGAAAGTGTTAAATTTGTCTGGAGTTTAGGACCGACTGAGATAGCAAACTAAGCTCACAAGTTATCAGTATGCAAATGACAAGGAAAGTCATGAAACTGAATGAGATAACGAGGAGGAATGATTTTGCGTAAAGAAATGGGCCAAGAACAACACGGAGATCTTCCTGAGTCCAGAGTGAAGAAAAGCATTAGCCCAGGGAGAACAAGATGAAACAGATACTGAGATAGGAAGACATCTGGAAGAGAGCACTGTCCTAAAACACAAAGACAAAGCAACTACTAGGCAGGAGTGATTAACTCTCAGGTGTCACAGAAGTGCCGGTTGAGGCCTGTGGGCAGCTTTTCCAGAATAGTGAGGTGGAATACTCACTGGAGTGGGCACAAAAGAGACTGGAAAGAAAGAAGGTGGAGACAGTGAGCATTGGAGTTAGGCTTCTTCCTGGAAATTTATATCTTAGTTTCCTGGAAAGATTTACTTTCTATGAGACATTTTACTAAAACTTACATGGCAATTAATTTAATAAATTCATTCTTAACCTCTAATGAAACATCTGTGCCTTTTTGTCCAGTATGATGATTGAGATGTATGGCATGCGATAAAATTATTAATAATGTTATCCTTCTGAATGTGAATCTACTCTTTGATGCACACCATTAAATAACTTTCTAATCTGTGAGCCAAAATGTCAACCAATATCTTGAACCATGTCCTAAGGATATTGGCGTGTAAAGAAGAACATTCCTTAGCAGGTTTATTATTCTTTAGTATTAGTGCTCACTTGGCTCATTTCAATGTCTGTAGTAAATTGCTTTCCATTAGGAATTTGCAAATAATTTCGTTGCAGAATTTCTAACCATATGTATATACATTTTTTTGTATTAAATCCTGGCCAGAATCCATCAGTTCTGGAGCTGTATTGTTTTACGGATTTTGACTTGTTTGTCACAGAGAGTAGGACAAAATCCAATCTTTAGCTTTGTTTCTTAGTTTCAGTTTCATTTGGCAATGTTAGTTTTTCAATAGCATACAAGATGTCTGGGACTGGGTCGTGGCTGAAACTGAGCCATTGTTGAGTGTTTTTTATAATACACATTCAAACTCCTAAGTCCAGTGTATCACCAGAGGGAGGAATAAAGGTTGGCTGTTCATCCTGGGCAATGTGTTCCTAGCAGTCAACTTGGTTTTAACTTCAGGACAAGCAGATGGGTTTCAGTAACATATAAAAAACAAAACCTGCAATTTGAGAATGAATATTTACTTTTTCCTCTAAATTGTTTCATTTAAGCATTGAAGTTTTCATTTACAGTAATTAGTGAGAGTAGACAAATTTATGACTGCATAGGATAGAGAATTTTTTTTTCTGTTTTTGCCTTTGGTGGTACTAAGAATGGAACCCAGGGCTTTGCACATGCCAGACAGGCAGTTTACTGCACAGCTACATTCCCAGCCTTGAATTAGAGAACTCTTAAATAGATGTAAATATTTGATGATCTCAAATTATATGATAACTATTTATTTTAGGGGAAATTTATATAGATATGTTATTATTGTGGCACAATAATTTTAAACTATTAGATTTGACTGCTTTTGAAAAAGTACTTTTACTAAAGTATATATATATATATTACACAGGATTAAATAGAATTATATATATACTAAAGTATATATATATAAATATTACACAGTATTAAATAGAATTAAATATTAGGGAAAGAAAAAGTACTAATTTATGTAAAATTCTCCAGAAATTTGTATAATGTTTTGTGTTAGTTTGCTGCACTGCCATAGTAAATATCACACACTGAGTGATTTAAACAGCAAAAATACATTTTCTCATTGTTCTGAAGGCTGGAAGTCCTAAACTGAGGGGATAGCAAGTTGGTTTCTTCTAAGGCCTCTCTTCTACCTTGTAAATGGCTGACTTCTCCTTTTTTAAATTTTTCCTGTTATCTCCATTCTGCATCTCTCTGAGCCCATATCTCCTCCTCTTATAAGGACTAGTCATATTGAGTAATTGCTCACCCAAATGAGCTCATTTCAAGTCAATTCCTTCTTTTAAAACCCTATTTCCAAATACGATCATATTGAGGTGGTAGGAGGTAAGAAAGTCAACAGGTAAATGGGAAGGAGTAAATTTGGTCCCTAGCACCTCCTTTCATATTAGGCTATTGAAAATCATTCATACCCATCAAAAAATGAATGGATAAGGTGGGCATGGTGGCACACACCTGTGATCCTAGGACTTGGGAGGCTGAGGCAAGAAGATCACCATGAGTTCAAGGACAGCCTGGGCTACATAGTGAGAACTTGTCTCAAAACAAACAAACAAACCAATGAATGGATAAAGAAAACATATTATATGATGGAATATCATTCAGCTTTAAAAATGAAATAATTCTATCAATTGCAAAATCATTGATGAACATGGAAACAAGTGAAATAACCCAAGTAGAGAAATAAAAATCATACCCACTTTCATTTATATGTGGAATCTTAAGAAAAGTAAAAGGAATCTAGAAATCAAAGCAGAATGGTGATTAATTCTGTGGGGTTAACAGGGAAATGGAGAGACATTAGTCACAGGTTACAATTGTTCAGCTAAACAGGAGGAATAACTGCTTCATCAATATGTTAATCGGTTTATCAGTCATTCATGCTGTATACTGTATACACCACTGCTTTGTACCCCATAAATATATACAAATATAATTTGTAAAAATTCAATTAATGAAATAAATGAACTATACCTAGGACAATGGTCTATGTCTATTTTTTTGTTTGTTTGGTTTTTGAGACAGGGTCTTGCTGTGTAGTTTAGGCTGGCCTTGACCTCATTATGTAGTCCAGGCTGGCCTCAAACTCACAGTGATCCTCCTGCTTCAGCTTCCCAAGTGCTGGGATTACAGATATGTATCAGCACACCCAGCACTTTGACTATTTGTATAATGTATTGGAAAGATACATTTTCTTCTTGGTACCAGGGATCAAATTCAGTACCATGTGCTTGTGAGGCAGGCACGGTGCCACTGGGCTAAATCCCTGGCACTGATATCTTTTCAATAGATATAATTCATGTACATTTATTTATTTATTTATTTATTGGTACAGGGATCTAACTCAGGACCTTGTGCTTGCAAGGCAGGAGGCAGAACCACTGAGCTAAATCCCCAGCTCCTTACATTTACTTATTTATGAACTAGCACATCTGAATAATTTCCAGCTGTGGGTAATTTAATGTTGATTTGAACATGAAATATGCTAAATGTTCATACTATTATCTATGCATTTATGAAGAAGTCTATTGTAACAACAGTGAATAATTTTTTTTAAATTCAACTATCAGGCTAACTTAAATATCATAGCATGTTATAGATGTCTAGTAGTAAATATTCAATGGCATTTCATTAAATCATTTTAAAAGTCTTTACCTTTTGAAGAATGTGCTTGATGTTAAGCTATAGAAAAACTATAAAAATACAGTGTACAAATATATTTTAATAATAAATATACAAAGATTCTTTGTAAACAATGATGTGAAAACAAGTCCAACAAGTTATAAGTGAGAAATATGTATCAACATTGCCAAGTGGAATTTTGATTATTAAAATTACCAGGAAGCAAAAGTGAAATATATATAAAGGAATCATGTGGTGTTAATTTTTGGAAATTTAAAGTCCTTAATTTCAGCCCTTAACTCTTAGATACTTACTCTGGTATTGGGGCTCTTCAAAAAGAAGATAGTGAGATGGAATTAGGAGTTCAAGACTGATTGGAAAAATGACTGTGAAAGATAAAAGAAAAATAAGGCAAGATACCAAAGAAAGCCTTCAGACCTCAATGCAAGCAGTGCTGATGCTCCTAAAAGGGAAGGCAGAGGGGTAGCAATCAGGAGAAGCAAGGCTGAGCATGGAGCGTCTCAGATTGAGCTGCAGGTCTGAAAATGGAGCTCCCCAAAAGGGAATCCAAAAGATTGGCGGTAGAAGTATCCCCATTGGGTAGACGCTATCTGGCCCTACTCCTATGTGCTCAGTTCTGTGCTATAGATACATCTCTATTATTCAGAAGCTATCAGCTAACTGCACTTCTTGTAGCCTGACAGCAAGTCCCTCTTGCAAGAAGATCAGAGGAGCACCTCTAACCTGTGCTACCCATAGGAGTAGAAAGAACTCATCTTCCAGAAGACTCACATTCAAGGTCACATCCCAGCTATCCTGCGGTTCTTTGGTGCTGGGATTTCTTGTTTTATCAACAGACTTGTTCTCAGAAATACATTTAGGACTCCAGCCTAATTTGTGAATGTTGATTATATTGGAAGTAGATTATATAATTTAAAAATCTGTGTAATTGGCCACAGGTAAACTGAAAATACTAACAATTTCTAAAAATAAATGGAGCAGTGATGCACCCCACCCAGCCCTTCTGCTCATTTCCCATTAAGCCTTTATGATGTGCAGTTACTCCAAAGCAGTGCCTCAGGGTGCTAGTTCAAGTCTTTAAGACAGCAGAATTTCTTTATCTCTGTTTTATTTATGAAGCTATACACAACTGTGAATTGACACGCAATGAAGAAATGCATAAGGACACAATGGATGTGCAGACCTTTTGTAGACAGGTTTCTGTGATGGAATTTGCTCACCATATCTGCCAACTGTGGATATCAGGTGGAGTGCATGGAATTCTGACGGTACTGTCTATCTTTAGTTCTAACTCAGATGCCTCTTAGTATAGCAAATTAACTATCCTTTGTCGAGGGCTTGATATACACCAGAGTCTTCTTCTATATTATTATTTTTGACCGGAGAAAATAATTATTTTCTTCACTTTACAGATGGTAAGATTGAGACACACAAATTAATCACACATCTTTTTCAAAATCTTAGTCCTGAGATTCAAATTCAGGACTGATTCCAAATTTCAAATTCTACCCATGAATTCTTCTCAAAATAAAAACATATATGGCTTGCTAAAATAATGATACAGAAAAATAGAAACATGAAGGTCATTTTTACCTACATAGAGGACATGAGGATGTATTTATTTTTCTTTGTCTTGTGTTTTTCCCTACCTCATTAATTTACACCTTACTATAGGCAGCTACTTTTTCTATGCTCTGTTTATATTTCAAAAACATTTTATTGTTTTTATTGAAAATAGATTTCTCATTAGTATTCAGGTAACAATAAGAGGAAGTTACCAAACAATGCACATAAAGGACGCAAGGCTATCATTATAAGCTGAGCTTACGAGAAATGCTAGTTGATGCTGGTTGTCTCTTTCTTTAAACAAAACAAAACAAAAACACACAAAACAATCAAGGAAATCATTTAATAGAAACAGCCTCTGACTCCATGGTAACATGCTGAACCCAGTGCTAGTGTCTGGAGGGGTTGAAGCCAGAGCAGAGTGTTTGAAAGAGATGTAAAGAGCACAGAAGGTCCAGAGAATGAGTCTCCGAATCAGGTGAGGATATAGTTGACCTTTTACATGGGGCAACAAACTTTGCTCTTTCTTTTTGGCAAACTTTCTCAGCACTGCTGTGTTTGCATTCTGGCTCTGTATTAAAGATTTCCTGGTGAAACTTTTGCTTTGACCCATAATAGGAGCTGCCACCTGAACCACCTCTGCAGGGATTTCCCAGCACTGAGCAATGAGAGCTCCTCTGAGCAGGGATTGTGCTTTAGCTCCTCAAGTGTGCTTCTGCCTAGATGAAGGAGGATCCCAATCCCCTCCCCTCGGAAATCTACCAATCATCTCTGGACAGGACAAATGTGGAGGGAATGGCCACTGAATAAGGGGCAAATAATTTACTTCCCAAGAAGAACCTTCTTTCTGGCCACTTTTGAAGATCTTTGCAATCCTTGTGCAACCTATGCACCCAACTCATTACTACTGCTTTAGAATGTAAATCTAGGAAACAAATAACTGAGTACCTCTACTGTATCTTCAGCACCCTGACACAGACTTCATCAGACCTAGTTGATAAATATATCTTTACATGAATAGATAGGCTGAGGGAAATGGTTTTCTTAGTGTAGAGCAGTTTATTGCCATTACCCCACGATACACTACATCGAGACCTGTCCAGCAGTTCCTGTAGCTCTGTATGATATTCTTCACCACACATTTGGCTTTTACCAGTTGTTTTCCACCATTTTACAAACTTTAATTTAATTGCTTCTCAGCCTTTTGACTAAGATCAAGTGTAAAATTTTTTTATTTTAATCCTTTGTCAAATTATAATGGTGCATAGTTGTGGAGTACACAACAGTGTTAAATGGACGCAGTGACTGATTTTGAACCACTGTCTTTAACAGATTCCTGCTGGTTCTTCCTTGTCCACCTATTTCTGGTTCTATTTGTTATTATTTATGATTTGTCTGCCTCTGGCTGATCCTCCGGGCTCTGGCTTCTTGGTTTCTCTAACTTACTATTCCTCACTGTCTTAACACTATCACCTATCCTTCCAGGATCTTCAATACCCATGCCTTTTTATTGCAAGTTGTAACTTTTAAGCTCAGTGATGAAACCAATCTTTTTCTGAAACAACCACCTTCCTGTCATTTCTCCTTGCCTAACCTTCATTCGTGTTCTTTGGGTGGAACTATGTCATGAATGCTGGGGATTTTCTTTGAAAGTAATGATGCTTGCTAATGTGAAATGCTTCTCTGGGAAGAGAGAGTGACAGGTAAAGCACAACTGAAAAAATCCTTGCCCAAGGTGGAAATAAAATACAGTGTGGCTTTCCATTCTTTGTTCTTTGGACCTGTTGTTTTTGAAGACCTGTTGTCATTCAGCAGCCATCTGAGCTGCTACTCCGAGTGAATAAATTGGCCTGGTTCTGTGAGGAATACAGAAAAGCAGGTTCTCCCTGATCCAGTAAGCTAGTAAGAGTAAAACCATTTGATACATATGACTAATAGTGGGAAAAATATCATTATAGAAGGTGTGTGTATGAGCACTGCCGATAAAGCAGGAGTTTTAGGAGCAAGAGGGTTTTGAAAAATCCTCAAGATCCAACATAAATGTTTTACCTCAAGCTAGTTTGGTTTCACTCCTAAAGAACTGCAATCATCTTGGGAGTTTTCGTATGCTGGAAACACCCAACGAAACTGATCCTAAAACCTTTTCTCTGTCATATTAAAAAAAAAAAAAGGTGTTTCTTTTTAAAATGTGTATGAATATATGTGCCCTTCTAACAAATTACACTGCAAACGTTTCCTCATGTGTTTTCCACACATCTCACTGGAACATAATAATCAAGGAAAATGACTTTAAAATGTATTGTCATTATTTTTAGAAGTATCGAAAATGCAAATATTGGTATAACCCAGACCACAGATTGTGTGACACATTCCCAATTGTCCCTTTTTCCTTTATTCTTCTCTCTCTCTCTCTCTCTCTCTCTCTCTCTCTCTGTCTGTCTCTCTCTCTTTCTCTCCCTCTCTTTCTCTCTCTCTTGTAATTGGAGAGAATGTTGTGTTCCATACTGAAAAAAGAATGTGACTCTTTGGTCAAAGGAAGCAGAGAATTTTAAATGATCTTCAGGATCTGTTATAATTTGAGATGTGAATATGTTTTAGCTGGCACATCCTCATGTTCAAATTTTTTTTTTTTTGTCACAAAGCACAAATCTTTTGGATAAGTTATCTGCTTTTCTAGAACAGGCAATCCTGAACCAGTGGCTTAAAGCAATCCATTCTTAGCTCTCATTGTTCATGGGTTAAGGAATATTTCTCACCCGTAGTCTCATGTTACAGACACAGTAGCTAAAGCTATGGTCATCTGAAGGCACAGCTGGGCTGAAATGACCCATTCATTTGCAGACAATTTAATGTAACTACTGGCTGGGAACTTCTCTAGGACCACTGAATGAGACATTACACCTTGGGACTTTGCCTGTGGCTTTCATTGGGCCCATTTCTAGGTTTGAGGAAGGACTGAACCAAACAAAGGAGTCAAAGCTCAAGTAGAATGGAGGACTGATGACCCACCTCCAGAGTCCCAAAATGTCATTTACATTATGTCCTGTTAGACAAATAAGTTACTGAGATCATTCTATTTTCACAAGGAAGCACATTAAATTCTCTTTTTTAATATGAAAAGTATCACCTGTGCAGGGATTCTACTAATTAGCCTATGACTATTAAAATTCTTGTCTCACACATGCAAAATATACTCATTTTCATTTATGCATATTTTCATTCCAGGATAGCTTTAGTACAAAGTGGAGGAGCTCATCAACTAAATCTGGAGGGCTATGGCAGAGGTTTCTCAAATATAGCTCCTTTCCAACTACGACTTACAATGAAGGAGATAAGTTACCTGCCCTTCTCATACAATACTATCGTACAATACTGACTCAAGTTTAGGAAAATTGGCATAGATGATTCAGTGCAAAATATGGGAGAATATGAAATGGGATGTAAGTAGCCACTCGTAGGATAAAACATTTTTGAAATCCAGTCACATCATACTGTGTCCTTGAATCAAGTGGTGGTTCCATTCCTTAGGTGTGATGCCTTGTTCTAGGTCTTTGGAACTTTGGGTTCACTTGTTTTAGCCTTTTCTGCTTCCTTCCTAAAGGATTTTTTTTCTACTCATTTCATTAATTGAACTGTTTTTTTCAATCCAAGAGTAAAAATTTTCTTACCAACTTCATGAGTTTATTACATATCACATTGAAATTCTCTTTATAGAGAGAAGTTAGATTTGTTGATCTCTGAGATACAGATTCCTCTTTCCTCTGAGCATTAAGTGCTGTGGGACATGCCCATATGATCCTTAATAGTCCTTTTGTCTAGCACAATATTCAAAATGCTATCCTCAAGGTTCTTAAAAGCCTCCTTGTTTATCAAGTAGAGTCTTTAAATATATCCTTAAAGCTTTCTGAGTTTTCAATAAAGGCTCATAGAGTTTTCCCTACTCTTGACTTTATCATTACCCTAAGGCGATTTCTTACTTTGAGAAACTTTCACTGCCTGAAAAGAATAGTGCAGACTCTCTATAATTCTAATAAACTCCTTTATCTGTAACTTTTTTATCATTTTCTATTGGAAAAAGAAGTCACTTTCATCATTTGGCCTAGAAATAATGAAATGCTGTGTTCTTACTAAAGTACAGCAGGTAGGTATATTCTTCTTTTCATGTTAATGAGTGACATTGCTGCCAAACTTTCTCCCTTTGTTTAATAGAGGGTGTTTCCTCCCAGCTCTGGTAACAATGTCTTTCATTCTTCATTAATAGTCTTCTCAATGCTATTCTATCTTCTGGCTGCCTTCCAGTCCCCAGCAAATGCTGTTTCAGATTTTTGTAATAACCGAACTCATTTTAAGACATAATTTCTGTTTTAGCTCTTTATTCGTGGAGAAAAAAATTACTTTAAAGATTAGTGGTACGTAATACCCTGTTTACTGTGATTACAACTTTATGTGTCCAGACTTTGAGAAGAATTTAGTTGGGAGGGTTTTTTGTGTTACCTAGAGCAAAAGGGCTGGAGGAAGTGTTATGTGGAAAGTCAGAGTCAGTCTAACAGGTTAGGATGTAGCAAAACTGGCTGCGGAAGTAGGTGGAACCTGTGAATTATAAGTTCCTGGAAAACACGTGCAGAACACTTCCCAAAGGCCCAAGTCTGGAGTCTGGACTTCTCTTGAAAACTCCAGCAGGTTTTCAATAGGTTGGCCTAGTTCTGATGTCAGGTTGAGGCATGGGATCCTCAAGATTCAGAGAGTAAAAAAAGACACAGGCTGTTTTGATGATAGCCTGCTCTGCTTTCTCCAGGGTGTTCCTTTATCTGGTTTGTCTTCTCTTTTACTCAGCCCAAACTAGCACTGCAGAGACAGTTTCTTCCTCACTCTTCACTTTTATTTTTTCAAATAAATTTGTCACTGCTTTTTGCTCATTTCATTCAGTTCTTTGTTCAAGATGAGAAGAGGCTGGAATACAACTCCAGGAGAGGTGAACCCAGGAACGTGTATTTGGTGAGCCACTTTTAGAAGAAGCTACCCAATAGCAAGCCCATGCTGGTTGCTGCTCTGTGCCATGGTAGTCTTAGTTCTCAGATTCTCCCAAAATGGGACTCAGAGTTAGAAAGTAAGTTTTAGCAAGCATAGTTATGGAGGGACAAACAATATACTCCACATAAGGATAGCTTTTACAAGTAAGGATAATACACTTGGTAGATTTTAAGTAGACATGGCAACGCTTAGTAATAAATGTGAACCCTGAACCAGGAAGGGAGGGTAGAGCCAGAGATGACATTCTTCATGACTTCTAGGGTTGGTTTTCTTTTCCTTTCCTAGAATTTAGAGGAGTAGCTAGGTCACTGGATAGGGCCTGAGTAGCTTCTAAAGCTGAAATAAGAAATTTAACTCGCCCTGTTCCCACGTGGTGGACCTGCCAGGTTCCAAGCTGCTAAGAGTTGTAAACCATAGACTCCAACATGAAAGAAAAACAGGTTCATTTATTGAAGATCACGTGCAGAGAAAGAGTGCTGGAACAACAGAAAGTCTGTGTGTGCAAACCACACAGATAAATCAGGCTTTCAGGCCGAGGAGTGAAAGTGTGTGCTTGGACCTGGGGTTATATAGAAATGGTCCCAGGTGCTGCTGGAGCTCCAGTGGGTGGAGGATAGTGACTATGGGGGAATGGCCCTAGGGTGCCCCTGAGCTGAAGTATGTGGATCCCCTTGGGCACAAGTATATGCTCTGATCCCTTTGTCTACCTGTACCTACCCTACCTATGAAACCGGTTTGCAGATTTGCTGTCTGTCCTTAGTATAGGTAGGTAGTACAGTTGGTAGCACCACTCCTGTCCTTCCACTTGGATTTGGGCAACTCCTTCCACTGAACTGAGAAAAGTAGAAAATAAAATAACAAAGACCCAGAACATCTTTAAATCTCCAGGCAGGAGCACATGTGTGTTAGGTCTCACGGCTCAACCTTCAGCAACCTTTTCCCCACTTGAAAATTGTTAAAGGTTCATACATATGGACTGCGTGCTTTGTACATAATTTAATCACAGTGAAGTCTGAGACAGGCCTTGAAAGAAACCAGCACCTGCCAAGGATCACTCTGCACACCGACAGAGCTCCTATAAGAGATCCTTATTAAAGAGCAGAGGAGGCATGGTGGCCAGCTTTGCAGAAAGGGAACAAAAGGAGAGAGAATGGAAACAGGAAGGGGATTGGTTGTATAGTGGGTGACTGGTGTAGGAGGGTCGGGGATTGTGTTAGCTGCACGGGTAGCCACTCAAGGGCCACTCTTGGACATTTATTTTCTATGCAGACAAGCCTTGTGCGTGCACCAGTCTCATGACCGGTGAGGTAGGAAGTGGAAACTTTAAGGTGAAGGAAGTTATTCATCGGAACTTTGGCATTTATCTTACATTCCTCCCTTGTTTGTGTGTTATGGCCTCAGGAAGAGGGGTGAAGTATCTCTCTTCTGTAGCTACTGCCTGCTGAAAAGGGGCAGGTGTGGGGCAATGAAAGGCTGAGGGAGAGATTTTTATTTTATCATCTCTTACCATTGTGGGGTGACATAGTCATTGGAGGGCTGCTTGTTTAGGAGCTTCAAGGAGGGCAATGAAGGTGAGATAGTGAAGTGGTGGGGCTGATCTAGGTGTGCATAGTAGCTGGAGGGGCAGCACAACCATGGAGAGGGGGGCCTGAAATGGCGAAGAAAGAATTGGGTTAGATGTATGTTAAAAGTATCATATATATATATATATACACAGCAGGTGGAGGGGGGTCTTCCCTGACAATAATAAAAAATAATAGTACTCCCAAGGAGTTAAATGCATATTTTTTCCTCATAATTGGAGAGCATGTGTAACTGCGAAGGTGACTGGATGGCAGAACAGATGGACCAAAAATCTAGTGTGGAAGTTGGGTGGGAACCGGGCATGATGTGAATTTCTCAGGTGCCAGTTAGGGGCCACAAACTTTTTTTTTTTTGGTGCAAACTACAGTATCCTGGGAGCAGAACTAAATTATCTTGTCTCTGCCATGATGAATTTTAGGAGGAGCTCATATATTTAGTGCAAGGGGGGTAATTCTGTGGCTTAAAGGATAAGCCACAGATTAAATCTCTTTGTGTTGGTGATGAATATTGCTGGGAGATAGACACGAAACAATTGTTGATCTAGCCTTATAGTCTTGGGATGGTCCTAATCTGGTATTTCTATCAGCGGTTGTGGGGAAGAGGGTATGTGCCAGCAGAGGAGGAGAAATGTGTATGGAGTTATTTCTGGGGAGTTGAAATAGCAGAAGGTTCCCTGGTAAAAGTGATCTGTAATCCACTTTATCAATCCATCTGGAGACTCTTCTAAGGGGTAATGCCAGTGAAGATCTTGTTGTGGCTGGAGAGTGAAGAGCTGGAACTACAGTCAGATCCTCGAGTGATCTTAACAGAGAAATGAGTGAACAGGTTTCCGTTAAATAAGCTGGTGGACAGTTTGATTAGAGATTTTTTGAATCTGATTTTGAAGGAATCAGAGTAAGCAGGGGGCAACTGTACAAAATATCAACAGGCATGAGATAGATATTAAGACAACAAAGAGTTGTTTTAACCAATGTATGTCTGGCAGCTCTTGGGTCAGCCAGCTAAATATGTCTCTGCCTATGTCTACATCATGTACCTTTTGTGATGACTCTTGTAGCCTTTTTATTTTTTCTTGAATTCTGGAACTGTTATCTGTCAGATTAAAACAGCACATATCTTTTTACCTTTTCACACCCTTGATGGTGAAGCAGAAGTAGATAGCCTCTTGCTGCTCTATTATCTAAAATGGCCTGGTGTTGTTCTTGTAGCTCTTGGTTAATCAATGCTAGGGCAGATGAGGTCGCATTTAGGCCTTTTACTACTTTGCATGCCAGTTTTCATACTGTCTTTTCTGCACGAATTCCTTTAGCAGGTTGGGCAAGTACTGATGCTATCATAGGTATTACTTTGGCATCTGTCAATAGACCCACATCATCATCACATTCAGGGCTAGTATATTGTGATCAGAGTCTAGTTCTCTTTTGTTTTAACAGATCTGTTTGATCTGGTAGGACTATGGCCAGATGACTCAGGCAGCAACAGGTCTCAGACAGATATGCAGGGATGTAATTGAAGGTTATTCCTTCACAGGTACAAAACCAACCCGATGGCAGAGAAATGTGTCCATCAGGCCTGAGTGCTAGAAGCCCTAAGATGACTCAGCGCTCTGTCAGTCATTCTGGTCAACATTATCTGGAGACCCGATGAGAGGCCAAGAGTCTGATTTATCAGTCTACTGTGTTTTTATTTCCGTGACACCACTTTTCTGTTCATGCTATCATTTTGTTTCTGCTGTCATGAACCAGCCCTGAGCACATCTCCCCAATTACCTGCAATAAATGCAGCTGCTTTTTCTTTTACCTTTGGATATACACTGGCAATTCTTTGCTCATCGTACAAAAGAGCCTAGAATATATCTGTCAGATCCACCACGTGGTATCACTGTCACAGAAAAATAATTTTCAGAAGGAGTCAGATCCATGGGAAGGGTTTATTAGGCAAATATTTTAGTGTACACTGAAAAGTAGAGTGTGGGCCCTCAAGAGAGAAAGGTGCTACAGTTTGGAACTGGGAGTGTGTGTGTGTGTGTGTGTGTGTGTGTGTGTGTGTACGCCTGTGCCCATGTGCATTTGGTGGTGGAAACTGTTGAATTAGTCAATCTAAAGTCTCAGTTGTGGGTTGGCAGGTGGGGAAGGATGGAAATCTATTTTACTAAACAGAGGTTGTCTGTTCACAGGTAAAACAAGGCCATTTGCAAATAAAATCAGAATGACCAAACCCATATGCATATAAAAGGTAACTGATGGAGCTTGTTATGTTCATAGAGAAGAGAATGCAAAAACAAAATAAAACAAAACAAAACAAAACAAAAAATACTTTAACCTGGACTTGTGTCATGAAGCTGCAGTTTTTATTTTTTAAATTATTATTGTCTTTGTTGACTTCCTGACTGTTTTTTCTTCTATCCTGCCTCAGTTGGGGATGGTGACTAATGGCATTCTTTCTAATCTACTGTGAGTCTCCTCCCTCCCATTGGGAGGGGAAAATTTTTAATTTATATGGACCTAGTCAGACTATGAATACTGGCCAAATCCCACCAAGGTGAGGCAGGAATTAGGGCACAGCAAACTGGTTGGGAGAGAGGGCATGATTTATATATCACAGAGTTCTGGAGTGGGAAATTAAAGATGCATCTCCTTTGAGCTCTTTACCACTGTACTCTCTCTCACAGTGGTCCACTTTCTATAGAGTGCATTTTTTCCTACTTTTAGTTGGCCCAAATTCACTCTGTTCTTTTCATACCCTTCACAAATGAAAAACCTTGCTACCTTTTGTTCTTGTCTTGACCAAGTTTTTATTCAGGACAGAAAGAACCTAGAAAGTACCTCCAGAGTAAGACTGGAGCACCCCAAAACCAAGTAACAAAAGGGATCATGACTGCAATGCAAATGAATGTAAATGCAGCCTAATTGGGTCAACAGGTCATCCAAGTTTAACCCCAGCCTTGTGCCCCAAGGTGTGGGATGAGAGTGTGCAAGACCAGATAAGAGGGGGGATTTACAAAAGGGCTCAATGTGCTTTTGTCAGAAAGTCTGGGGACCACAAGCTCAGGAAATGTAGACCATAAATTTTATCTTAGAGCCTTAATTTTAGTTTCACAGATGCAACTCATTTCTGTCTAACTACCCACTCTATCAGATACACTCCCAAGATAAACTCTTCCATCACATATCTGGGTCTCAATGATCCTTAGCATTGTCTCTTATTCCACCTGAGAGCTAATCTGTCTGGATTTTTTGTAGTGTAATGCTGTCAGGTAGCATCACTTATTACCTGGCATGTGACTTCCAAGAGGAAGGAGTCAGAAGCTCTCAGGTGAGATAAACACAATATCTACAACTGTCATAGCAGTGCTAGCCATGTTGTATCAAAGAACTCCACTGTGGCAAATTAAGTACAGAAACACTCCCCTCTGCTTTGAAAGGAGGAATTCCCAGGTGTCATTATAGAGGGTTGGGAGTTAGATTTGTGAGCATCTTTGGAAGGTATTAGTGTTAGTATGAGAACTTTCTCTTGATAGTACCTCACAGTTGTATCCTACCACTGATATCTCTGTTCAGTGCTGCACTACAAAACCAATGATATCTTTTTCCAGTTAACATAAAATTAACTTTTAATTTCAAAGTGACACCCTGTTTTCCCTGAATGTGGTGATGCAGGCCTGTAAACCCAGCACTAACTTTTCAAAGGTTAATTTTTTCATTAAAAGAACTGTATAATTATAAGCTCACAAAAAGTAAATTACATTTATTAAAAGTAAAAATTTTGATGAGTTTGTCTTTTAACACATAACATACATGAAATCATCACCACAGTTCAAATAATGAAAGTCACATCCTTCAAAATACTTTCTATATACCTTTATAGTCCTTTCCTTTAGAAGCTTTATAATTTAGGCTGCATACTTTCATTGGTAAGTTTTGAGTCTCAAGTTTTTGTATGTGGATATCCAATTATTTCAACATTATTTCTTGAAAAGACTTCTCTCTCCATTCAATTTCTTTGAACTTTTATTTAAAAAATCAGTTGTTCATATATATAGGTCAACCTCAAGTATTTATTCAGTTTCAGTAATCTATTTGCCAATATTTATGAAAAAATCATTTTATTACTTTAGGTTATAATCATAAGGCTTAAAACTAATAATGACAATACTCTAACTTTGTTCTTCCTCATAAAGTTTGTTATTGGTATTTAAGATCATTTGCATTTGTCTATGACTTTTAGAAGCAGTTTGTCAATTTCTGTTTCAGGTATAGTATAAACTTTTTACATGAGCATGTGGTATTTCTCTCAGATTTGGTGCTAGTGTTGTACATTTTGCACTGTATTATTATGACTATTTTTATTTAAATATTTAATACTTTCTATAATTAAATAACAAAAATTTTATATATTTACTTTCATAGTTACAATTTAGGTGCTCTGTATTACTTTTGAACAGCCATATTTCCATCTGGTATCAGTTTCTTTTTTTAAAAAATGTTTCTTGGACAGTTGGTTTGCTGCTTCTGAATTCTTTTAGCTCTTGTAGAGTGGGACCTGGCTTTATTTTGCACTCATTTTTGCGACGCAGTTTCATTGAAGACTTATAAGTTGACAGGCGCTTTGCTTGTTTCTTTCATTACTTTAAAGCTGGTCCTCGTTTGTCCTGTCATTTGCATTATTTAAGACATCTTTGTTACACTGTGAGATGTCATTTCTTCTCTAGTTTTTTAGAGTTTCTTTTTAACATTGGTTTAAAAGATTTGATAATGATTGCCTTGGGAGAGTATGTATATATCTATATCTATATATAGATACAGATATGTGTGTGTGTGTGTGTGTGCTTGGGTTTGCATGTGGGTTAGTAATTTCTATAAATTTAGAAAATCTTTGGTCATTATTTCATCAAAATGTTCTCTTTCAAGTATATAAATAGGTTTCTTGATGCTGTTCATAGCCATATGTTGTTTTGTTCCATTCACTGTTAAAAAATTCTGTTTTATCTGTTTTTCATTTTGGATAGGTTTTATTTCTGTGTCTTCAGATCACAAATATTGTTTTCTCTGAGTCTAATCTGTCATTAATCTGATCCAATTTGTTTTTCATCTGAGATATTATAGTTTTGATATCCAGAATTTAATGAGTTCTTTTGTCTGTGTCTCTACTTAACTTTTTGAACATATGGAGTACAGTTGTAATAACTGTTTAATATCCTTGTCTGCTAATTCTAACATCTGGTTTTATTCTGGATTGCTTTCAATTGATTAATTTTTATTCTTATTCCACATCCTATACTCACGTATCTTGGCATTCATGATAGTGTCTAATTAAATGCCAAACACTGTGAACCTTACTTTGTAAGTTCATGGATATATTTTTATTCTCATAAATATATTTGAGATTTTTTTCCAGAACACAAGTAAATTACATGGGAGAAGTCTAATTCTTTCTGCTCTTGGTTTAAAGTTTTGTGAAGAGGGACCAGATCTATGTTTAGTTTAGGTCAAACTTTCTCATGTTTCTAAAGCAACACTTCTCAGTGCTGTAGCCAGGGCCCTACGAATGATGAGGATTTCTCATTTGGTTGCTAGGATCAGGGTCCATCATGAGTGAGCACTAAAAACCTTTCTAAATTTTGGGGAGGCTCTTTATCTGGCCTTGGCTATTTTCCTTAGTCAGATGTGATAATTAATCTACACAATCAAGAAGTGACTTCTAGGTAGACAGCATTCCGTCTGAGCTTCCTTCACAGAAGTCTGTTTATAAGCTCTAGAACTTTGGCTTCCCTGTACCCTCAGCTTTGTCTCTTCAACTTAGAGTCTGCCAGACTTTTTCTAGGTTCCCTTTCGTGAACCACAATGTGGAACTCTCTTAAGGAGAAAGCCGAGGCCATCACAGGGCAACCCTCACTTGTTTCTCGTCTTCTAAGCACCACTGCTCTTTGCTACCTTACAGTTAGGCTCATGAAGTTCTTTCTTTCATTTCATCACAAATACAAATGTGCTCCCTATTGTTATATTTTGGTTAGAGTAGAAGTCTTCAATTTTTCTTTTATAAGGCACAAAACAACATTCATCTCTCAAAAGCCTGGGGACAGTGCCACTTAAATTAAAAAAAAATTTTTTTTAGGTTTTGTGAAACAGGGTTTCACAATATAGTTTCGGTTGGCCTTGAATTCACTGTGTAGCCCAGGCTGTCCTTGAATTCATTGTGATCTTCCTGCCTCAGCCTCTTGAGTGCTGAGATTACAGGTGTGTGTCACCACCCCTGGCTAGGCAAAGTACAGTTTTAAATTGAAGAAACAAACAGTAAACAAATAAATATAAACCTAAAAATTATCCAGCATTTAAAAGAGAATTTAAAACCATTTTGGACATTTAACAGATAGATATAAGATGTGTCAAGAGGAATTCCATGTTTTCAATTCATAGTTGGCTGGCTCAAAGGCAGGGTGGTATGGCAGGGAGGCATTGCAGAAGAGAAATAGTGCATGGCAAGCAGGCAGGAGACAGCAAAGCAGCCAGCAGCAACCTGCCTCTTCCTTCTATCCCTTCCAGCCTACCTACCTACACAGGGTGGGCCTTCCTATTATCCACACCAGGAACTATGCTGAACAAATCACTGGGCTGATTCAGTAATCACACACCCTTAGTCTCAGTATCATACAACTTAATCCCAGCGTCATGCACCTTTGATCCAGCCACCTCCCCAAACACCCAGCTATGAGTGTGTGAGACTTTGGGAGAACATCTAGATGCAAGCTATAACAGTCTGACTTCAAGAAAAAGGTAGGACTGGGGATGTAGCTCAGTGGCACTGCACTTGCCTGGCAAGTGTAATATCCCGAGTTTCATTCCCATACCATAAAAAAGGTAAAACTGGGAAATTTCTGATAGTATACTGTATGTATGTTTAACTGTTTTGTGTGAAAGAGAAGATTGTTAAGATCTCTTCCAGTCTCACCAATCTGAAAGATTGGGTTGGATGGCTTGTAATCCTTCTGTGTGGGTCTAAGAGTACTTTTGGGTGACTGGTAATTTGGAATGACAGAAAATATCTCTGTGCCATATAATAAGGGCCATTAAGGCCAGGGATTTAACTCAGTGATGCCATGCCAACCTCTTGACTGCAAGGTTCTGAGTTCATTCTCCCTTGGGGGAACACCCAAAAGAAGGACCATTAACAAATGAAACTCAAGACAACATTGATATTCCATCTTACTCCAAAAAGAATGGCTATCATTAAAAACTCAAGAAACAACACATGCTGAGGAGGATGTAGGGGAGAAAGGAACCCCTCTACATTGTTTGTGGGAATGTAAACTAATACATACACTATGGAAATAGTATGGAGATTCTTCAAAATAGAAATCCCACTTGACCCAGAAATACCTGTTTTCAAAAGACTCAAAGACGTGCAATATTACAGTGATCCATGCAGCCTCATGTTTATGGTAGCAGAACTCATGATAGGTAAATCTTGGAAGCACCTTATATGCCTATCAAAAGAGAAATTGATAAAGGAAATATGGCATAGAGACACATTGGAGTACTACTCATCCATAAAAAAGGATTTAGTTGAGTCATTTGAAGGGAAATTGAGGCACCTGATACCATCATAGTAAGTGAAATAAATCAGGCACAGGTTAAGCATCACAAACTTTCTCTTATATTAGAAGCCCAAATATAAATAACTAAAAGAGCGAAATAAAAGATAGGTCATAAGAAACAAGTACACATAATTTGTGGAGATAGGAAGGGGATCCATATATAGGAGGAAATGAGAATGAAAAGCGGGGAGGGGCAGTAAAAAGGATCAAGATGCAATCAGCATATGCACAGTTCACCGCAATATACATTCTTATGCATCAAAAATGTGCTCTTATAAAAAAGAAAAAAGGGAAGGGCCTTGAAAAGCCATTATTTACTTTCTCCTAGGAACACTGTACCTGGAAGAAGCACACCTGTTTTCAGACCACTACCACTCCCTGACTTAAATATTAGCAAGAGTCTGCTGCAAAGGGCTGGACTCTGCACTCTTCCGACAGTCTGAAATAATGCACCCTGGCTTACTCTCTGACACCAACCTAAGCAGGCATAAAGGCTCACTTAGGAAGACTTTGCTAAGAGGCACACCTGGGAAAGGGAACAGACCTGTCTTCCTAAAAGCTAGCTCGTAGAGTTTCATTTGGCTATAATCACCATGTTATGTCTTTTCTACAAAATAGTATCTTCAAGCTAGAAATAGTGAAATGGTGTTAAGAGTGAATTTAAATTGAGTAGGGAAGGAGAAATATACGCATGATAAGACAGCACTTAAATATTTTAAATTCATGTCCTTAAGCAGAAACAAATTGTCTCCCAGTTTAGTGTAAGAATTAAATCATTGATTTAATAAATATTTATTGAGTGCCTATCAAGTGCCAGCACTGCTCAAAATGTTTGTTCATATAGTAGAGAGTAACATGAATCAGCATCCTGCCTTCAAAGTGCTTTTCCATGCAATCATCATTATAGGAGCCTTATTCTTGTCCTTTAAAATGTTACAGGGAACAAGAAACTGCTAGATGACTGGAGATACCAAATTCTTCCTTAATATTAAAAAGGAAATAGCAGCAGCAGGATTCAGAAACTCTATGTTCTGGGTGACAAAACTGGGTAAAATTAGAAAATATATTTGAGTTCTTTAAGAAGGAAAAAGGAACTGCTCACCACATGCTCATTTAGACTATATTTAAAAACTTTGCTTTATTTTGTCATTGATGTATTGGGTAAATCAGGAGAATTCAATATGTAGAGTAAATACTGATTTCTCCTAGGCACATCACAGTACTTTCAGATCACTCTGAGTATGGGTTAGAAGGGAATGAAATGCTTAAATAAACACTAAGAACCTAGACTTAACAGTCTGATTACACGTTGGAAGAGATTTAAAATTTTCAGCTGATAGAATGATGTCTTCTCTTGTTCTATCAGGAAATTTTGACCTAAATGAAAGAAAAAGACATTGGTGAAATATAGACATGGATATAAAGGAAAATGAGAATATTTACTTCACAGTGTTTATATGAGGGTTAAGAGTTCATGTACTTGTTACATACTAAGAAATCAATAAATATCACTTTGATGTTTCCTTTGTTGGCTCAAAATAATCTGTTCATGAATATATGCTGAAATATCACTATTTCTAATCCTTATTTAGTTTATTAGTACATTTTAGGTATGCAATACAGTAACATTCATCACTGGGATATTGTACCTTTATCTTGGTTCTCATTTTTTCCCATTCCCCTGCCCTCCCTTCACCCGCTCCACCCTACCCTGTTTACAAAGGTATACTGATTTCTCCTAGGCACATCACAGTACTTTCAGATCACTATGAGTATGGGTTAGAAGGGAATGAAATGCTTAAATAAACACTAAGAACCTAGACTTAACAGTCTGATTACACGTTGGAAGAGATTTAAAATTTTCAGCTGATAGAATGATGTCTTCTCTTGTTCTATCAGGAAATTTTGACCTAAATGAAAGAAAAAGACATTGGTGAAATATAGACATGGATATAAAGGAAAATGAGAATATTTACTTCACAGTGTTTATATGAGGGTTAAGAGTTCATGTACTTGTTACATACTAAGAAATCAATAAATATCACTTTGATGTTTCCTTTGTTGGCTCAAAATAATCTGTTCATGAATATATGCTGAAATATCACTATTTCTAATCCTTATTTAGTTTATTAGTACATTTTAGGTATGCAATACAGTAACATTCATCACTGGGATATTGTACCTTTACATGGCTTATCTTGGTTCTCATTTTTTCCCATTCCCCTGCCCTCCCTTCACCTGCTCCACCCTACCCTGTTTACAAAGACATCTTTTCCATGTTCTTCCTTTTCACGTAGTTTTTCTTTTCCCTTTTTACCATTCCCCTACCCCTACCACTTCTGCTGCTCCTTTAGAACTTTTGTTCTTATAACACAGTATCAGTTGTACATTTTGATCCTTATTTCCACTTTGAGTTTTTCACACCGGAGAAATTATTCAGTATATACACATGCATTTCCTATTAATTTCACTTAGGAGTATGGTTTCAGTGTATATCCACTTAGCTACCAATGTCTCTAGCTTCACATTCTTTATGGCTGAGTAACACTCCATTTTATTAAAACAAAAACCAAAACAAAACAAAACAAAAAAAGTCTTCTAAATCCAGTCTCCAGTTAATGGGGAATTGGACTATTTCTAAATTTTAGCTACTACAAACGGTGCCGTTATTAGCATGCTTAAACATGTATCTCTGTGGTATGATTCTTTTAATTCTTTTGGAAAGATCCCAAGCAGAGGAATAGCTGGGTCAAATGGGACTTCCAATCCTGTTTTTCTGAGGTATCTCTACACTGATTACCACAGTGGTTGCACCAGTCTGCACTCCCACCAATAATGGAGAAGGGTTCCTTTCTCCCCACAACCCTGCTAGCATTTGCTATTGGTCGATTTCTTGATAGCAGCTATTCTTTCTGGTGTGACGGGTAATCTCAGTGTTGTTTTCATGTGCATCTCTTGAATGACCAGTGATGTTGAACAGTTTTTCATATGTTTATTTGCTGCTTTTACTTCTTTGTCTGAGAAATGCCTGTTCCTTTCAGATGCCCATTTTTGCATTGGGTCTTTATATTTGTGGGGTCTGATTTTTTTTTTCAGTTCTCTATATATTCTAGATTGCAGCCCTTTGTCTGAGAAACAGCTGGTAAATTTTTTCCCATGTTGTAGGTTGTCTCATAGCTCTGTTGCGGGTTTCTCTGGCACTGCAGAAGCTTTTTAAAAAGATGAGATCCCAGTTGTTGATTCTCTGTGATAGGTCCCGTACTAGGTCCCGTGCTACCGAGGATTTGTTCATAAAGTCTTTTCCTATGATGATATCTTCATGAGTTCTACATAATTTATCTTCCAGCAAGTTTAGTGTTTCTGTTTTAATATTTAGATCTTTAATGCACTTGGATTTTAGTTTAGTGCATGGTGGAGATATGGATCTAGTTTTCATCTTTGGTGCTTTGAAATCCAGCTATTCCAACACCATTTATAAAAGAGACTATCTTTCCTCCAGTGAGGATGGTTGGCTTTTTTCTCAAAGATGAGGTAGCTCAGTATATCTGGAGTTGTTGCTGCATCTTCTAATCAATGCCACAAATCCTCAGGTCTGTTTATTTGCCAGTACCATGCTGTTTATAGCACAGTGGCTTTGTGGTATAGTTTCAAGTTGGGGATTGTGATACCCCCTGCCATGTCTCAGTTGGCTAGACTTGCTTTTGCTATTCTAGGTCTTTTCTGGTTCCAAATGAATTTTGGATTGTTTTCTGTAGTTCTGTGAAATATACCTTTGGGATTTCAATGGGGATTGCATGGAATCTGTATAGCAGTTTTGGAAGTATGGCCATTTTCACTATATTGGGTCTTCCTACCCAGAAACAAGGGATGTCTTTCCATTTTTTAATATCCTCTTTGATCTCTTCTTTTTAGAGTGTTCTAGTACTCAATGTAGAGGTCTTTTGCTTCTTTCATTAGTTTGATGGCTAGATATTTCATTGTTTGGGATGCTTTTGTGAAAGGGATTGTTGCCCTAATTTCTGTCTCAGCTATTTTTGAGTGATTTTTAGGTGTTTACCTAGTATCCAGTTACTCTACTGAATCTGTCAATTAAGTCTTTTGGCAGAGCTTTTGGGTTGTCTATGCAGAGTGTCATATCATCAGCAAATAATGACAGTTCAACTTTTTTTTTTTTTTTGGTACTGAGGATTGAACTTGGGTCCTTGCACTTTCAAGGCAGGCCACCGAACTACTGAGCTAAATCTCCGGCCCCAGTTTAACTTCTTTCTTTATTCTCTTCATTGCTTTTGTTTCTTTCTCTTGTCTAATTGCTGTGTCTAATATTTCCTAAACTATATTGAGCATAAGTGGTGACAGTGGACATCCTTGTCTCATTGCTGATTTTATTTACTTTGTTTTTCTTATTGAGTTTATTGGTACATTTTAGGTATACAGAACAGTTACATTCATCATTGGGATCTTGTACCTTTACATGACAGGTTTTGGTTCTCATTTTTTTCCCTTATCCATGCCCTTTCTTCACTCCCTCTTCCCTTCTGTTCCTGATTTTAGCATGAAGATTTTCTGTTTTGAACATTTAGTATGATGTTGGCTGTTGGTTTTTCATAGATAGTTTTTATCAAGTTAAGATAAAGACCATCTATTCCAGATTTCTGCAGGGTTGTCATCATGGTTGGGTATTGAATTTTGTTGAATGCTTTCTGTGCATCTATTGAGATGATCATATGGTTTTTATCCTTGGATCTGTTAATATAGTATATTAAATTAATTGATTTATGCATGTTGAACCATTCTTGCATCCCTGGGATAAATCTGACTTGGTCAGGGTATGTGATCTTCTTGATGACCTCCTGTATTCTATTTGCCAGTACCTTATTGAAGATTTTTGCATGTATGTTCATTAGGGTGATTGGCCTGTAGTTCTCTTTTTTGGTTGCATCTTTCCCTGATTTTGGCATCAAAGTAACACTTGTTTCCAGGAAAGAATTTTTAAGTTACTTTCCTTTCAATTTCATTGAATAGTTTAAAGAGTAGTGCCACAAGTTCTGTAAATGTCTTGTAGAATTAGGCAGTGAAGCCATCAGGACCTGGGCTTTATTTTTGTTGATAAATTTTTAAATATCACTATTAGTAAAAGAAAACATGCATATTATAATTTGAACTTGGGTAATATTTGGTGTATTAGTTTAAAAATTATTTAGAACTACTCTACATATGTGAAATTACTTAAATTTAAGATTATGTATACATCCACTTTAGCAAAGAGATAATTTATTAAAATTTAATAACATGTATGTCTATTAATGAAAGTGCAAATACATAAACAATTTTTCAAATCTTTGTTTTCTCATAAACTAAAATAGGAATAAATTAACCATATTATCACAATCTACATTTGAGATTTATCTTTACTATGAATATTAAAAGTTGAATTCTGTCCTCTGACAGATATATTTTTTTTCCAGCATGTTTTGAAATTGGAAAAAAAATATGATTTTTCAGAGAGTTGGCACATCTATACAATGGAACATATACATTGGAATATATACAATGGAATGATATAAAACAATAAGTAATACAGAAGTGGATAAACAATGACTTTCAAGACAATTAAGAAAAAAATAATATAGTGTATTTACAGTAGTATTAAACAGCAGAAGGCCAAGGACATATGTATATGTGTACAAGTTTGTGTCCACCTCTGATGAACAGTAATAGGGGCTCAAAGATAGTGCCTGTTTTGATTGTGGTTACATTTGATGATCAAACAGCATCTCACGAAGTGAACAGGACATTTACATTTTACTTTAATATTAATCAAGTCCTCTACACAAAATGCATGCATTTATTCCTAGAATAAATTAATGAATGACAAAAATAGTGCTGATATGATTTACAGGGATTTAAAATAAAATAATGGAAACACTCAGAATTATTGGCTAAGAAAAGGATTCTTCTCTAGCAGGTCTTGCAGAGCACCTGTCTATCAATAGAAAAATATCAAAGGGCAAATCCAAGCTGTGAATTGTTTGTTTAAAAGTATAATAAAATAATATTCTCATGATTAAATTTTTATTCAAAAATCTGATTTACCTATACAAGGAAGCAATTTTACTATCTACAATTGGTCTTCTTTAAACAGTAAAGCAAATATAATTATCATGATTTATTTTTTGCAATACTTTCACAGGAAAATATCTAAACTTGTTTTGTTTTTGAGTCAGTGTCTCACTATGTAGTTCAGGCTGGCCTTGAACTCACTATGTTCTCCAAGCTGGCCTGTAACTTGTACTGATCCTCCTGCCTCAGCCTCCCAAATGATGGGATTTCAGCTGTGTGCCACCACAATTGGCTAACCCAACAATATAAATGAGTGTGATTCATTATCTTTATTTTACTTTATGACTTTAATTAATTTATAAAGAGTTATTCTTAATACATTAAAAACCCATCTTCTCCTTTGGTATTTACCAAAAAAATTTGGGTCCTGATGTTGATTGCGATCACAAAGTTCTCTTCTACCTCATATTCCTCATCTTCTTTTTCCTTTTTTTTTCTTCTTCACTTCTTCTCCCGCCACTTCCTCCTCCCTCTACTTCCTCCTCCTTCAAATGATATTTCTTTTACTCACCAATTTACCAAATTGGAATATCTCAGACTGGATTTTTTTTTTGTTATTTACATTAATTAAATCAGCATGGATGAAAAAACAAAATGAAGCATTCTGGAGAAATCTTGGGTGAGATCACTCTCAAGCACAGTGATCCTAGTTATACCTCAACCCTTAACCTCTTCCCATTTCTGACTCATAAAATATCAGACACTGTTGAGTGTGAAATAACTGTTCTGATGCAAATGTACTGTTCCACTTGAATTTAGACATACTTCAGAGAACTAACTGATCTTTTCTTAGGGAAATATCTTTGATGCTGCTAGTATCAAAAATGTCATCACCTCCTGCTGAAGGAACTATATCCTCTGGACAGGGCATAACTTTTCCATCTTGGTAAGTTGTATCTTCTCTTCAAGAGTGTCATTTTGGTAATAGGTCACTTAAAGCATTTATTTTGTAAATTGTGAATATTTTATTCTCTTAGAGGTGTCAGAGTACTTTCCTTTTTCCTTTCTAAATTTTGCACTGAAGAAGAGCTTATAAATAAATCATAGGTCACCTTCTTTGACTTTCACTGAATGAGGGCTGCATTGATCTGTTTCAAGAAACAGTTAACCATCAAGTAGTTTCTTCATCATGCCTATTATAAAAAAAATATACAAGGATTTTCAGGAATGCTATGCAACATTCCTTTTGCAATTGCCGGGTATCCATCTCTATTTGGAAAGGGCCTCTCTCGTCTTTTTAGTGGGTAAGAGAACAGGCATTTTCCATTTTCAGCATTCTGTACTAAACATTCTTGATCTGTTTGCAACGTTCTTCCCAGGAACTTGAAATTCAAAAAAAAAAAAACAACAACAACAACAAAAAAACAACAATAAAAGGAACCACCTTAAATTTGAGCCTGATTGTCACTCAACTTCTGTTGAGTTCCATTGTGACCATGTGCATATCTAAAAATTTTACTCACACTAGTTCATGAAAAAACAAGCAACACCATAGTTTGGCTCTGGCTCTTCATAGATCCTAGTTCAATTTTTGAAATTTTTTTTAATAGAAAGGTCTTGAATGTTGCTTGAGAATCTTACCAGAGTTCTGGAAATATGATTATCCCTATTGTCTGGACCTAGCATTTGAGACTTTCTCCTGAACTAAGTGCTTGAGTGATATTCTGATGGAAATGAAGATTTTTTTAAAAAATATGTGCACATTTGTCCATAGAGACTATATTTCAAAAGTCAAATTCTTATCAAAAAGAAAATGTATTTGGAATTTAGCAAGTATTTTAAGGGTACTGTGTCAGAGGCAAACATTTAACACTCCATGGAAAAAGACCCTCACCACAAAGTCTTATTTCACTGGCTTGAAAAATAAATTACCATTTAGCAATTGTGGGTGGATGATTTATCTACCTAAAAGTGATTTGTAAGTATATTGGAAAGAAAAAAAAATTCAATGAAATCCCTTAGGCATTTATCAGAAAGTTGGCTAAGAAAACACAGAAGTGGTAAAGTACATATATTCTTGGTGAGGTTAGAAATTTTCATCTAGAGACAATCAGCCTTTAGCAGATAATGTTGTTCTACATGATTTCTAGCAGTTTTTATAGGCTCCAAGTGAAGTTCTTCTCTGTGCGCAAATTTGGCCAGACTAGATACAAGACCCCCTACTGAACCAGACACACACTTATTCCATCTTAATCATAGACAGCACTAAAGGAGGAAGAAAATATGGAATTGCTCATGTCTCCACAGCAGTATACCTGGCTAAACTATTTGATAAATAGAAATTTGAGCCTTGTCCGACAGGGCAAATGCTATTATTTATAGCAAGTAAAATTTCTTTTTTATACACGAAAGCATTTGGAGAAATCTGGTGAAAGTATAATTGTCAGATTCCTGAGAACTTCGTACCAACACAGAGGAATTCCCCTGTCTAAAATGTATATACTCTTTAATGTGCCTTTTATGTGCTGGCCAAGAGCCAGGACAGGATAACACTGCTGCAGAACATAGCCAATAGCCAGTATCATTGTCTTCACAAAAAAGGTCAGTAACATGAAAAAGGCATTAAGAAATCCATGAAATGTCCTGTGAAGTCAATTTAATCTGTTACGCACCTCATAAAACAGACTTAATGGACCAAATATTGGACAAACACAAGAAACAACCTCATATAAAGTAGATATATAAAATCATAAAAATTAGGCACAACTACATGTCAGTGGGTTTGAAATTATTAAGTTTTTGGGAAATAATGAAATGCTCATATTGGTACAGGAAGAAATCACAAATTTAAATGTTTATAACCAATAAACAAATTTAAATGTGGTAAAAGGCAGAATGTTCAGACAGTAAAGGCATAGAAATTATTATAGGTAAATACTATCAAAATGTCAGATAACTGTGTGCATTGTTATCTCAGCTACCTAGGAGGCTCAGGCAGGGTGAATACAATTTTGAACCCAGCCTGTCTCAATTTGAAAAGAAAGAGTGAAAGAAAGAAGGAAAGAAAGGAAGGAAGGGAGGAAGGAAGGAAGGAAGGAAGGAAGGAAGGAAGGAAGGAAGGAAGGAAGGAAGAGAGAAAGGGAGGGAGACAAAAACTTTCACAAATACTAGGGATGTAGCTCATTGTGACTCAGCTTGCTTAGCATGATGTACTCCGTTCAGTCTTCAGTACTGAAAAAACAAACAAACAAAAAGAAAAGTTGAGAATAGTTTCTGTTTCTATTAAAATACTCTATAAATTAAATTAATATACCAAACTTGGCAAACTGTTCAGTCAGTTAACTATTCACTACTTTGATCCTTAAAATACATAAGAAAATGAGATTTTATAAATACACTGTGAAGTAATATAGAACATTTTATAGAATTTATATAATTTTATGTAGTAATATAGAAAAGTAATGTAGAAAGTTTTAACTTGTCACTATCTAATCAAAAACCACAAAGTATTTACCAAAATAATTCATCATAACTAAGTAAATTGTAGTTCAGAAGAGAAATACTAGTTAAATAGCAATATTTCTCAGGTTTTCCTACCATACATATATGGTCACATATGCATGCAGAAATCATTTCAAAAGTTTCAAAATTTATTTATAATAAAAAATCTGTAGAACAAAATTATAGACAGACATTTTTTCAACCTGATAAAAAGTTATTACTCCAAAACCCAAAGCAAAGACATGAAAATTTTTGAAAATATTGTTTTTAATACTTAGAAGAAAATATGGATTATGAGTATTGCCTGTTTTGAATAATCTGCTGTAGAAGGCTGTAATAGAGAGAGAATGCCAAACTATATCAGAAAGAAAAGATGATGTTGGGATTTATTTCCAGTTAATTTGGTAATTTAACTAGAAAATGGATAATCAGAGAAAATACTGAAACTAGCAAGACTTTAGCAAAATTTCTGCATTTAGAAAGTAAACTAAAGTGTGTATTATATTCCTGCATCAGCAACAATCAAAGATAATGTGATAAAATAAGAAAAAGAAATGTTTGGGAATTAATCTAACACAATTCCATCAAAGGATGCACTGAAAGAACTTGAATAAATAGAGAATTACCCTATGTTCATGAATTAGCCAACATTATCTTAAAGAAATTAATGTTCTTTGGAAATAGGAAGGATTTTAAATACATACCACAAGAACATAAGAAATGAAAAATCTAAGTGCCTCATTTAAAGCAAACAAAACAAAACAAAAATAAAAAACAAAGAAACCTAAAGATAAGTGATGGTTACAAATTCATTATAATATAGATAATACAAAGAATTAATAGCAATAAAATATCTTCCAATAAGCAAACAATTAAAAGAATGAAACTAAAAAGAGATATAGTGAAATATGAAGAGGCAATCTTAAAAGATAGTTGTTGAGTTCCAGCCATGATATGCATAGACTGGTGGGGGCCCCTGACTACTGACCCCATCACGAGGCAGGCATTGCTTCAGGAATAGGGATGCCTTTGTAAAAGGCTAAAGGCTTCATGGCTGGGAGGGAAGTAACCCCTTAACTCTGATGCTCCTGAGGCAAGATAACATCTGATGAGGACAGCACAAAGAAAGCAAGTACCCAGAAATGGGGAAGGATTCTAACTTGTTTCTTTTGTGATGTTAAACTTGTTCCTCATTCTACTACCTCCTTTTTACTGCAGTCACAGTTACGGGAAAAGTATAGTACCCCTACCCCTGTGCTTCTCACTGGATAATAAAAGCGGGCCAGCCAATGAGATCTGAGGCATTGACCGCCCTGGACCCATGTACTAGCATATTTGTCTTTGTCTTTCTTGTTTGTTTGTTGCTTAGACAGTCTTGCTACATAGCTCAGGCTGGCCTCAAACTTGTAATGTAGCCCAGAATGTACTCAAAATCATGGGAATTCTCCTGCATCAGCTTCCTGAGTGTTGGGATTACAGGCATGTTCCACCACACCCAGTGGAAGTGTTTGTCTTTAGCATTTACAATGACTGAGTATAATTAGTATAGTATTTAGATTACAGATTTGATATTCTGCAGTCATGAATTTTCATTGCAAATTCCAAGTCATCTCTTAGAAAAGTGGAGCCAAGTTTGTCAACTTCCCAAGCCACACAGGAACCCTGGCTTTTGGATGACACTTAGATCTCCAGAGTTTATTTCCTGTGTCATCTATATTTCCTCTGACTTTCATTTGCTTTGGTTTTATTTTAGTTCACTCAGTTGTCACAGAAAATCTATCAATTGTGTCCTTCTAGAGATGATGATGAAGTAGAGGACAAGCAAGGCTGAGGCAGACAAAGAGACAGAAAGCAGAGCTGGGCTCCACAGGACTCTTAGCTACAGTGGGTGTTCAGTTCTACCAGAGATGACTGATCTCAAATCCTTCAACCCAGACTGCAGTCAGAAGAACCCAAGAAAAGGAAGCATCAGTTCCTGGTGGAGAAGAATTTCTAAGAAATAGTTTGGGATAAGAGCAGTAGCCCCTGGAGGTTTCTGCCTCAGGCTGAAGCCCAGGACATCACACTGCAGCACCAAGTAAAGTGAACAGGCATATGGGTGTGAGGAGAACACCAGTGAGAATGGCAGTTCACATGTTGTTTCTTAGATATGATTACATTTAACATTTTAATTCAATCACGGTCCTGTACGATTTAGCAGTCTTAATTCAAGAAATATAAATATAAATAAACCAAGTTTCCCATGTATTACTTTCAGTTTATTTTACTAATCTCATAAGAACCACCTCCCTACAAATTAAATTGACCTCATGGATATGAAGGCCAAAGATTTCTTACAGTACAGTTCAGTGGAAGAAATGTATAATACAGCCTGGGAATATAATTCATTGGTACTGCACTTGTCCAGAGTATCAGTTACTTTTCTTTCCTTGGTGAGGCAAAATATCTAACACCCCAAGTTAAAGAGAAAAAGGTTTATTTGACTTACAGTTCATAGAGTTTTCAGTCCGTAACTGGCTGGCTCCATGGCAATGTGACACATGGCAGAGGGGCATCATAGAGGAGAAAGAGTTCATGGTGGCCAGAAGGCAGCAAAAGCAGCAAGAGAAGTCTCTGTTTTTGCTTTATCCCTTGCCATACCACCCTGAGGGTCTGACCAGTGCTCAGTAGATAGTAAAGTGACAATATACATATGGAAAATTTCCAAATTAATTTTATGCTATCTTTAATAAGATACTACAGATATTAATTTAAAATTAATATTTGATTAGTCAGAAATTAATTTAGGAATATCACTGGCATACTTTTTTTTAACCTATTAACAAAATTATAAAATGTGACACTTTATGTTAAGGCTATTAGGCACTAATTTTCAAACATTGCTGTACATTAGAATCACTCAGAGAGTTTTTAAAAATTATTAATAGCTAGCTCCCATCCTACCATTCTGATTTAATTGCTGTGGACTTTCACAAATATAGGATTTAGCATTAAGTAGAGAACTATGTGGGACATTACACAATTTCAACTTTCAAAGATTAGATTGTGAATCTAAATGGAAAACTTTTACTAAAACACTGGAGTTTCAAAAACCATAATAATTAGAAAAAAATGAGCAACAGTGGAAATGAGCAAGTAGGACAAGAAAGAGTTGGTTTATTTGATTGAGAACTATACACCACCAAAATGTTCAAGTGCTAGCTCCCATCCTACCATTCTGATTTAATTGCTGTGGACTTTCACAAATATAGGATTTAGCATTAAGTAGAGAACTATGTGGGACATTACACAATTTCAACTTTCAAAGATTAGATTGTGAATCTAAATGGAAAACTTAAAACACTGGAGTTTCAAAAACCATAATAATTAGAAAAAAATGAGCAACAGTGGAAATGAGCAAGTAGGACAAGAAAGAGTTGGTTTATTTGATTGAGAACTATACACCACCAAAATGTTCAAGCACAAACTGGATAGTGAAGTTAGTAGGGTTTGCAGGAAAAAAAAAAAAAATCAGGCAATTAAATTGATAGCTGGAATGAATGACCTTGAAATAACATTTAAAAATGCGCTACTTGAAAATCTAATGATAGTCCCAGCTGAATTTTCCCTTTCACCATCCCTTCTTTTTCACTTTCTTTTCTTCCTCCTGCTCCTACTTTTCACTGACCCAAGCTGTTCTCTTGTGGGGGATAAAAAAGGAATAACCCAGGAGATTTTGATCCAACACTATCTTATGATTTCTAATTAACAAGTCAGATGGAAAATAGGAATCTTACACCAAACAGGATATTGTGGAATAGGGTGAATATTTTCTTCTACCTTTATAGTGATGCTGGTGTCAGTTCATGTGGATTTGTATAACAAAGTGCTATTTTGTTGGATGTCTATTTATCAACAACAGAAATTTATTTCTTACAGCTGTAGAGCTTGGCGAGTCCAGACCAAGATGCCAGTGCCTTAGATATATGATGAAGGTGCTCTGAGTCATAAATGGTGCTCACTAAGTGAGTTCATGTGGCTGACGAAGCAACCAAACTCCCTTGGGCCTCTTTTATGAGGCCTGTTCTTGAAAGTGGAGGTCTTATGATATACTTCCAAAGATTTCACCTTCTAACATCATTATTTTGGGGATTAGGTTTAAACATGGATTTTTGAGGGACAGAAGTATTTAATTCATGGCAACTGGGCTCCTGCATCCCAGATCAGATTTTGGTGGAGTGATTCTTTAGTGCTTCAGAGGCTTGGCATATCTGAGCTGGCATAGTAGGAACCTGAAATTAGGCAATGTATACCAAAGCAGTCCTAGATTTGTGACACTTAAGTTGTTTATTAAGAACAACCATGACTAAATCCTGGGTCAGTCTACAATGGAGCTTTTCAAAGCAAATAACCAAGTTCCATAATGCAAATAATTCCATTGTATGATATAGGACAGTTAGGGCTAAAGCATAGTACATCAAGTATTTTATTAACTGTTTTATTACTAATGAATATTAAGCAAATATCGACACATTGTACACATTATATGTGTATATTATATGTACATATTATATATTTACACATATCATATATGTAAAAAACATTATATATATGTTTCCTTTGCATACTTCATTCCAGAAAGCTATAGTTGTTAGCAGAAGGAATAAAATCTTTAATCACCAAAACCAAAACTCTTCAAGCTTTTGAAGTAGGCTAACAATAGGTACAACAGATAATGAAGTTAAATTGATTCATTACTTTTAACTGTTATCTTGACTTCATATATTTATCAGTCTTAACATCTAGTTTTCCTACATTCCTGTTATCCTCATTTACAATGAAGTAACATTCATGCTTTTGGCTAGGTGAAGATGAGAAAAAGTTAGAAGAGGAGTAGACAGAGTAGGAGGAGGACTCTGTCCAGACTGGCTGTATGCCTGTCACAAAACAAAACAAAGCACAACATCCAAATGAATTTTCAAACTGAAGACTTAAAAAACTTCCAACAGGTGCTATTACTTTCCTTTTACAAACAAGAGTATAGAAAATTTTATAAGACTAAGTAATTTCTCCATGGTCACATAGTATATGATAGTGCTCTGATTTTAATCCAGAGTGTTTAGCTTTACCTGTGGAAGTAGCTGGTCTATTTGAAATTATTTAACAAAAGTAGGAAAGAAACTTCTTAAAATTCTGTATTGTATGTAAAGATATTTAGGACCAGCATCTGTCAAGTCCATTTAATTTTATGTGAAATGGTCAATAATATTTAATTTCATAGATGAATCAAAAGTGGCATAATCCTGAAATCTAGTATTAAAAGACATTCTACTTGTACAATACCTTAATTGAGAATTTGCGACTAATTATACTTAGGCTTGATAAAATTTACCTCTACACATTTTAAAGAAAAGGGAATTGCATATAAAATAACTATCAATGTATCTTTTCAAAATTTGAGGGCTAAATGTTTTCTGTGTGTTTTCACATATTCATCATTTACTGTCAACTGGAGCTGCTGTATTCAAACACAGTATTAAATTATATCTGACCTGATCTGCTTTTGAAAATATGTGCTAGCTACTTAAGATTATGCTAAGTATTTTAAAGTAATGAGATATAATTTACTGAAATATTAAATAGTTCAAATATTTCTCAAAATTTAATGATATATCCATCCACTAATTCCAGTTTAGCAAAATTTATTTTATCTAGTTCCATCAATGCCTATAATTCCTATCACTTTTAAAGAGACTAACATTTTTTTTTGTAACATATCTTAAGATAGTTTAATTGTAGGTTACAATAAATGCTAGTTTTCCTTTTAATTGGCATTTGCTTTTATTAGTTGAAAGTTACAGTATATTCAAATTGGTTTCAAACCAATTTGTATTGGTTTTAAACCAACCTAGTATTTTTCAACTCTAAGTTATACAGAAGTTTATAAATTTGGAATATTTTATTCTTAGCATTTGAGGGATTTTGCATTAAAGATAAATAATAACTTGTTACAGCACTTGAACAGAACTAATAATGCCATTTTTTGTGATGTCCTTATTATGTTTATACCCCATCACCAAAAGCAATAGTTAGGGCTAACGCACAGTGTAGGTGCTTGGTCTCAGCCTGATCCAATAAGCTTAATTGTGACCTCCAGATAAAGGTATTGCCATTAAGCCACTGAATTATCACAGATAAGGCTCAAGTCTCTGTTACTGTCTGTGATAAATCACAGCTAACAACAGTAAAGGAGTCAGAGCTCACAGGGCTAATCCTTGGGAGGTTTTGAATGGGCTGTTCCACCACTGTTTTGCAACTATTTATATTGCACTCAGAACCCCCAAATGGCCTTTGCTTATATCCAGCTTTAGATAATTTATGCTTTTTGGTGTGTCACCTCACTGGCTGAAGCTGTTATCAGGAATGAGGAGGTTTAGGAAATGGGATCTACTGAAATGCTAATCCTCCTGCCAATTACTACACAAAAACAAGTTTTCTTCACTGATTTGCTTTTGTTTATTTGATACTGCAAATGTGGATTTTATGATTACAGTTTAGGACAATTGTTTAGCTCCAAAACAAAATAAGCATTTAATTTGACTAGCTTTCTCTTTTCACTAGAGTGGTTGGGCAATTTACACTGATTCAAATGGCCAGATGGTTTTCTCTCTGTTTGTGACTGACTAAATAGATGTGTAAATATTTTTATTTTCATACAGGGCTGATCTTAAGAAGAGAATTTGTTGAAGTCCCCTCCATGGCGAGCTCCTGCTCCAAGATGCACTCATCCTAATTTAGATTCTTCAGTATGAAGTAACTTCTATGTGAAACCATTTCACACAGAAATATGATACCTGTCTTGGAATTTCATTAAAATGAAAAATTTTTTTCACCTCTTACTGCTGTCCAAGTTTTATGAAATCTTATCTCTGAAAATTTTATGAGGTTGACTAGTAGTTAAATATATTACTTTTCAGTGATATGAAACAGTCCTAAATGAGTAACTACCAAGCCCATAAAATTCTTATGTGCTTATTAGCATAGTATAATGAAAATTTGAAATGGAAGATGGGGCTATCCTTTTAAACAGGCGAATTAAACTCGTGCTAACCTATGTTTAGCTATTTATTTTTTCTCAGTAAGATCTCTAAGGTTTTAAGTTCTGGAAAGAATGAGGTCACCCAATTGTCATGATTGATCACCAATTATTCAAGTCTTCTTGTGTTGACTATTGATGCCAGTTATCGAGATAGTAATCTTCAGAGTGATAACGGTAGCTACAAAATTAATTCAACCTTGAGATTCCATTACACTTAATGTCACCTATTAGAACATTTGATATTTTTAATCCTAGTTAAAGGCTTTCTCCCCAAGCAATAGCTGCTGGCAGAAATGATGGAAAAGAAAAATATCTGACTTTATAACTTCTGCAATTCTTTTCCCTCTGAGTGCATTTCAGTGTAAAATACTTAGGTAGTTGACTTTCTCAAACGGCTCCTTGATTCTTCTATAGAAATATCATGGAGCTGTTTGTATTTTAGCTTGAAAGTGAAATGCTGAAAAAACTTATTCTGTCATAGGTGAAAGACTATGCTCTTAAAGAACTTCTTTATTTTAAATTTGAATTTAGAAAACATTAAAATTTTTTCATCTAAGGTGTTATAATTAATAATATAGATTATTAGTGCCATATCATTTCAATAAGTACCTAAAAGTGAATTTTAGGTGAAATTAAGTCACTAGTCAAGTAATATTCTGTACTGTTTATTCTATATGTATCAAGAGGTATATTCTCTTTAAATAGAATATTTTGGTTTTATTTTATTTTGTTTATTTCTCTTCCAGTTAACATATGCTTTTAGATATCAGTTTCAAACTTCTCAGATGCCAACAGACTCTTACTATAAAATTACACCTGGGTTTACTAATATCTACATCTACGGTAATATAGTTCATGCCCTTAACTGTTAATGCACAGCAATAATTAAGCAGATGCAAACTTATTTGTTTCTCTACACCTGAAATGTTTTAAAGAGCAAAGCAAAACCAGTCTTCATTTTATAGCAAAAATAGTCTTGGTAGATATGAGCAGAAAGTCAGAATTGCGTTAATATTAGAAATAATAATATCTGCTGTTTTATTCAGCTTTGATATACATGGATTTGAAATTGACATTAAGTCATTAATCGGTGTGCGTGTGTGTGTGTGTGTGTGTGTGTGCATTCATCTCAATCTAGTCAACTCTTTTCTAACATTGGAAAATGTTCCTAGTAATTTCTAGTATCATCCAAAGTCTAGTGTTCTATTATTGACCAAATTCTACGACGCTGGCAGATATCATTCCCTTCCCTAAACATAGAAAACAAAATAAGCTTTAAAAAAATAGGGAACAATCTGCTTTTTGATTGGTGATAATGCTTATTTTTGTGGTAAAATTAAAGGAAATATGGTGCAATGAATTAATCATATAAAAACTACAAAGTCCTACTTTGTATTTTTCTTTTGTTTATTGTTTGGAAAACAATTCTGTAATCATGACCATCTTTTTCTTCCCCCCTTATGTTAAACTGTTTTGTTTTTAAAATTTTTTCCCTGATACCTTTTGTCTTGACTTTCTATTCCCAGACATATAGCCATTCAAACTGCCCTGCCTAGTTAATGTTTCACACATGGACCATATGGTGGCAATGCCTCGAAATGCTTTTACTGTGCAACTTGTCCTCTAGGTATTAGCAAAGTGTTAAGTAAATGAAGAAAAATTGACCTTGATATAAGAAAATTAAGCAGATAAGATTTTTAAATTAATTTTTGAAAGAATATGTTAGCCTCTGACCCAATTTAGAAAAGACCACTGAACTAGCCTTAGACAAATCTCTTTTAGATGAGAAACAGTGAGAGAAAGACTGAGGGGAGAAAAAAGAGAGAAGAAGGAAAGAAATGAGAGATTGGTCTATAAGGAAAAGCTTAAATTTGAATATTCCATTTCATTTGACTGATATGAGTGAAATACACAATTACTAACCACTAAATAATACAACTACCTACATGATGGGTATTCTCTATATCCACTTAGATCAGTGGAAGGATGTTAAAGGCTCTTTACTAATACTTTCACTTTTACAAATTCGTAGTTCCTTTGCTGTCTGAGTTACATGTTTTAGGACTGGCTAATATCTTGTATTATCACTCTTCAATTATTTCAGATATGTAAATTTTTTCCCCAAAAATCCTAAGCCTCTTAAGGGTAAGAATAGATCATATGATTCTAGATCATATGATTCTTTTATATACATTCATTGTACTGAGAATAATGTCTGTCTCATAGACAAGCGATCAATTTATATTTGGGGAAGGATTGAGATGAGAGATCAGTGCCGAAGATCAGCGTACAGTTCCCCGGAACATATTCTAAAGGGTCACATTTGAGAATGATAGGTGTTTGCAAGAGGTGTCTGACAGAAATGGCAGTAAACAGCATCAATTCTGATTTTTGAGATAAGGGGATTCCATAGCATGGCAGTTGGGCAAATCACTGTTGAAATGATTAGGATACATAACTCTTGGTAGCCTGCATAATTTAAAGCAACGAGGAATACTTTAAGATAACGTAAAGAATTCTCCTTGGACATTGTCTGAGCATTTCTCCATAGTTATTTTTGAAAATTGAAGATAGCACTATTTATGTAATGCAAAAATGCATAAATATAAAGCTAAGCTAGCTTTAAAACTACCATTAGACTAAGAGAAATGGTGGCAAAATTTTTGATATTGACCACAGAGAGGGAAGAGTTTTGCTATAAGCACTTCTAGCAATAGAAATGACCATGTACCTATGAAAAGTTGCAGTTATTTTCCTGATTTATGTATGTACATCTATGTGAAGATTTGACCATGTTTTACGAAAGCTCATTGAGAAAAAAATATTGGCTTTAGGATTTTGCTCCATTTTTTTCAGAAGATAGAAATTTAAACCTCTTATATATTTTTCCAGTGCCTCTAAATCTGTGAAAAATATTAGACTACTCTAGGGAAGGGGTAAAAACATTTGCGTTAATTTTTTCTCCTATGTTTCAATAGGAAAGTCTCAAAAGCAAAGCACTGCTTCTCACATTAGTGTGTGGTACATTAGTACAGAGTCTGTGCTATTCCTCAGGAGATTCTGATTCTCTTTACCAGTCTCTTCCCTATTTACTAGTTAGAGATATCAAGTTAAAGAGCAAGAGGAAAATGACAAAAGCTATGTTGAAATTTCAGACAAAAATTAAATTTAGAAATAAGATAGTCTTATTCTATAACTAAAGATGTGGCAACTCAGAAACTTTAGTTTAAACATACCTAAGTAATTAATTTGTGGATAATGTGGAACTAAATTTCCTTCTCCTAGCTTCTCCTTTTAAGCTTTCCCCCAAATCAAATTTTCTTGGTATGTAAAGAAGAGAAAAACCACACAGTTTAGAACATCTTTTAGGCTCCTGGATACTCACACAACTTGACCTTTGTCTATTCTTCTCACTGCCTGGTACAAATTTCCAAAGCAGTGTTCAAATTCTATAATCTATTGTAACATAAAGAAAGTTTGGACCACAGAATACAAAGAAAAATATGCAATTGGAGACTAAATGCATGGCTATAGAGAGGCTTGAGAAATAAAAATAGTGCTTGTTCATCCTTAATAAAATTAGAAACAGACTGTTGTGTGCTTTGCAAATAGCCTTGCAGAAGACCTGTGTTGTCTGTGACTGTAAAGCCGGTATGTAGATCTGTTTCTGAGGTACCCAAGGAAGATATTAACAGTGGGGAAAGCAACACTGGCAGTGGAGGCCTGCCTGAGATCAAGAATGTAGCCAGTTGACTGAGCAGTATCTATATGCTCTTGTGTTCCAAAGGCTCGTGGCAGTGAACTGAATATATTAAAGCCTTTAACTCAGAGAGAAAGGAGAATGAGTAGAAAATTGAATTGACAATGTTGTGTGATAAGTTAGAAGAAAGCATATAGTACAATCTTTGCACATCATACCTAGTCAACTTGGAAGACGATGGGATGTTATAATGAGCATTTACTCCCTTTTAAATAAAGGGCAAATCTGACAGCCACCAATATTTTAAAATTTCAGTGTTTTAGATGTAAATTCTCCAGGGAAATTGAAAGTCAAAAGCTCATGATTACTCATCTTTTTAGCACTCATGTACAACATTGCTGGTTGCTTTCTTTATTGTAAGTGGAAGGGAATGTGCAAAACAGAGCTGGCTCCTATTCCTTGGAGAGAACACAGGCAGCAGTTCATGGTCCTCACAGACAGCAGTGTTAGCTGTTCCTGCAAGTGCTTACTGGAATATTACCAATCAAACTTATAAAGAGGAGAAAGAAACATCAATGTTCTTAATAAGATATTTTACTTTAGATTAAAGTTCATGAAGGATTCCAGTTAACTGTCAATATAGAAGAAGCCTAAACAGATCTCCAAGGAAAGGATATCCATGAAAAAGGCAGTTTTTCTTTAGCTTTTAACAAACTTTTTTAACAGATAGAAATTAAACATGGAAGCTATATGAGACCAACAAAGCCTTTCCACACTCATTTGCTCATTTATTCATCTTTCTATCAGCTCTTTGATGATCTACACGTTAGACCTCATTCTAAAGTGAGATCAAATAGGAGTCTAGTGTCAGTATTTGAGGATATATAAAATGAGTTCGTATGTTTTATACGCTTGTAAAAACATGTTAAATAATGGGAATATGGATTTTTTCTATCAAGAGCACATTTCCTCTACCACAAACAAATTAACTGTTCTTTTATATCGCATCACTGAAAAGGACAAATGGAGGAAAGGAGACATTAAGGCGACATTAAATGAGTACCTGCAATAAAATCTGACTCCTGTTTTTATGTTTGGCTGCTGAGAGCTTTTATGATTTGCTTCTGTCTCTTTCTTTCTTCCCCGACTTCTCAGAAAATTGATAAAAAGTCCCTCATGCGTTCTGCTTTCGCCAATGGGAAATTCAGGTCACCAAGTTGTACTTTGGGGTGGGTACCCTCTTCCTGAGCTACCTGCTAAACACAATGAATCTTCAAGCCAGAGGCTCCTCCTTGCTCTCTCAAGGCATTTTAGAACTTTCTCAGCAGCTGCCCCCTACTGGCTTTCCCTCCACACTCACTGTCTGTAGCAAGCTTTATCATCTCCTCATGTGTATGTGTAATATCATCGGTTTTAAATATCATCCAACATTTGGGTGGACATTTGTCCCTCCCACTTCTTTGGGCAACCATAAATAATCACCAAATATATACAGGAAGATATAGGGATGACACTTTAACCATTAAGTGTCAAGTTAAGCATAACCCCAAAAAAGTAGATAAACCATTGATGAAAACAAGTTTTCTCGGGAACAAATAAATTGAAGAGTTATCATTCATATTTGGATCTGACAGTAAAGTCCATATTCTTTTTTCTTATTATGTATCAGGTTGGTTTTAGCCATAAGTATCAGAAAATCCAAAATATTTAAATAACAAGACATTGGATAATTCACATACACAAAAATGGAGCCCACATTGATCAACTCAGGAAGCAACTACTGAGGCACAATGATATCCAAAAAGTAAGAAGGATATTTTCCACTACTCATCTATTTTTATCAACAAAGAAATGTTTGCTAGAGGTCACCAAATAGCTTACCTACCCTGGGAGTGGAGCTATATTTGTATGTTTCAACCAGATACTGGAAAGTGAATGATACCATTAATTTACCAATGATTCAGCTAGGGTGTCAGAATGTTTTAGTTAGGGTTCTCTAGAGGAACAGAATCAATAGAATATGTATTGAATAGACCCTCCTACTAAGGAAAGATTGAGCTTGCATGTTCTGGCTTCCTTCCTTCTTCTTTTGCTTCTTATTTTATCCAGGACCTCTGCCTATTGGATTCAGATTGCGTCCTATTCCCTTAGCTAGCTGACACTTGTGTCCACCATCTCACAGAAACACTCAGGAGTGTATTTTGCTAATTTTCTAGATGTTTCTTGATCTAATCAGGTTGGCAATCAAGATTAGCCACTGGTGACTGAATGAGAGTCTTCCATGCTAAGTACACAAGACGGTGATCATCTGAAAAAAAAAAAGACGAGTTTGGGCACAAAGAGGACAGAGAAGTGATTCCTCGTGACTAGGCAGCAAGCTGTGTCCACCATTCTCTTCTGCTGCACTGTGCTATAAGTCATGCTAGTATGAACTCTGGTATCCCAGTTGTATTATGGAACATGTGGAATCTTTCACAAAAGATATATGAAAGTTAAGTTACTCTTCTCAACTGACTCACTGAAAACCAAGCTAGAACTAGAATTTGTCTGTCTTCCCTGTTTCTGAGGCTGTACGAATGCAGGGACAACAGAAAATCTGGGAGACTTTCTCCACTAACTCAGGAAGAGATACCCAATAAAGACTGAGGGCAGAAAACTCTGTGCTTTTCATCAGCTGGAGAAGCCTTGACATGAAAAAGTTCCTGCCAGAGTAGAGCTTTAGAAATGAGCCACTCATTTAAAGGACTGCAGCCAGAAAGAGAAAAGTCAGATTAAAATTTAGGATATATACCCAGGGATAGAGGAGAAAATGGACTGAAGTTTTTTGTTAGTTAGTTTGTTTGGTTGGTTGGTTGGTTGGTAGGTTTTTTAAAGGAAGGAAGAAGGAAAAGAAGGAAGGAAGGATGCATTGGAAGCTAGTTGAATGCAATAGTTCCCCCTCCCAATTTACACCAAATCCCTGGTTTTGGAAATAACAAATCAAGTGGATGTTTTAAAAGGAACAATGGTTACTGCTGAGACTAGCATTTATGACTAGAGGATTTAAGTAAAGAAGTACTTAAATGTCAAAGCCTGGAAAAGTAAGAAAGGCATGAAGGACAAAAAAAGTGAGAATAGCTCTAAGAAAAAGAACAGCAAAAAAGTGGATAGAAGGAGGAAATATTAGTACACACAGGCACACACACACACACACACAGAATGCACAAACACAATGAGAGGAGATTACAAAACAACTTTCAAAGTTTTCCTGAGCTAAGAAAATATTCAAGTATAGAAATAAAAGAAAAACTGAACAAAATGCTGGTTTATTTAATTAGAAGATATACATAAGCAAGTGCATCCTTGAAAAGTGTGTGAATTTCAAGACTAAAAGAAAAAATTTATGCTTCCAACTTGAATAAAACAAGTTAACAAAAAAGGCAGAAGCTTTATTATTTGCCATTGAAAGTTAATAATTAATAGGAGACCATATAATACTCTTGAGAAATAGAAACAGCAAGTAAAATTTTGTATATGCTGCCTGCCTCGCAAGTGCAAGGACCCTAATTCGATCCCTGGTACCAAAAAAAAAAATAAATAATAAAATATATAGGTAGATAGATAGATATTAGATAGATATTAGATAGATATCTATATCTATCTATCTAATATCTATCTATCAATAGAGAGAGAGACAGTTTATATGCACTATAATACCTAAGGAAACTTAAGAACATAAAAACAACTGCAAGAGAGATCATAAGACATAGGAAGAAGAAATGATGAGCAATAGAATTTAATATGTATAAACTCAATAAATTAGGATAGGAGGACTTTTGAATCCTAAAATACCTAATGTGAAACAAATTTTAATAGTTAATAAATTATTCCAATAAAACCTGGAAGTCAGGTGGGTGTGAAGGAGGAAAGAAGAGTTGAAAATGTTCCTGTGGTTTCACTGGGAAAGCAGGAATGGAGAAAGGAAGAGAAAGAAATGTGTTCTAAAAGTTTCTCTTGCTGAGCATTTGAGAGGTAAAATTAAATTTAGGGGTTATAGGTTAAAAAAAGACTATACCTTGGAACCACTAACAGTAGAGTCATACAGTTGGACTGTGAGAAAGGGGAAAGAGATTGCAATCACCAAGGAAATGGAATTAGAGTAGAAATTCTAGTTTTCGTATGTGTAGATACTCTATGAATTCAGTCAAAATAGGGAAAAGTGTTAAGATGCATATATCACTCTTTAAGAAATCAAATTACTCTGTATCTTAACACCAAGTTACGGTGTGCTGATGTTTCAAAAATGGTTTCTGACCTCAGACATGAATTGATGGACAAATCCATCTCAGTTTAAAAGACTTCAGGGGTTCAATATGTACAAGTATGAAGACTGTTGAAATCTAGACTAGTGTAATACTCATGCAGGCTGAATGTTTAGTTTTTTGGTGTTATTAAATAAATTTATACTCTTCTTTCTCCTCTTGTACTCTCCAGCTTCTTAATAGGGAAAATAAGTATAGTTTTGTAGGGCTACTATAGGAAAGTGTTATAGACAAAGTACCTTGAGCAACAAATTTATTTTCTCACAGTTCTGGAACCTGGAAATCCATCACAAAGGTATCATCTGAATGGATTTTAACTGAGGCTTCCCTCCATGTAGATGGACATCTTCTTGTAGTATGTTTCCATGGTCTTTTGTTTGTCATGTTTAGATCCTAATGTCTTTCTTTTTATTAGAAAAGTAGTGCTACTGAATTTGGCTCAACCATGTGGCCTTATTTTGTATTAACTAAACCTTTAGAAGCCCAATGTCCAAAATATAGTCACATTCTGAGTTACTGGAGTCTAGGACTTCAACATATCAATTTGGGCAATACAAATTATAATAAGTAACAAACAAACAATGAATTTGTAATAAATAAGTGAAACAAACCTCAAATTTCTGAATTTTCCTGGTACTGTGTTCTTGAAGTCATCTGTAAAGTTTGGTTATTCCACAAACTCTTGCAGTCTTTGAAATATTGGTAGAACTATATGCTTTGCAGATACCGAGGGAATTTAAAAATCTTTTTCTTTTAGCATTTAAATTCCATTCTGATTTCTATCTGGTCTATCTACTTAATCTTTATATGTTAAGAGGTTGTCCAGAGTTGTCACTTACCTCAGCTTCCTCAATATCTATGATAGAATACTCTCCTTTCCTTACTTGGGCAAAGTGGAAGATCTTCCATAGGTGCTGTCTTTTTCAAGGAACGGAGAAACAGAGTCTATGAAAAATAAATCACTGAATACATTCCTGGAATTTTTTTAAATGTTCTGTTGAATCATAATATAGATACATAAATGAATATTATATATCTATAACATATATATATATATAAAACACACACACATATATATGTATACATGTATATATATATATATATATACATACATATATATATATGACATAATATAGAGAGGAAATCAGTGTGTTATCTTTTCCCTATAACAATTAGTTGGATACAAGTGTAAGTTTTGTTTTCCTTTTTGCTTCTTGTTCCCTCTAAAACTCTAGGGTAATATATAAAAATGTGTATTCTGCAATACTGGTAATGTAAAGTTTAATCTATAAACCATATAAGGCAGAATACCTATATCAGGCCTCAATTTCTACCCCAAAGGACATAAAATTTCAACCAGGAAGGATGATGGCCATATGAGTATTGGGACAGAGCATAAGCACAAGTTAGCACCTGCAGAAATATTTTGTGTCTTGCTTTCCCCAAGGACTGAAATTTCAGTGATGTCCACTGAAATTTTATTGAAACCTGGTGGTCTCCAGGCCAAATTCTGTTTGGCCATCATGCTCACAGCCCAGTTACTGCAAGACTGAAAGAAAAGTCCTACATGGTGACTGAGCGAAACCTTCGGAAAGTAGGAGCCTGGCTATTTTGACCATGATGGACCGTTTTGAAGAGAGACTGAGTGAAAGATGAGGGATGATGTAGTACAGTTTTGCTTCAGCAAAGGCTGTGCCGAGTACACAAGATGGCTCCTAAAGTCTGGCAGCCTTTCATGCCAGAAATTCACATTGTTCCCTCATGGTTCTCTGCCCTTTGGGCCACTAGAAAAGGTGACATTTTCTTGCCCCTTTGAAGTTAAATGTGACATTAGCATTGTATGGATAGTGAAATACTAGTGTCCCTTGTGAAGAAACACTTACTGCTACTGGGTACATTTTCACCTCTTATTTCCCCGGCTAAGGTAGTTGTGCAAATGTTTAAATGTCACCATCAAAAGATGATGAATGACAAGACCAGTGAAAAGACATCTCGCACAAAGCCATCAATAGACCCATTTTGATCATGTGGCAGGAGAAAATAAAATTTTGTTATTAGAAGTGCCTTGACTTTGGGCTGATTGTGCCACTTAACCAATTCCAACTGAGTCAACCAGCTATCTCTGTGCACGATGAAGATATTGTTTTCTGATGCCAGGATATGGAAAAGCCCAGGGAAATTATATCCCCTCTGCGAAAAAGGGAAGAAGAAAAAGAATCTGAAAGCTACCAAATTTAAAATGACTACAGATAGATTGTAAAATCAAGTGCAACTCTGTTTATGAATTAGTAAGAGTAAGTTTCTCCAAATCAGTAGAAATGAAAACTAGAAAATGAAGTTCATTCAGTTATAAGAAAAAAATCATCTCCATATAGTCCATTCTAAGAATTTGGCTACAGAAGTCTCAAGGTATGTACACAATATTGTTTAATGGTAGAATTGATTTAATTTGTTTATTTATTTATATTTACAATGCTAGTGATTGAACTGAGAGCCCCATGCATGCTAGGAAAGTGCTCTAAACATTGAATGACATACCAGTCTCCTTGATTTAACTTTTAAGTATGTACTGATAAATAAGTTCTGTGAATTTTTAAGATCAAAATCTTATACAGTGATGTTGTATTGTGATACCACAATTCTATAATCTATTCTTAGATAATTTCTGAAACCAAAGACATAATCTTTCAATTGGTTTCCTTTATTCATTCTCCATATTATTTCAGAATAGTTTGAAATGAAAGACTATATTGAAGAGGACAGCAAAAATTCCATCCACTTTTTATACAAAAATGATTATCTGCAGAAATCTAAGTTTTATAGTTGTTGGCATTGCCTCAATGTGTTAGAAAGTGGTGAATAGTTAATCAGCAATGCATTTACAAGGAGGAACAGTGCCTACAAAGCTCTGTGCTAGCAGCTGTTCAAGGGTCTTTGTGTATCTATATTGCTGTGGCAGGTACTCTGAATACTGAAGTTGTTAATTATACTTTGTTGTTACCCTTACCAAAGCAGGGTAAGCAGACCATTGATGACATAACATCTGGCCTCAGTGGTTGTGCAGTCATTTGGTTATTTTTATATTATACACACTAATTATTAAATGTAGCTGTTTTAACAACATATTAATTATATAATATGGTAACATAAGAAATGTTGATTAAATTCATATTGCAAATTGTAGTTAATTATTCAAATTAACAAATTTTAATTACTACTTTACATATTGATATATGAAATAGAACCTCATTTAAAAGTGTTTTACTTTTTTTCTTCTTTCTTTTTTTTTTGTTTTTTGGTACCGGGGATCGAACTCGGGACCTTGTGCTTGAGAGATAGGCAGCAGAACCTCTGAGCTAAATTCCTGGCCCCAAAGGGTTTTACTTTTTATATATTCAAATTTTCAAGATATATTTAAGTGACAAACTGGAAAATATTTAATACTTCAAAAGTTTTAATGCATGATTAAAGTAAAAAATGAAACATGATAAACAGTCTTTGGCAAAAATATCACAGTCTTAAAATAATTACTGCTAAGCATTTTACTTGTTTTCTTCCAGTGTAAGTGTCCTGAGCAAGTATCTCCTTAATTTCCGAAAGCTACTACTCTATACTACATTAGAAATTTTATATTTATATTCAAAGATATAACAATAATTCCCTTTAAAACTTAACTTTAACATGAAATGTTCATTATGTGGAAAGTGATATGTTATCTTTTAACACTTACATTTTTAACATAATTTTAAGGTAAATCTAACTGAGTGTACACTTGTGTATGTGTCTTAGTTGACAATATGGGAAAATCAGATGACATCATTCTCTGAGATCAGCTATCTTTACTGTCTGTTTTGGTGCTACTCAAATTGTGACCCATGAACTGTTTATTCCTAAGCTCTGAAGAAATGTTTGCAAAAATTCAAAGTGAGCATTTAGGGTATACAGAGATATACAGAACAATTTGATAGCCAAAAAGCAAGTTCAGGGAACTCTTGAACAGGCAAAAACAGTTTCTGTTTTGCTTAATTTTTGTGTGAGTCACATTGCTTGGAAAAGAACAAACAAACAAACAAAATCTATACTTCAGGATGGATAATTTGAAAAGTATTAATCCACATTACTAAAGATGAATTATAACCTTATATCGAGACTATATTTTTATTTATTGTTATTAGCATTTAAATGATTCTTTAAATTGTAGCTGCTTATCAATCAGAACAATTTGCTACACAAAATAATATCTATTTTCCTAGCAAATAATTTGCATATATTTGTATGTGTAATCATTAGATTTATAAAATTTCACATGAATGGTTTTAATAAATAATGATAAGCAATATAATAATGACAGCTAGAAAATATTAAGCCCTTATGATGTTCCAGATTAAATACTTCAAAATCAACATGTCATTTAATGTTTTTTCTTTTTCTTTCCTTCCTTCCTTCCTTCCTTCCTTCTTTCTTTCCTTCCTTCCTTTCTTCCCTCCCCCCTCTCTCTTTCTTTCTTCTTTCTTTCTTTCGATACCAGGGAGCTAACTCAGAACCTTATGCTTGTGAGGCAGATGGTGGGAACCACTGAGCTAAGTCCCCGGCCCCATTTAATCTTCTTAGCAACCCGGGATGTTATGTGCTACATTCTGGCTCCTTTTTACAGGAAGATGAAACAGAACAGTTAAGTCAGTTAGGCAAGGTGAAATATTTAGGAGCCAGTTATTCTAGTATTTGAGTTCTGGCTCACTACTATATAGACTTTGTAGCTCCTATCAGTGCTTCTCTAACTTTAGCATGTATGAGAGTCACACGCAGAGCTTGTGAAAGAAATAGCTAGTCCAGCAAAGCTGGGAAGGGCTCAAGAATTTGCATTTCTAACAAACCCCTAGTATATGCTCAACTTGCTGTGTCACTTCTTGTGGGAAGAATTCTGTTTTGTTCAGTAGAAAGCAGGAATACTGCGGTTAGAGAGTTTCTTATCCAACATGTCAAAATACTATGAGTCCATCACACAATATCTAAAATAAAAAGCACAAGGCTGAATTTATGTTGAAAGAGAGAACTGGGCAGGCCCACTCCCTCTGAGAACACATATACCATGGAATTTGAAGGAAGCACAGCATTCTGGGATTGGCAAATACAGTGTTCACAAGTCTAGTCAGATGGTTGTCCTCTGTAGAAGCTTAGTGACTAATTACTATGGGTATAGAAAACATTCAGTCTTTTATGAAATTTATGGAACTTTTAATTCTCACCACAAAAACTGATTTGCAAATATACTACTACCAAATTCAACTTCAATCTTCATGTTACTTATCTCAGTTTTTGCATGTGTTAATAACAGAGTCTGGGGGGTACTTAGTTTACTATGGTAATGTATCTATTTTAAAGTCTGCTGTTTCTCATTTGCTTATAGTAGATGCTTAATGCATATTTGTTGCAATTACAAATGTGACCTATTTTCTGAAAGCAAGATTCTTGAGGATCCATTAACAGAAATGAAGGAAAGATTCACAGTCATTCCTAGAAGCTGGGGGAAAATGAAGCTATTTCATGCATTCTTTATTCATATATCATACATTTTAGTATCTAGGATTAATAATTCATAAATAATCTTTCCTTTAATTCCTATCATAATCACCAATGTACTTTAATTTGAACTCTATGTCTATACATGTGTGGGATAAACAATATATATATATATA
>NW_022900926.1:57873918-57917930 GCF_012274545.1 Fukomys damarensis | reverse complement strand
ATTTATAATATATATATTATAAATGTATATATTTCTTTTTGCATATGTGTGTATGTGTGTACAGAAAGAACAATTTGTTTTCCAGGACATGCACCATTATTCTTCCTGAAATTATATACAGAGAATTATGAGTCTGAAAACTTGGATACTAATTTAATTATTAACAATTTTGTATAAACTTTGTGTGTCATGTGTAAATGACTGGATCATGCATTTAGTCCAGTATTTCTTAAAGTTTTAAATATGCAAAATCTCATGTAAAATCTCTTTTAGAGTTGTGAGACCAATGTTTAACGGTGACAAAGAAGTTAAACTATAATTTACTTAACTGCATAGTTTTGTCTGGGAACTAATTATCTTCTCTACAAAGCATAATTTTGCACTTGTTTTCTAACTAGTTCCTTGTGACCATTTTAATATTTATTCCCCGAGATTAACCTGGAAGCAGATATACAGAGAATAATACTACTGTAAGTAAAATTCTGTTAGATTCATGACTACTTAGTTAATACTACTGTCTTACCCATCATGGACAAGAAAAGAGAAAAGCTGTAATATAAAGCATAGACCATCAATAATTAATTATGGAAAGCAAGGCTTGATTTATATAAGCTATGCTACTTCACCAAAGAACTAACAAGCATTAAGCATCAGAATTTTCTATAAGGGTCATATCATTTACATTCTTTAAGGATATTAGGATTTAAGCCTTATAATTTACTAAAGGAAAAATTTTTAGGTTGCACCAAAGTCTCCAAGAATGTCTTAACATATGCTAAATGTTCATATCCGGAGTGAGTTAATGTTCTTCAGAGCAGTTTTCTCTGAGAACCTCAGCCATTGATCCAATGCATACAAAGTCCAGTCAGCTATGGAGAAATAAACAAGATGTCCTTTATTCCAGTGTTTTCTCTAGCTTTAAGGTGTTTTGTATATTACTTAGTGATATTGTTACAGTGGAGATTCTGATTCAGCAGATGTGGTGCCAAAGTCTGAGATTCTGTATTTCTAACAAACTCTTCTCCAGGGAGGCCAGTGTTACTGGAATATGAGCCAAAATTGGAATAGTGATGGTTTTGTCACTTCTGTTTAAAATTAACCCTCTTCTAAGGACATATAGAAAGTAACTGTATTACTTTTAAAATGGCAAATTATTTTGAGGAGATATTAAATAAAATTAACTCAATGTAATGTGATTGTGAATAGTATTCTTTGTAAATTTAATGGTCGCATTTGTAATTTTGTGGTATTTATAAAACAATGGAGAAAGGGTTGTTTTCTTCTAACAAAGAGGTCTTAGTTTTTATTGGGAAATAGAGTAAAGCTGCTGTCAGTTCACTTATTAAGTCCCCACTGGAATACGTGAATTTCCTCAGGTGAGGTCAATGAAAGGATCACTTTGTTTTAAGTAAATTATGGTTGTTTTCTCCTAGATACTCTCTCAGTCTTCCTTCCCCAAACTATAACACTATTTTTTATCCTGCCTTTTTCTTCATCTCTTTGAATGTGACTTCTCTATTTAGTAATTTTCTGGAGAATGTAAAAAGTTGGCAGAGCCAGATCAAAATTCTTTTATATGAGCCTAGAGAAAGTGGAATGTTTTGTGTTGGAAGACCTGAAATTCATTCTGAAATTATGGGAAAGACAAGAAATATAAAATAACATTACCTGGAATAAAGTAATCATTCTTGGGATACAATGCCTCAAAGAAAATTTCTAATCATCCTAAAAACAGGATATGAAAATGACACTGCAACATCCTGCTTCTTTTAAAGTCTGGGTGACTTTACAATGCAAAGTCTATTGAACAATACATAAAATAATCCCCAAGCTGCCTGTTTCATAAGGTCAAGTTCATAGGCAATTAAAGTGATGTTTGTTGAAGTTACTTAAATGTCAAGTATAAATGCGGCCATGTTACAAAACTGGTTTATCGGGTGACTGTGAATTTCGCTCCTTACTTTTGGTTTGTGAAAGAGCACTTGTGTGGAAAGACAAACAAGTTACTGGCCTCGTCCAATTCACCTTAAAGCTAAAAGTTACTCAGGCAGAGACCTAGCAAACATTCTCACAGAACTGAGAAAGTTCCACTCGCATTTATTTGAAGTCCTTGTAGTTTCATAAGATTAAGAAATAGAAATCATCATTCTTCCCGTGAAAATATTTTCCAGAATATGAGTCGGTAAGAAGTTAGTCCTGATACAGGGATTAGATTTTTAACTTGGAGCTTTCTTCTTGAGTGTAGGCTTCAATTTCCTGGCACTTGCTATTTTCCCCCTGCTACTCCGAGTTGCCTCTGTGTACTGGATGGTCTGAGAAGAGATCTTACTCCGAGTAGCACCAGCATAAAAAGACAAAGTCTATTTTTTGAAGCTCACTTTTTTTTTGCATAAAATACATTTGATAGGAATAATTACATTTTGATAGTGATCTTAAATGGGGAAAACAAGTCTTTAAAATAAACTTGAATTTTAATGTGAGCTATAATATTTATTTTAATATAATTCATTATATAAAGTATACACAGGACATCAGAGGATTGAATGAAATTTATAAGATCATTTTAAGAATGCGTTCATTTTTTTTCCATTAAGTTTATTGGTACATTTAAAGCAAATAATGCAGGTGCATTTATCATTGGGATCTTGTACCTTTACCTGCTGTGTCTTGGTTGTTCTTTTTACCCCATACCCCTGCCCACCCTTCACCCCCTTCACCCTTCCCTATTTACAAAGACTTTGTTTCCTTTTTATCATTTTTTCACATATTTTCTTTCTTTCTGTTTTTTTGTTTGTTTGTTCATTTGTTTTTGGTACCAGGGATCGAACTTGGGCGGTGGCACCACTGAGCTAAATTCCCAGACCTTCAAATATTTTCTTTTCCCTTATTTCCTTTCCCCTCCCCTTTCCACTTCCCCATTAGCAATTTTCTTCCTCTTTCACACTCTCAAATACACTATTTGAATCTTATTAACACTTTTAGTTTTTCACACCACATAAACTATTTGGTATTTACTTGTGTGTCCTATTTATTTCAGTTAAGTGTATAGCCACAATGTGCATCCACTTAGCTATAAATGTATCTAGTTTCTCATTCTTTATAGCTGAGTAGTACTTCATTTTATAGAAAATCCACATCTTCTTTATCCAGTCTCCAGTGGCACTTGGGTTCTTTCCAAGATTTAGCTATTACAAACTGTGCCGCTATAAACATGGGTGCGCATACATCACTGTGATATGATTCTTTTAGTTCTTTTGGAAAGATACTGAGCAGAGGGATGGCTTGGTCAAATGGAACCTCCAGTCCAAGCTCTTTGAGGTATCTCCATTTTGATTTCCACAGTGATTGTACCAGTCTGCACTCCCACCAACAATGGAAAAGGATTCCTTTCTCCTCACAGCCCTGTCAACATTTGTTCTTGATTGATTTCTTTATGGCAGCCATTCTTTCTGGGATGAAGTGGAATCTCAGTGTTGTTTTCATCTGTATCTCACAAATGACCATTGATGTTAAACATTTTTCATACATTTATATGCTGATTTCACTTTTTTGTCTGAGAATTGTCTGTTCCTTTCAGATGCCCATTTTTGAATTGGATCTTTATATTTTGGGGGGTCTGTTTTGCTTTGTTTTTTTTAGTTCTTTATATATTCTCAATAGTAGTCCTTGAGGAGTGGCTGGTAAATATTTTTTTCCACATTGTAGTTTGTCTCTTAGCTCTATTGGTGATTTCTCTTGCACTACAAAAGCTTTTTGATACAATTAGATCCCAGTTGTTTATTGTTTGTGCAAATTCTTGTGCTACTGAAGATTTGTTCATTAAAGTCAGGTCTTCTCCTATACCATTATCTTTAAGAGTTCTACCTAATTTACTTTCCAGGAGGTTTAATGTTTCTGTTTTGATATTTATATCTTTAATCCACTTGCATTTTAGTTTAGTGAATAGTGAAAGACAGTTTTCTACTTTTGATCTTTGGCAAATTGAAAGCCAGTTTTCCCAACATCATTTATTAAAGAGGCTATCTTTCTTCTGCTGAGGATGGTTGGCTCCTTTGTCAAAAATGAGGTAGCTGGATATGTCTGGTGTTGTTTCTGCATCTTCTAATGTATTCCAGTTCTGTTTCTTTTCCAGTGCCATGTTGTTTTTGTCACAGTGACTTTGTACTATAGTTTCAAGTTGCGGATTGTGGTACACCCTGCCACATCTCTATTGCCTACCATTGTTTTTGCTATTCTAGGTCTCTTCTGGTTCCAAATGAATATTTTTATTGTTTTCTCAAGTTCTGTGAAATATACTGTTGCGATTTCAATACGGATTGCATTGAATATGTATAAAAGTTTTGAAAGTATGTCCATTTTCACTATGTTGATTCTTCCTATCCAGGAACAAGGGATGTCTTTCCATCTTTTTATACCCTTTTCTATCTTTTTTTCAGAGTGCTATAATTTTCAGTGTAAAGGTCTTTTGTCTCCTTCATATATTGATTCCTAGATATTTCATGTTTTGGATGTTATTGTGGATGGAATTGTTTCTTAAGGTCTCTCTCAGTGAGTCTCTTATTTGTGTAAAAGAAGACTATTGATTTTTCAGTGTTGACTGTGCATCCCACTATTCTACTGAATCTGTCAATTAAGTCTAGTAGTCTTTTGGCAGAGTGTTTTGGATCTTCTATGTAGACCTTCCATATCATCATCAAATAATGACAGTTTAACTTCTTCCCTTCCTATCATTATTTCTTTTTATGTCTTTCTCTTGTCTAACTGCTGTACCTAATCCTTCAGCATATTTCTGTTTTATATTGAATGGAAGGGGTGATGTGGACATCCTTTTCTTGTTCCTGATTTTAGCATGAAGGTTTTTAGTTTTCAGTTTTTCACTATTTAAAATGATATCGACTGTTGGTTTTACATAGATAGCCTTTATCAGATTGAGATAAAGACCATCTATTAGAATTTTCTGTAGGGTTTTTAATCATTAATGTGTGTTAAATTTTGGTGAAATTTTTTCTGCATCTATTGAGATGATCGTATAGTTTTTATCCTTAATTCTGTTAATATTGTGTATTCAATTTATCAATTTACATGTGTTGAACCATCCTTGCATCCCTGGGATAAATCCACCTTGGTCAGGGTGGATGATCTTCTTGATGATCTTCTGTATTCTGTTTGACAGTATCTTATTGAGGATCTTTGCATCTATGTTCATTACGGAGATTTGTCTGTAGTTCTCTTTTTTAGCTGTGTCTTTCCCTGATTTTGGAATCAAAGTACTACTTGCTTCCTGGAATAAATTTAGAAATATTGCTTCCCTTTGAATTTCATTGATGCATTTAAAGATTAGTGGCAATAGTTCTTCCCTAAATGACATGTAGAATTAAGCAGTGAAGCCATCAGAACCTGAGCTTTTCTTTGTTGGTAATGTTTTAATTACTTTATCAATTTTGCTGAATGTAATTGGATGTTTAGACTTTTTATATCTTCTTTGTTCAACTTTGGAAGTTCATATATGTCTAGGGATCTGTCCATTTCTTCTGTATTTTTCATTTTATTAGAGTACCTGTTTTCGAAATAGGTATTGATGATCCTCTCAGTTTCTAGTGAATCTGTTGTGACTTCATCTTTTTCACTGAATTTGAGACTTTTCTTTCTTTTTTTTGTTAAGATTGGCTAAAGGTTTATTGATTTTATTTATTCTTTCAAAAAACTAACTCTTTGATTCATTGATATTTTGTATTGTTCCCTTAGCCTCTATTACATTAATTTCTGCTCTGATTTTTATACTTTTCTCTCTTGTATGATTTCTTGCTCTTCTGTTTCTAGGCACTTAAGGTTAAGCATCAGTTTGTTCATTTGAGCTCACTCTGTTTTTGTTGTATGTAAATTTACTGCTATGAATTTCCCTCATAGAACTGCTTTCATTTTGTCCCATAGATTCCTCTATGTTGTACTGGCATTATCTTTTAATTGTAGAAACTATAATTTCTTCTTTAATTTCCTCTGTGACTCTCTGGTTTGTTGTTCAGAAGGGTGTCATTTAATTTCTATGTGTGTTTGATGTTCTTGCAGTTTCTTAGGGTGTTGATCTCCAGTTTAACTGCACTATTATCTAATAATATACAGGGGATAACTTCACTTCCTTTGCATTTATTAAGCATGTTCTATGAGCTAGCACATGGTCTATTTTAGAGAATGATCTGTGTGTAGCCAAAAATAAAGTATATTCTGATTTTGTGGGGTGGAACACTCTGTAGACATCTACTAAGTCCATTTGTTCTAAGACTTGGTTCAGTTCTCTTGTTTCATTGTTGATTGTTTTTCTAGATGATCTGTCTATTTGTGTCAGTGGAGTATTGCGGTCACCCACAACAATTGTATTAGTGCTTATATTGTTTTTCATATCCATTAATATTTGTTTTGTATAGTTGGGGGCATTAGCATTTGGTGCATATGTATTTATGATTCTCGTTTCTTCCTCTTGTTCCCTTTACAAGGATGTAGTGGCCTTCTTTATCTCTCTTAATTAGTTTTGTTAAAAATATATTCTGTCTGCAAAAAAGATAGCTATCCCTGCTTTTTTCTGGGCTCCTCTTAATTTGAGAACTGTTTTCCAGCCATTTACTCTCAGTCTATGAATTTCTTTGTGGATTAAGTGAGTTTATTGTATACAGCATATTGTTGGATTTTCCTTCTCAATCCATTTGGCCACCCTGTTTCTTTTGATTGGTGAATTGAGGCCATTAACATTGATAATTTTAACTGTTATGTATTGACTTTTCATGTTCATGTTATTTTTCTGTTTTTGGTTTGGTTCTTTTATTTTTTATTTTTCCCCTTTCCCCTTTTAATTTATTTCTGTGCCTGGTATATTTGCTCTGTTGGCCCTAATGGAGTTGTGATCATCATTTTCTTTTTCCAGGATACTGTTTAGAAGTGTTTGGAGTGCTGGTTTGGTGTCCATGAAATTTCTCAGGTGTTTTTTGTCCTGGAAGAATCTTATTTTCCCATCAATTTTGAAAGATAGTTTTGCAGGATACATCAGTCTAGATTGAGGGTTGTTTTCTTTTAGGACTTGAAGCACCTCACTCCAGGCTATCCTTTCCTTGAGGGTCTGTGGTAAAATGTCTGTTGTGATTCTGATGGGCTTTCCTTTGCATGTGATTTATTTCTTTTTCTAACTGCTTCTAGGATTTTGTTCTTTTGTTGGGTTTCTGGGATCTTGATTATTATATATCAAAATTTTTTAAATCATTGCTGATTGGAGTCCTATATGCCTCACTTATCTGTATGTCAAATTCTTCCCCTCTGTTTGGGAAATTTTCTGTCATTAATTCTGTGAATGTATTTTTTTAATGTCATTTTTACTTTCTCTTGGTACTTCATGGATTCAGTAATCTTATATTATTCCTCTTTGCATCATCTAATAATTGTTGAATTGATTTCTCATGGTCCCTTGCTGTTTTTAAGAGATCTCTCTTTTCATCATCACTGTCCACAATTCTATCTTCTATATCTGAAATTCTATCTTCACATTTGTTCATCCTGTAGTGAATACTTTCTATAGAGTTTTTAATCTCCTGGATATCTGTTTGAATCTGTTTCATGGATTCCATTTCTTTCCTATGCTGGGCATTCAAGGTTTCAATGTCTTTCCTATACTGGGCATTCATGGTTTCCATCATGGTCCCGAGGTCATCTTTTTTTTTTTTTTTTCATCTGTTTCTGTTCTAGAGTCTCTAATCATGTATTTCATTCTTCTCACCATCTCTGTAGTTATCTGGGAAATTATTTCAATTTTGAATTTTTCTAGAGCCTCATTTATCTGTTTTATTACTTCCTGTGGTATCGGTTCAGGTTGTCCATATGGTTGACTGTCAGACTTTTCCACCTCATTTCCCCCTGAGTTTACCTTTGATGACTTGGAAGTCTGTGTTTGTGTATTATTTAAATGCCTTCTCATTTCTGTTTTTGTCATTGGTACTGTCCTTGGTTTAATTTCTGGGTTAATACTTCTATCTTCCAGATATTGCTGGTCTTTAGGTTTTGAGTCTCTAATGTATCTGAGGCAAACTCATTTTCATTATACCAGAGAGGACAACTGATTAGATCAACCACAATACCTTAGCCCAAGTGATACAAACAGCAACACAATAGCATCAAGCACAGCTTAGAAAGTGACAATTTGTGGTAGTTATTAATCTACCACCTTTAACTGTGTTAACTAAATCAAAATCAAGAACTAGGCCAAAATATGTTTATAGTGAATAATCACTTCAATATATCAACTTTAACGTTCAGGATGGGGATTTAGAAGGAGTTGCGGAGGGAGGGATAGATAGGATGGAGAAAGGTTAGAAGTGAGATTAGAGGACACTGGGAATCACACAAACTCTAGGGAGTTGTTGAAAAGAAGAGGAGAAGACAGAACAAAATATACTCAAGAACAGAACAAACTAATACAGAGGCCAGAGACTGTAATCCTTTTCTTCTTTTTTTTTCTTTTTCTTTTTTTTGCTTTCTGCTTTTTTATGTAATCACTTTCTTTTAAAACTAATGGCAATTGAGAGAAGGAAAAAGAGAAGAAAGGGAGAAGAAAGAAAATAAATTTGAATTAAGATAGGAACAAGAACAAAAAGGGAGAGTAATGGAGATAAAGGTGGGAGAAAGAGTGAAAGAAAAAGAAAAGAAGATAAAAAGAAGATTAAAAATGGAAAAATATTGAGAAAAAAGATAAAATATTTTATTTATTTATTTATTTTGAGACAGTGTCTCACTATGTAGTTGAGACTGATCTGGAACTTACTATGTAGTCCAGGCTGGTCTCAAACTCATAACGATCCTCCTCCTGCCTCAGCTTCTTGAGTGCTGGGATTACAGGCATGCACCACCACATCTGGCTCCATAAAACATTTTAAATGATTAAAGATAAATGAAAAATATTACTTTGAAAATAAAAAAATACAAATAGAAATAGAGGGCTTTCTTCCAGGTATGCCTCTGTTGATACAATAGACAGCATGGGCAAGGTTGTGCAGTTCTAAGCTAATTAGTTTTAGGAAGCCAGCAGCTGTCCCCTGAGGTTCAGGCTGATTTCTGGCTGCAAGTTGAGAGCTCTGTCTTCCTGCTGGGTTGAAGTCCTCAAGGTTCTACTGCAGGTTCCAGTTGTCTTTCCCCTGAAGTTAGACCAAGTTCTCATGTGAGGTGCTAGTCCCTCCTACTTACCCACTATGGTGGTTTGGTGTGTGCCTTAATTGCAGATTTTCTTCACTTTTCCAGTGGGCTTCAATTTTCATCTAGGAGCCTCAGGGAGGCCTTTCTCTTGTTCACTGGGGGTTAGGGGGTACCACAAACAGCACTGTATTGTCACCCATGTGGCCAGGCTCCTCTGTGGTGCCAGGTTGAAGGGGTGCACCTACCTGAGTGGCACATGGTGGCCAGGATCTTCTGTGGCAATGGCTCGAAGGGTCATGCCAATCAGAGTCAAGAATGCATCCATTATTAAAGTGTGAGTATCATCTGTTCATTGTATGCTTTGTTAATATTAAATATATTAAATTATCATTGGAAAACCCAAAAAATAATGCTGTATGTGAAAGTAAATTGTAAATTATCATTTATACAGTCATCTTGCTTTTAAAAAGTAAGAAAAAGTATTTATTATTATTTGTTTCTATAATATGTATGTTTTCTGCATAAACATATTAGGATAGGAAAGGCTATTTTCCTGTGAGGTACAGTCTTTATACCCCAATGACTTAAGGCTGCAACAATTTACAGCTCCCTCTTGTGAGTACATTGTGAGTCTGGATGACCTCAGCCTGCGGTTCTCCCCTTGGTGACTCAGCTTTCTGGCTGGCTTCAGTCATCTGCCCTGCTAATCAGCAAAAATTCAGTTGCTTGCTCCCTATAGGAGAATTGAAGAATTACACTATTTAAACTATTGTTTAAAATGAACCCATCATTCCTACTAAAATTTTATGGATATTGCAAATATACTTATAAATTATACAAATATGCTTAGAACTTCAAAAAGACCAGGAAATGAAGCTAAGCAAATGGGATATTTGGTAACCCTGAATCCAGAAGAAGAAAGCTGAAACTCCTTTAACATGTGCCTTCCTTCATGTTAAGACTGGATCATTTTGATGAATAAAAGAGAACTCACAAAAGACAGTAAATTTTGTTTCACTCAAATCTAAATTATTTAATTTTTCAACAATGCTAGGTCTTATTTGTAATTGAAATGTATTTTAAATTATACAGATCTTTATAGTCACCCGTGATGAAGTAAATAAATCTTCTTTGGCTTAGTTTTTATATAAAGGCTATGACTAACTTAGTATCTTGTATGATACTTAGAATCCTCTTCAATTGTGATTGTCCTTTTACTTTTATATTATCTTTAACACTTTTTAAATACTATCAATTCTTTTTATAACTAGTTCTGAGCTCTATTTATGTTGGCCTTCTCTTTTCAGAACTTCATATTTACTCATAAGTGTTTGGTAAGATAATGAGAAAGAGGACTTGTCTAGTTAAGGCCTCCATGAATTCCAATGGTGGTCCACTGGAGAAATTAAATCTCCCATAGAGAATGCTTCCAATTCTACAAACTTCAGCTATATTTTAGAGCTAATATGATTGAAAAAGTCAGAATCTAAAATTGTATAAGCTGGATAAAGCTTCATGCTTTTAGTGCTCAGAGAAGAAAAGGAAAAGCCGTTTAGAGAGCTTCCTTGAAATAGTGGCTTAGGGAAATCCTAATTGTTTCTTTGGTGAGTTAATTATGGAGTGGCTGACTTCATCTGGGCTTTTATGTTTTTCTAGCTTGCTTTGAAGATTCATAAATTTGTGTTTTTTTAGATACAGATTATGAATTCTTTAAATATGAATAGCATCATAGGAATATAATTCTTAACAAATGGTATATAACCATGGTTATTTTAGGTATAATATTATAGAACAATTGAATCTCTCAGGCTTAAGAAAAATATGTAAAGTTAGGCAAGACAAGATAAGCTCAAGGTAAAGACTCATATTGGAAACTTGAGAACTCAGTATTTTTCAAAGGATTATTAGCATGAACAAAAGAAGTATTAAGCTGAGGTAGCTATAGGAGGAAATGTAGGATTTGTTCAAAGGCAAGCCAATGCCTAAACTGTATGATGAATGCAGGCTGAAACCTGCACTGAAAATAATAGGTGGGATAAACTATGATTGTTTCCACAACCATAGGGTAATATCAGGGACACATTTTCATGTCAGGACTATGTTAGTTGCAGAAATTAGACTCTGTTGTAGCTAAAATATTAAAAGCTATTTTATAGTTTGCAGAATCTTTAAAAGAATTAAAGAATAAGGTTTAGACAGTATACACCCAGAAACCATGTAGAGCAAATACAAAGAGGAAACACCATACAATGATTCTGTAGTAGCATTATTGAAGGAGTGGATTGTGGGCCAAATTCCATTCTGCATACTGTTATTGGTATGGGATCAGGAAAAGTGCTCTCTCCATATTGGGAATCAACTCTGTCTCTAAACACAGTATTTAGTTAGATGAAAATATTTTCATAGAGAGATGTCCTAATAAGTTGTGCATTAATTTACATTTGGGTGCAGGCTCATGTTCTTATCTGAGATGGACATGTTAAGGAACACTGCCTTCACCATCTGTCACACAGTACTTCCTATTCCACAAACTATAGACCAAATAGAAACCCTAGGAAACCCAAAATAATTTCATCACTATGTTCACCAGACTTAGAGTCTTCCCAGGCTCACTTATCCTTCCAATTCTTCTGTTTAGTTTTCTCTTTTTGGGGAGAAATGGGTGAGCTTCCAGTCCCTAATCTGCAAGGGAGTCTGAGCAGCTTAGTTTTTAAACACTTTATAGTCTTCATATCATGAAAACAATTTAGGAAGGTGCTAGAATGAGTATGACCCTAATATATACTATTTATTACAGGAGCCAATGCAAGGAAGGGAGATCTAAGAAAAAAAAAAAAAACAAGGAAGAGCTACTAATTAGTAAATGTGTCACTGCTGTCTTCTCACACATAAAGAAGAGAAAAAGTGTGCAAAGGACCTTCCATGGATGCGTGATGGTGAAAAAATTGCACACATGGGCTTTTTATTGAGGAAAGTAGACATTTTTCTTAGATTCTATAACTACATGTTTCATATAGTTATAGTTTTTCACTGTCATACCTGAATTATTCACAAGTGAAAATTTATAGTATTTCCATAGTTGAAATGACTTTTTTGAGGCCATCTAACTCTACCTTTCCCATTAAAATATTTTGTGAAATAAATAATGATATTATTTACCACTATTTACATAAAACCAGTAACTAGCAAAGCACTGGCAAATAATTTCTTGTTTTTTTTAAATTTTTATTTTTTATTAGTACATGTTTGTAGTACATAATGATTACAGTCCGTGTTAGGAGTTGGCATAGGTATACAACAAGTCTTCATTTATTTTCCTTTTTCATCCCCTTTCCCTCCTGTCAAATACATTTCTAAGAGATATAATATTAGAAAATATTGCAACATATAATTAACATATTTCTTTTTGTAAATAAGTAAATTTAAAAATTAGTTGACTTATTTTATTGAATAATAATTTAATTGCAAGTTATTCATTATTTAATAAGCCAAGTGTCATTTATGAATACATAGTACATAAAACTGATATTAAATTAATATGTTTTAGTGTACTTACAAAATGAAAAATTAAGTTACCTCACATATATTCTAGGCATTGGATACTGTTTTTATACATAATTTGTTGATGAATGGTGGTAAAATTAGGGCATAAAATTATATTCAAGTATTTTGAGTAATGAAAAATTCATTTGAAACATGGCTTGTATTTATTTGATATTTCTACTTCTTTGTCTGAGAAATATCTGTTCAATTCAGGTGCCCATTTTTGGGTTTGGGATGTCTCATTTTTTTAAAGTTATTTTTATATTCTAGACAGTAGACCTTTGAGGAACAGCTGGTTAAATTTTTTTTCACACCTTGTGTGTTGTCTCATCACACTGTTGGTGGTTTCTCTTGCTATGCAGAAGCCTTTTAATAAGAGGAGATCCCACTTCTTGATTCTTTGTGCTAGTTATCTTGTGACAGGTTTTGTTCATGAAATCTTTTCCTATGCCAATGTTTTCAAGAGTTCTACTAGAGTTCTGCCTAACTTATCTTCCAGCAAGTTTAGTGTTTCTGTTTTAATATTTATTTTTTCATTTGCACCTCTTGAATGGCATATTAAATGATGTTGAACATTTTTCATATGTTTATTCGCTGTTTCTACTTCTTTGAGAAATGGTTGTTCACTTCAAATGCCCATTTTTGGATTTGGGACATCTGATTTTTTAAAAACTTCTTTAAATATTCTAGATAGTAGACCTTTGTCTGAGGAACAGCTAGTAATTTTTTTCCCCACATTGCAGGTCATCTTTTCACTTTGGCAGAATGTATTGGACATACAGATAAGTGAGGCATAGAGAACTCTAACTAGCCATGTTAAAAAGATAAATCTACACCTAGGGATATAATCGTCAAGATTCCAGAAACTCAACAGAAGAACAAAATTCTACAAGCAGTTAGACAAAAGAAACAGATCATATACAAAGGAAAGCCCATCAGAATCACAGCAGACTTCTCAAAACAAACCTGTAATTCAGGAAGAGCCTGGAGTGAGGTATGTCAAGCCCTAAAAGAAAACAGCCTCTAAACCAGATTGATGTACCCTGCAAAACTATCTTTTAAAATTGATAAAGAAATAACATAATTTCTCGATAAAGAACACCTGAGAAACTTCATGAATACCAAACCAGCATTCCAAAAAAAATTTAAACAATATCCTAGGAAAAAACAATACTAATTTTTAAAGAAACATTCCTTTTTGATGTTCTGGGAATTTAAAGTAAAGGTGAGGTAGGATGAATGATAGCTTTTTAAAGAAAAGTTGTGCCCAATAACCCTATTACCATTCATATTGTTTTGTATTTTTTAAAGTTATTTGAGTATCTGAAGGTAATGGCTGGAGTCTGGAGGAAATGCAGTATATTTCCTAAAGACTATAGTGCTTAATAAAATATTCAATTTATAAGACAGTTTAGTGAAAAAGATTTCATCTTTCATTGGGAAGTTTAAGATGAATACTAAGGTTTTATTTTCTTAGTGCATTATTTTTTTTCTTAATATTATAGATGTTAATGTCAGTGAAACCTGCATGACATTGAAAAAAACCTTGTTTTCCATACTGACATGGTTGGCTTCATACTGACTTACTAATGAACTCAGACACATATGTAGATTCACTTGTGTCTGTGTAGATTTCATTATACAGGTATTAATCTTGGAGAAGATGCATACATAACTTCAGTATATATCAGAGAAAGCAGTTATATCTGTGTTGAAAACACATGTGACACATATCCTGTGATCACAACTTCAGCAATGTTGATGCAAGAAAAATGCACATCTAAACATATCAGGAAAAAATCAATATAAATCATCTTTTTCATTAATTTTTAATTCTAAACCAAAATTTTAGTCTAATAAATAGTTCAAATATGCATATGTTTATCGGAGCCTTCCATGTTGTCGATGCTTAATCTCCATATTTAAAATATGTGTTCTTCTCCATGGTCCATTTAAAATTTTTGTGTTCTTTCAATTTTTCCTATGGTTTTCATTATTTGTTGACAAAACATGGGGAAAATGATCATTCCATTAGTGCATATGAGAAGCAAATTTAAAACCAGGTTAGAAAGATATTAAGCAAAGGCCAAGTGGAACTATTCATGAGGTTATTAAGAAGAATAAATTAAAAATGAGATCCCAAAAGCAGATATAAGCCATTCTTATGAGAGATTAATATTTCAAATATGAGGATGGCTGCAGAGGTGGTGTGGTGAGTACAATCCTGTGTGCTCAACAAAATCCCAATCTCTAATTTATGGAGAACATGTTGAGTGAGCATTTATAATGGAAATAAAAACAGCAGTGTAGTTTCAGGCTACGTTAAATATCCTAAATTAGAGACACACTTTTTACAATGATATAAACTATATTTTCATGTCTTAATATAGCTAAAAGCTGCTTTTATATATTAATTATAAGCAAATAATCTATGGAATGTAACTTGTTTATAGCCTCAATTTATGGCTATTCAAAACCTGACCACATTGTTTTGGTCAAATGCATGAAAATATTTAGAGGTTAATTTTATTTAAAAGAATGTGATTCTTTAAGATCAAAGCTATTCTTTTAATATTTCTTTTTTTGAAGTTTAAAAAAGATTTCTGATAATAAAATTTCGGCTGAGGTTCATGCCTAGTGGAATAAAATTCTAGGAGAAGAGGTTTGGAAAGATGAATTTGTGTGTAATCATCTCACTGGAGATCCCAATGGTAGAAATTCCAAGTTGAAGCATGAGTTATTTATTCCCAAAGTATGAATTTTATATTTCAAATCTTTGGATACTTAATGGAAAAGGAGGTGTACTTAAAAAGAAGAAACTAGCATAAGTGGTATGTGTAAGTGAGTGGGAAGGTAACTACAGTTCAATGTACATTTAAAAGTTTTGTCATTTAGTGAGAAAGCTAATAATTTAATAGCTATTACCCTCTACCTGTCATTGACTCTGAAAAGCCTTGACTGTCTGCAATGAAAATGAGATATGCAACTCTTTAACATCTCTTAATCATAGGCAACAATGCCAGTGATAAATTTTTTGTCTGTGTTTAGTGTAGATCATAGAAGTACCAGAATAATAAATAATTGACAATTTGTATCATGTCTAGAGGTGTTTAGAACTACTTAGCATTATATGAACACATCTGTTCTGTCTCCCTATTACCTTTTGTCCAAAAAAGAAAGAATAACAGAAGGTTATCACATGCAATTACAGAGTTCTTATAGAGAAAGGCAAAATTATTGAGCCTGGGTAATGAAGGGCAAGGATATATATTTGTAGGTAGGTTAGCAAGTTAGTTAATAGCACAGTTTTGTATTTTTTCACTTCCTTCAATAATTAAAAGGCGTTGTCTATTTATCATGCTGTTATGTAATTATTACCATAAATTTTCCAGTAGGGGATTTTAGTATCTATAATTGCATATAAATCATCCTTATGAAACTTATTGTAATATAATAAGAATATAGCTCTTTCAGACTTTACCTTTAGTATAAATATATTAACAGATTTCCAATAATCTATGTGACATGTAATCCACTAAATATATATGGACAAATATTTCTTTAGTATGTATAGTATCCAGCAATATGATAGATTATTACATTTCTCTGAAGCTACATACTGCTACACTAATAAGGAATGCATAGATTTTAATTTAATTAATGTGCTAGGGTCGAGTAAATGTTACAGAAAAGATTGAATAGAATTTCTTCTTGTGTTTACTCTTACCTTCTTACTATTCTTATTTTCAAATATTAAACCTATTGTTTTTCCTTTATTTTATTTTCCTTTCTAAATGTGTCCATTTTGAAATAGTAGGATAAACGTATTAGTGAAAGTGAAATTCCTGCACTTTTCCTTTCACATGTACTTGACTAGAAAAAAGGAAACAAGTTGAACTGAAGCTTGTGTGTTCATCCTGTATTGAAATCATGCTACTGGCTGATGCAGGGGTAAGCCAGACAGTAATCACTGTATTTCTTAAACAGTAAATAATAGTTTATTTCTGTTATGTAATAACATCAACTTTTGGCCATGCTTCTTAGATTTTTAGAGGAAAGTAACTTAAAAACTAATTTAAATCACTAATATTAACAGAAAATGCTCATTAAAAAACTCCAACTCCAATGAAAAGATGGAGATCCAGAAAGATTTTTCAAATCACAAGGACAAAGAGAAACATTATTTCACAGTTCAAATGTTTGATCAAGAGCTGGTCTAACATAATATTATGATTCAAATTGTTGCATTTTTAATACACATGTAGAAATATGAGTACCCAAAGACCTAAGTTAAAATATTTTAAACCAATAAATATGTTGCTCACCTTTCTCTTTTATGGTATTAATTTGTTTGCCTATTCTTAGTATATATTATGATCACAAGATGAAAGAATTATGTTTAGTCCTTCAGTTTAGAAACTAATTATTGATTACCTACTGACTTTAAGATTGCACTCACCCAGTGGAAATAAAAAATATGATGTAGTCACTACCAAAGAGAAAATTATGAAAAGGAGGAGTCTTGCAAAAAGAAAAACTTCTACATATTAACTACTAATTTTAAGTATAGGTATGTAATTTTCTTTTGAGGAGAGTTCAGTGAAATGACATACAAAAAGAAACCTTTGGGACTATGCAGTGAAAAAGTGTCCCACATGAAAGGCATCTCTAATTTAGGTTTGAAGCAATGAACTCACATGACATAAAGGTGATATAATACACACTTAAATCTAATATTAAAGATACCATTCTGATGAAGTAGGTGTGTAATCAATATGGATGCTTCCATGGCTTCCATGAATTGTAGGTGTTGACAAATTTTCACCCCGGATACATCCTATTCTAAATAGCTTTGCTAAATTGCACAGAAACTTATTTTGATCTGTCATCACCTCTATGAAGTTTCATCTCACCTGAGCAACATGCAATTCTTGGAAATAAGTGCAGACATTTTAAATGGAGAAATATGTAAAACTGTACTTTTTCTTGTTCTTTCTTTCTTTCTTTCTTTCTCTTTCTTTCTTTCTTTCTTTCTTTGTACATGGAATCAAACTTGGGTCTTTATGCTTTCAAGGCAGATGGTGGAACCACTGAGCTAAATCTCAGGCTAAAACTGTATTTTTTAAAAGCATTAATAATATATACATTTGCAAAATGCATACATTTTTGTGGTTATACTCCTAAGTAAAATAAATAAGTCACACATGGGTAAATACCAAATAGTTTCTCTGGTATGAAAAACTGCAATAGTACACAAGATCCTAATGAGATAATTAATGTGAAATAGGAAGAAAAGGTCTAAATGTGCAGGGAAAATGGGAAGGGTAAGGGGAAGGTAATAAGGGAAAAGAAAAAAAAAACATGAGAAAATGGAAACAAAGTTTTTGTAATTAGGGAAGGGAGGAGAGGTGAAGAGGGGGGCAGGGGTAAGAGGAAAAATGAGAACCAAGACCTGTCATGTAAAGGTACAAGATCCCAGCAATGAATGTAACTGTACTGTACATTCTAGGTAGAATGTACCAATAAACTCAATACAAAGAAAAAATGTATATATACATTTGCTAGGACTATTATTACCTTTCAGAACATTGTCTTTCATTAAAAATGGATACATAGTTTTGTATATTTATGGTATGAATCTTTTAAATGATATAATGCTAGACAATTTCAAGGCAGGTGACAGAACCACTGAGCCAAACCCATGGCCTAGACAATTTCAAATGAAAATTCCTGCAGAGTTTCAGCTTGAATAAAACAGCAGAGAAGCAGCAAGGTTCAAATTCTCCATACATTCAATGAAGCTTCTGGTAATTGAATAGTTGGAAAAACGTCAAGGGTACACGTGGCTGGCTGCACAGAAGGGTGTGCTGACCTAATCTAACCATCACACATAGGATCTCTTAAACTTGCCACTATGCTTCTTCACTTCATCTTTTTAACAGCAAGAATTTCACAGGGCCAAACAGGCAGTATTGCTATGATTGTTCTGTACTGTAACAAAAACCAAGAAAGGAAACACAAATTAGGGAGAAAATGGCTTTGGTTCTTTTCCTTCAATGTGAGACTGTTGTGCACAGTTTAATGTCTGTGATTTTGATGTAAGTGGTTGTCTTTTAGGGTCTGAAACTTGTGAAGGAAGTTGTTTCTATATCTAATGTCATAAAAAGTGAGATGTGTATTAGTTGCAGGATCAAAGTTTGAGTGATTTCTTGTATAAATAGGTTATTTTTGCTTCCTAGATTTCAAAATACTACTTGATGCTACAAAAAGAAGGTCAATGTTGTAAAGAAATTACTACAAATAATTTAATTAAAAATATGAACTTCATATTAGACAAGCTTTATTATTGGACTTTATTATACAGCTGAAATGGTTAATTAAGTACTAGTTTTGCCTTGTAGTTTCAATATATCTAATACTTTTACTACTCCAAAGATATATGTGTCATCTCCAGAGTTTCCAAACTATTAGTGTATCAACAACAATAACCTTAAGACTGTAAGACTCTACATATTATTAGAATTAAATTGACATTTTAAAAGCATTTTATATCTCCTTTTGCACTTTTTCATTGATATTTTTGCTACAGGAGGTTATTTATGCTTTGGTTATCTGATAAGGCTTGACTTGTTTGAAAAAGTGAAGGTCAAAGTAATTTTGTCTCCATCATCATTGTTTATTCTGTTATAAACTTTCATCTATTGATGGATAACAGGTTGACTTTTTAGTTAATAAAACATTAAATGTAGACTTGCTCATCTTTGATAATATTTTTTGGGAAAATATTTGAAAAGATACAAAGAATAACTTAATAGGAATTCTGAGATTATGGAAAAGAATAGTCTAAAGATATAGGAAAATATCTAGAGAAAATGTCTAAGTCTTGTTGGCTAAAATAGGTGAGAAAGTCCTTGAAAACAAATCGCACTTGATGTAAACAGACACCCTTATTCATTGTATGTGAAAATAATTAATTTTAGGTGAAGATGAAAACATTTTACCAAAGGAATCAGGACAAATGCATCATAAATGAAATGAGGTGGTAAGACTACCTTGATGTTTGAGCAGTGTGAACCCAGACTAGTGTGCAGGAAGACTGTTAGAAATCATCCCTGTTAGTGTTCCTGACTGTCTGAACTTCCACTTGGACTGAAAAGGCTTCTTTCATGGCCAAATATGATGACCAGTCAAATGCTCCATTCTCTATCCTTCAATTTATTTGTCTACCAAAATGTTGCACACACATAATTATACATTTAGGCATGATAGTAACATTGGCTTAGAGAACAATGACTTAGAATATTTTATATATAAGAAAGTCAGAATACAGAAGGTTGAATGATTTTCCAAAGCCACTTACTGCAATATGAATATTTACCACATCTGTAAATCTTTATGCCTCAGTACTGATTTTCAAATACATTTTCCTGTGGGCTACAGATCTAGTCATGTAAATTATTATCTGTCTTTTAAGAACAAATATATTTTGAGAAGTCAGGAGATGGGCTTAAAATGCCAACACTGGATAATGGCAGAGTCTAATCCAGTTCCAGTAAATTCCAGTACATCATAGAATATATCCAGTATATTTTCTTCCATCTGAAAGGGTTGACAAAAAAAATAAAGAAATGTGGGAAAGGTTCAATTTAACATTGTTATCAGCATAAGGTGAGAGGAACTGAAAGCTTTTGGACACAGCAAACATGCAGCCCTAATATGCATGCCACTGAATAAAAATGCAAAGAAGCAAACCAGTTTGTTTAACAGAAATATTTTCATCAAGAAATATGAAGAAGGCCAGGGATTTAGCTCAGTAGTTCTGCCACCTGCCGCACAAGCACAAAGACCCAAGTTCAATCTCTGGTACAAAAAAAAAAAAAAAAAAAAAAAAAGAAATATGAAGAATATAACATAAATGAAATAAACATATTATCCAATTACATTATCCAAAATACTTATAAAGTCTGGTGTGTTCCCTTTTTTACAAATGCCAGAAGTTCTACTGGATGAATATAAGGACAAATAAAATTCTAGTACGTGGAGGGTTTCAGGCAAACCTAACAGAAATTGCAATTAAGAAGAGTTTAGGGTGGGGACTGAGTCAGCAGGAAAACATGGTCCTGCTTTCAAAACTTGATCAGTGTTAAGAAGGGCAGGAGTAATCCAGATTCCCTCTGGGAGTTAGAATAAGCCTCTTTAAGAAATCCTCAGGGGTGTGTGTGAAAGGACTATATTTGAATATTTTTAGAGTTTTATTTTGTTTTTTATTGAAAATTACAATTGTGTTTATTTATGAAGTACAATGTGATTTTTTTTGTACATATGTACATTGGGAAATGATCAAATCAAGCTAATTAACATATCCATTTCTAAAATATTTATCATTTCTTTGTGATTGATAAGAACATTTAAAAATTGTCCCTTTTAGCCACTTTGAAAGATACATTATGGTTGAAAGACCCTAGTGAGACTATTTACTAATTAAAAAAAAAACCTACACATTTCAGAATATTTTAACTCATGGTCTATATATTCAGCTAAAATTGTTCAAATAAAATCCATAATACATTGGCTTAACCTCACTGCAACTCTAATATTTTACACAAAGTATTATGCATAATTGCATTGAAATGTCATTTTTATGTTATTCTCAACATGAATCACTACTTAAAAGATTTTGTGATTTAAAAACAAAACAAGTAAAGACAAGGACAAAATAACTTGGATGAGCTCATCAGGAGCCATGGATAAAAGGCCCTGTATCTGTCTACGTAGAGGGAAAGTAAACTAAAAAATGATATGGCATCACAACAAGCAAGTTGATACAATGTTGAGTCCTGTTTTTGGTAGATGACTATTTTCCTAGCTATGTATTTGTAAATTTTTTAAGAGTAGAAGTGGGGGGAAGTGGGAAGAGAGAGGTATATAAAGAGAGAAAGAGAGGAAGAAGAAAGCAGAAGATGAAGAGGGAGGGGGAGAAAAGAAGAAAAAGGAGGTGGGTGGGAGAGAGTGAAGGAGAAAACAGAAAAGGGAAAATGAAGGAAGAAGGAAAGTAAGGAAAGAAGGAAGAAAAAAGAAGGGAAGCACTAGGGCCTTCGGTCTTCATGAAACTGCATCATTCCTTTGAATATATTAATCAATTGCACACTATCAGAAACCCTGTTTGCCATATTATTGATGCATAAGTGTGTTGAAAACAGTGGCAACAAATTAAAGATGTGGTCTGTTTCCACTTGTCTTCCATGTTAAGTATTCTGAGGAGATAGATTATTCCTTTTTTTTGCCCTTACTTTTTGACAATAGAGAAATTCACATAAATATTACTACTTGTCCTAAACACTTTTTAAAAGCAGATATCTGAAGTCTAAAAAACATTTTTCAATTATTATATAAAAAATTGGGAACATTTCTTAAATATATATAATTGAATACATTTCTCATCAAGCGAAGGATTAATAGCAGTGAATAAATTTATCTATTGTTTATATAATTTATAAAAATCTATTAATAACCCAAACACCTTTAATATAATTGAAATACTTAAACATTGGCTGAAAAATGGAAGCTTGCTGGATAATTTAAGGACTGTTAAATGATCTCGCTGATTTATTAACTTTAGATAATTTATTTTAGCAAAGAGATCATGAAACTTCAACATTTGATGTGGGAAATATTTAACTAGAAAAAAATCTTTGCTAGTTGTTTCTAACTATATCTATATAGTTATTATAAGTTTTAAAATATAAGCATATTATTCAAGGTGTACAGCTGATTCAGTCAAATAAAAATAATTCATCTTTCTCAATATGAAATTAAAAGCTTTCTTGTAGGGAGACAAAACTTCTCTTCTGCTTTAGTATGCCCTAGCTCAAAGGAGATGAAATTTCTTAAAACTATCTTGCTGCTTCCAAAGATTCTATTGTTTAGTCTGCCAAGAAACTCTGTTCTTACATCAGTAGAAATTTTAAAACTCCAACAGGGCCATACTATTTCCTTAATAAAAGCAAAGGAATTAACTTTAATGCACTAAATTCACAATAAAACCTTATGATAAAAAGATGCCTCTCAGTTCTATTATCTAATTGATTTGGGGGGAATAGTTCATTTGTATTCTAGAAAAAATAAAGTAGGCTATTAAATTCTTTCAATGTATGAAAACAATGATGACTAATACCTAGAAATCTTTTTTTATGAAAGGCTTTTGTGTTTGAACCTTCTAAATTCTAATCTCTAATAGGTGGTTCTGGGCTTACTATTATTATTAGTTTAAGCCTGAAACTTCCTTGGTAGAATTAAAATAAATTTTATTTAAATTGCTTTTATTCATTTAAGATTGCATGAAATGGATTTTTCTTGCACAATGTAAAATATGTTAAATTTCAAAGTATTATACTTTACCCTTCATTTCCTATCTAGTCATTTAGAGAATGCCACACTTTATGATAGGATGAAAAAGACTACACCAATTGAGCAGTCAGGAGGCATAAGTTAGAACTTGAATTAAACTTGAATAAATTTATTTATGCATTAGAATTCAAAACTATTACAAAAAAAATGTTGTCAGAGGTTGCAAAATTGTAGTTTTAGCTGGATTCAGCCAACAAATGTCTTGCTTGATCCATGTGATGTTAAAAAAATATGAATGAAAATGGTTTTGTCAATATTATATAGTCAGTAATATGGCACAGTGCTCTTGATATGTGATATTGTCAACATTTTTCATTCCAGATATTTTGATGTGTTTGTAGTTGTATTAGTCACTTTCTTGTCACAGGGGCAAAATATTTGATACCAACAGCTTTCAGCAGACAGATTTATTTTTTCTCATGGATTCAGAGGGTTCAGTCCATGGTCTACTGGCTCCAAGTCAGAAATGACATTTTAGAAGGGCAAGCAGAAGGAAAATTGTGGAAGCTTAGAAGGCAGGAAAATCTAGAGAAAGGGAGAGATAATCTCTGAAGTATATTCCAGTGACCCCTAACAGAACATTTAGAACAGTTAGTTAACTAAGAACTCATTTTTTGATTAATGCACACATGAATATAGTACCCCCACCATCCAACATCCCCATCTGCTCACATCTGAGGTTTTTCTGAGGACATATTAGATCTAAATTATAGCAGTATTGATGTTTTATAAAGGATTTAATTTTCATAGGATTTTCAGCAATTTGGACAGCTTCACTGTGTTAAGGGCCTGAATGATTTGGGAGAAGGGTTATTTTTAATTTTTGTTGAACATTATTGAATTTTTTCTGATTGTATAGTAATGAGGTCTTTAGATACTCTAACTCTGAATCTTTCATTGTGTAGATGAATTCAAAACATGATGTCTGTCTGTGGTTTGCTTTTTCTTTCTTAACAGTGACATTGGATAAACAAATTCTCAATTATAGCAAAACTCAATTTTCCAACTTTCATTCAAGTTATTACTTTCAAAAATTTGTTTAATATTTACCTTCCCTAGAATGACAAAAAATATTATTTGTCTTATAAAAACTTTATTGTGGAGCTCCCTTACACTCAATTGGTCAATATCTTCCCTGATAGACTTGTAGTGGAATACTGCTAACTCACTAACTCGGAGGAGCCAGAACATCTTCGAGATGGGATGTTTTGCCAGCTGGAGCAGACATAGACCTGAAAGGAAAAACAAGGAAGCTCCTTAGGGGACAATCAGATAAAAATAATTATTCAGAGTCAGAGGCCTGCCCCATAGCATTGGTGAGTGTGTGCAGATCCCAGGGAGTAGCAGTGTGGTCCAGACCAGTGCGGCTGCAGGCAGATCCCAGCCAGAGATCCTCCCCAGCCCCTGCAGCTCTAACAAGCCTGCCAAGCCAAGGTCCACCCAGGAAAGAGTTGCAGAGGCACAAAAGCTTCAGTCAGAGACCTGCCCCATGGCATCTGTGATTTGAATTCAGATTTGGTGTATTGGTGAGCAACAGAGAAAATGCATCTTGGTGGCTTTGTGAGAATTGAAGACCACTTGGTTAGCAAAAAGTTATCGCCATAAATGCACAGCAGGATGCATATGTTGAAATGAGAACACAGAAAAAATGTCCCCAAACCAGATGTTCAGATCACCTAAGGAAAGGGAAATGAAATGGAACAATCTAATACTCAACCACCTGGACTCCCTGAACTGGCAATGAAAGAGGAGCTGGAAAAAAATGAAATAAGAAGTAATTTCTCAGATAACAGTAGAGATCACGTCCATAGTACAAGATATGATGAATAAATCTAGAGTAGATAGAAATAAAACAAAAGAGGAGCTGAGAAGCATGATGGAATCCATAAAACAGATTTTCAGGACATTAAAACCTCCATTATAAATTTAAACAACAGAAAGAGCCAATTCAACAAAAGAATTTCAGATTTAGAAGATAACATTGCAATTAGTGACCAGGCAAAGAAAAACCTCTTAAAAATAGTAAGGGACCATGAGCAGCTGCTTGATAATTCAAAGAAGAATCATATAAGACTCATTGGAGTCAGTGAAGAAACAGGAGTGTAGACAACATTAAAAAAAAAAAAAACTGTTCACCAAAGTAATGGCAGAAAACTTCCCAAGTAGGGTAAAAGAACCTGCCATATAGATAAATGAGGCTTATAGGACTCCACCTAGCAGTGATTTAAAAAAAAATACTACACACAAGCAAATAGTAGTTAAGATTCCAAAAACTCAACAGAAGAAACAAAATTCTACAAGCATTAGAGAAAACAAACAAATCACTTACAAAGGAAAACCCATCAGTTTCGGAGCAGACTTTTCAACACAAATCCCCAAGGCAAGAAGAGCACGGAGTGACATATTTCAAGCCATAAAGGAAAACAACCTCCCTCCCAGATTTATGTACCCTGAAAAACAAATCTTTCAAAATTGATGGAGAAATAGGATACTTTCATGACAAAGAGCACCATAAGAACTTCATGAATACTAAGGCAACCCCCCAAAACATTTTAAACAGTATTCTAGAAAATGAAAATGAGGACCACAACCCAGGAAGCCCAGTAGAATGAATCCATCAGGTATGAGAAGAAATTAAATGCAAAGAAGGAGAATCAAACAAAAAGAAAAAGTCATGACAAGGATAAGTCAATACATATCAGTTATAGCATTAATGTTAATGATCTCCATTTACCAATCACAAGAAATAGAATAGGTCAAGAAGCAAGATCCAACAATATGCTGCACACAAGAAACACACTTAATTCAAAAAGAAACTCATAGACTGAAAGTTAAATCATGGAAAATAATACTCTATGTCATTGGAATCCCCCCGCCCCAAAGCAGAAGTATCTATCCTCTCTGCAAATCAAGTGGATTTCAAACCAGCACTGATTAAGAGAGACAAAGGACACTACATCATTGTAAAGGGAACAATCCAAGAGGAAGAGATGACAATCATAAATATACATGCACCAAACACAAGTGCACCCAACTATATAAAACAAATACTAAGGGACATGAAAAATCATACAAGCACTAACACAATAATAATGGGAGACCTCAATACTCCACTGTCACAAATAGATCAACCAAACAAAAAAATAAACAATAAATAGTAGAATGCAAACTCATGAACAAATGAACTTAACAGATGTTTAGGGAGTGTTCCACCCCACAAAATCAGAATACACATTCTTTTCAGCTGCACATGGATCATCTCCAACATATACTCATTCATAAAACATGTCTAAGTAAGTGCAGAGGAATTGAAGTTATCCCCTGTATATTATCAGACTATAATGTGATGAAATTGGAGAGCAATAGCAAAAGAAACTGCAAGAATTTTATAAACACATGGAAATTGAACAACATAATTCTGAATAACCAATGGGTCACAGAGGAAGTAAGGAAGAAATCAGACAGTTCCTACAAATTAAATGACAATGACAATACAACATATCAGAATCTATGCACACAGTGAAAGCAGTCTCATGAGAGAAATTCATATCAGTGAATATGTATATTAGGAAAACAGAGCAAGCTCAGTTACACAATCTGATGCTGAACCTCAAGCTTTTAGAAAAAGAAGAGCTGGTCAAACCCAAAGCTTATAAAAGGAAGGAAATTATAAAGATCAGTGGAGAAATTGACACAATGGAGATTAAGAGAACAATACAAAAAAATCAAAGAAACCAGGAGTTAGTTCTTTGATAAACAAAACTGACAAACCCTTAACTAACCTAATAAAAAAGAAAGAAAGAAAGAAAGAAAAGGCCCAAATCCATGCAATTTGGAATGAAAAGGTTGAAATTACAATGGAAACAGCCAAAATCCAGAGGTTCATCAATAGCTACTTCAAGAACCTATATGCCAATAAGATGGAAAATACAGAAGAAATGGACAGATTCCTAGATTTGTATGAATTACCAAAGTTTAACAAAGATGACCTAAAAATTCTAAACAACCCAATATCAATCAATGAAATTAAAAATGCAATGCAAACCTTACCGCCTAAGAAACTCCTAGGTCCTGATGGCTTCACTGCTGAATTTTACAAGACATTTAGAGAGGAACTACTGCCACTTCTGTTTAAACTCTTTGATAAAATTGAAAGGGAAGCAATACTCCCAAATTCATTTTTGGGGTCAAGTATCACCTTGATCTCTAAAGCAGAGAAAAACTCACCTCCAAAAAGGGAACTATAGACCAATTTCACTAATGAACATAGGTGATAAATTCTTGAATAAGATACTTGCAAATAGATTGCAGGAGATCATTAAAAAGATGATATACCCTGACCAAGTGAGATTCATCTCAGGGATGCAGGGATGGTTCAACATACACAAATCAATAAAAGTAGTACAGCATATTAATAGAACCAAGGAGAAAAACATATAATCATCTCAATACATGAAGAAAAATAATTTGACAAATTCCAACATGCATTTATGAGAAAAACCCTCCAAAAAATTCAAATACATGGTCTCTACATTAATTTGATAAAAGCCATTCATGAAAAACCAAAAGCCAGTATCATACTAAATGGTCAAAAAACTAAAATTCTTAACAGTAAAGTCAGGAACAAGACAAGGATGTCCACTATCTCCACTCCTGTTCATTATAGTTTGGAATCATTAGCCACAGCAATTAGACAAGAGAAAGAAATTAGTACAGATAGGAAATGAAGAAGTCAAACTATCATTATTTGCAGATGACATGATACTCTATATAGGAGATTCCAAGAACTCCACCAAATGTCTTGTAGACTGAATAATGAAATTCAGCAAAGTAGCTGGATACGAGGTCAAAATCAATAGCCTTCCTGTATACAAAAACTCAGACCGAGAGTCAAGTGTGACAAATAATTCCTTTCACAACAGCACCCAATAAATTTAAATACCTAGGAATCAACTAAATGAAAGAAATCAAAGGCCTCTCCGCTGAAAATAATAACACTCTGATAAAAGAAATTGAAGAGGATAACAGAAAAGGTAAAGACATCCCTTGCTTCTCCATAAGAAGAATAAACGTAATAAAATTGGCCATACTTCCAAAACTGCTATATAGATTCAATGCAATCCCAATTGAAATCCCAGTAGCATAATTTAAAGACTTTGAGAAAACAATCCAAAAATTCATTTAGAACAAGAAGAGACCTAGAATAGAAAAAGCAACTATAGGCAATAAAGACAAGATAGGGGCTATCGCAATCCCCAACTTGAAACTATACTACAAAGCTGTGATAAGAAACAGCATGGTACTGGCAAAGAAAGAGACTCGAGGATCAGTGAAACAGATTAGAAGAAGCAGAAACAACTATAGACACACTCAGCCCCCTCATCTTCAAAAAAGGAGCCAAACACCCTCATTGGAGGAAAGATAGCCTATTTAATAAATGGTGCTGGAAAAACTTTAATCAATAGTGCTTGTCAAAGATTGAAACTAGACCTCTCACCATGCGCTAAACTAAATTTAAAATAGATTAAAGATCTAAATATTAAAACAGAAACACTAAACTGGATGGAAGAGAGGTTAGGTAGAACTGTTGAAGATATTGGTGTAGGAAAATATTTTATGAACAAAACCTCAGTTAAACATGAACTAGTATAAAAAATCAGCAAATGGGACATGTTCTTCTTAAAAAGCTTTTGTAGAGCAAGAGAGAGAACCAATAGTGTGAAGAGACAACACACAATGTTGTAAAAACTTTTCACCAGCTCTCCCTCAGACAAAGGTATAGTATCTAGGATATATAAAGAACTTTAGAAAAAATAAGACCTCTCAAATTTAAAGACCCAATCCAGAAATGGGCATCTGAAATGAACAGACATTTCTCAGACAAACAAGTAGAAATAGCAAATAAAAATATGAAAAAATGTTTCACATCACTGGTCATTCAAGAGATGCAAATGAAAAGAACACTTAGATTTCACCTCACCCCCAAAGAATGGCTGTTATCATGAAATCAACCAATGACAAATGCTGGTGGAGCAGTTGGATAAGAGGAATCCTGCTTCCCTGGTGCAAACCCTGTGGAAGTCAGTATGGAGTTACCTCAAAGAACTAGGATTGGAGGTTTCATTGGACCCTGCTATCCCCCTGCTGGGTATCTTCCCCAAAGAATTAAAAGAATCATACCACAGTGATATTTGTGCACCCACAGTCGTAGCAGTACAATTTTTAATAGCTAAAACTTGGAAGCAGCCCAAATGCCCATCAACTGGAGAATGGATAAGAAAACGTGGTTTTTCTATAAAATGGAGTACTACTAAAGAATAAAGAATATAAAGAATGAGAAACTAAAGACATTTATAATTAAATAGATGCACATCGGAGTGAAACCACTGAGTGAAATAAATAGGATGCGTATGTATATATGCTGAATAGTTTCTCCAGTGCTAGAAAATAAAAGTGTAAATAAGGACTAAAAGGTATAATAGCAAACAAATAAGTCACACATGTGTAAATACCAAGCAGTTTGTCTGGTGTGAAAAACTATAATTGTACATAAGATCCTAATGGTAAAATTGACAATGTGAAATAGGAAGAAAAGGCTAAAGGTGTAGTGAAAGTGGAAAGGATAGGGGAAAGGAAATAGGGAAAAGAAAAGAAAATATGAGAAAATGAAAAAACGGAAATAAAGTATTTGTAAATAGGGAAGGGAGGAGGGAGTGAAGGGAGGGCAGGGGTATGGGGAAAAAATGAGAACCAAGACCTGTCATGTAAAGGTACAAGATCCCAATAATGAATGTAACTGTACTGTATACCTAAATGTACCAATAAACTCAATGAGAAAAAAGGTATAATAGGTAATGTGAAATAGGAAGAAAAGATGCAAAGGGGAAGGGGAAATGGGAGGGGTAGGGGGAAAATATGGGACTGGAATTAACCTGAGATAAAGAAAAAGTGGAAAAAATGTCTTTGTAGATAGGGAGGGATGGAGGGGTTGAAGGGAGGGCACAGGAATGGGGGAAAATAAGAACAAAGACGGACTATATAAAGGTGCAAATTTCCAAAGATGAATGTCATTGCATTATATACCTTAAATGTACCAATGAAATCACTTAATTTTTTAAAAGTTAAATACTAGCCAAACTATCACCATGCCTGGCTTGCCTGCTTGTTACCTAAAACAAATATCTCCACTCAGAAGAACACTTTGCTTTTGTTGTTCCTCAATAAATGTTGGAGTTTGTATCAGGTCAGATTTTATTTTGTGGGGTTCTTTGACCCTCCATAAAGATATTCTCGGTCTTTCACATCTTCATTTGTCTCTCTAACAGGGTTTGTGAGCCTAAACCTGGCACATTATCTCAATTAAAATAGTATATATTTCTTGGTGCATAAGCTATGAACTCAGTAATTCAGTTTCAATATATAACTACAGCAGAAGTGCATATGTTTGTGTATCAAAAGCTATAAGCAAGAATATTTATACACATGGAGAAAAGAAAACCCTTGTATAGTGTTAATGAGAATATAAATGAGGAAATCAAAGAGAAAAAAGATGATGGAGAGTCGTAAAAGAAAATAAAAATGGTAGAATGAGCATGTGATTCTTCAATTCCACTACTGGATATATATCCAAGGGATACAAAATCAGTACCTTGAAGAGATATCTGCACACTCATGGTAGTTTAGAAATGGAAACCATAGGTTCATGAGCTGAATAGATAAAGCAAATATACTACACATACAAAATGGAATATTTTAGGACATGAAGGGTGAACTGTTATTTGCAACAAAATAGAACTGAAGAGTGTTAAGTTTAAGTGAAATAAGGCAGGCAGAGAAAAACAATTACTGTACACACACACCCATATGTGGATCATTAAAAAAAATCTTACCTATGTTGAGAATAATAGTGGTGGTTATTAGAGGCTGGAGACAGTAGTCGAAATAGATGCATAAGATAATGCTGATGAATATGTACTAATTCATAGTTATATAGCAGCTAGAGCAGTTCTGTTGTACAGTACACTATCTACAAATAATGATAATGCATTATATAGTCCAAATGACTGGAATCAATGATTTTAAAAGTTTCCACAATAGAGGAATGGCAAGTACTTTAGGAGATATATAAATATATGTGTTTAACCTGAATTATGCATATTCCATGTGCCAAGGAGTATATTTTGCATATATTGAAACATCACATGAGCCGGACATGGTGGCACATGGCTGTAATCCCAGCACTTGGGAGGCTGAGGCAGGAGGATCGCTGTGAGTTCACCATGAGCCTGGGCTACATAGTGAGTTCCAGGTCAGTCTCAACTACATAGAGAGAACCTGTCTCAAAAAAAAAAAAAAAAAAAAAAAAGAAAAAAAGAAAAAAAAGAAACATCACATGAACATTTGTTAAGCTTTCTATTAATTCAAATAACTTCAATTTAAATTAAAATAATGATTATAGAAAAGTTAACATAATTAAGTTTGTAACTGTTTACTAACTAAAAAATGTGATATATTCATGTAACAGAATAGTATACACCAATTTTTATTGTCATTGAATATTCTTTAAATGCAGTTAACGTGAAATTTGTCTGATTTACATAATTATATTAAAAGCTCCCACGTACAGATAAAATATTTATTACTTTTCATCTTTTCAAAATGTTTAAAAATAACAGAGATTGAAGTATAACTCAGAAAAAAGTACTCAAGGAGAGTGAACGGTCTAGTGCTATATGCATCAATATGAGTGCATCGCACAGGTGTAATATAAAGAAGCCAAATAAAGAAAAATAAATTGTTTGTGATTTATAAAATTCAAGACTATGCAAAAGAATTCTGGTGAATGATAACTGAGTTGTGGTTTCCTTTTGGAGAAAGGAAAGTGAGTGGGAGCAGGGATCAGGAAGATAACCTGGGAAGCTGATAATCTCTGAGTGGTGTGCATAGGTTTGTATGCTTGAGAGAAAATCATTGACTTATACATGTAAAACAAGCCTTCTTCATTAGTATTAAACACCAAGCAAGCTTGAAACATGCTGATGCTAATATTGAAATTTATGAGACAGAATATCATTGACACATAAAATCATACTCAGATACCAATTCAGTGTAATCTCTATTAATCCATGCCTACCATTCAAAATGGTCCTGAATCATTCTCACATTCAATTTTTTTACACTACAAAGCAGATTAATCTTAAGAAAATCTCCCAATCTTGATCACAATGTCTGCCTAGTTACAACTCATTAATTTTCCTGTGCCTATCAACTGCAAATCTTGATCTTTTAGCCATCTGAAACATGATGTTGAATGTCAGGGTTATGGATTGGGAGTGAATTATGTATCATGTACCTTAAATGTGTTTCACCAATGAACTTTTATATTAAACCTGTGAGTCAAGTAATATTATGCTATATTTTATATTCAAGATATAGAGTTTCTACATAGCCAGTTTTCTCAATTAAGAGGGGGTAGCAAGTCTTTGTGACTGCAAAACAAATACTATATTTACAGCAGTATTTTGCCTTACAGTTGCAAATAAATTTACAATCTGCTGTATCCCTAATCCTCTTCTTTCTAGACTCTCCAGTCCAAACTGGGTTAGAAATCTTTCTTTCTCAATTCTTCATCGTATGTCCTAAATTTTCTTCATCTGTATTACCCTAAGACATACTTTTGTTTTCATTTTCTATCTACATATAGATTATGTATTCTCTCAGATCATTTTTAATGCTTACCCTTATTCTAAGGCATAGGTTACTCACATAAGGTAGAGTAGTATTTTTCTCTTGAAATCTTAACTGCAATCATTGCTGGTTACAAGCATTCACTATCTGTAACTTTGTGATATCTCATTTATATTATCATGGAATATTATTTAAATACAGTTATGTAAATTGAAGTACAGTTATTTACCTTGAAATTTGTCTTATTTACATAATTATATTAAAAGCTTCTGAGTATAAAATATTACTTTTTATCTTTTCTCTCAAAAAAATTTATCATAATAGACATTGAAGTATAGCTCAGAAAAAACTACTCAATTTGAGTTTTATAGATTGAGAAAACATAACTGTGTTCAGCTTTACATGAATACAGTTATACCTTGTATTTAGGTAGAGAGATTCATGGAATGTAGATGTTGAATAGATCAATAACCTAGAGAATGGTAAGGTTTTTTTAAATCTTCCCTATCTCCTTAATTTCTCATCCACTTTTATGTTCCATCCCCACCACTGCACTGATGTAAATTGGTTCTCTCCAGTTCAGTGGCAAACATTGGCTTCCATAAGACATGGCCTCTCAGTAATTTTCTCCACAGTTGACTATTCTAACTTCTGGAATACTCTTTTCTGCATTTCCGTTGTAAAAAGTAGACAAATTTGAATTTTATCTCCATCACTTTTTTCATAGCCTCTTTAGCTTTCTCTTCCTTCTCTATCCTGGAGACCGTTCAATCATTCATTGAATCCTTATGAGTATTCAAAGGATGCCAGTCATATAGGGACTGGAGTCTTAGCTGTGAATAGATAGATAGATATAGATATCTATATATCTATATATCTAGATATATCTAGATATATCTAGATATATATAGATATACAGATATATAGGTATATAGATATATAATTTTTTTTGGTGCATTTTAGGTATGCAGTACAGTTACATTCATCATGGGGATCTTGTACCTTTACATGTCAGGTCTTGGTTCTCATTTTTTCCTCTTGTCCTTGCCCTCCCTTCACCCCATCCTCCCCTCTCCATTTACAAGCACTTTATTTCCATTTTTTCATTTTGTCATATTTTTTTTTCTTTTCCCTTATTAGTTTTCCCCTACCCTTCCCACTTTCCCTACACCTTTAGCCCTTTTCTGCCTATTTCACATTGTGAATAACAGTGTTTTAAAGAGTAATTTCTCAGCGAAATTGAGACAAAGGCACAGCAATTTCCATACACTCTCTCCCTCGCATAGCTTTTCTTATTATCACCCCACCCATGAGGGACTTTTGGTACAACTGATGAACTTGCATTATCACCCTAAATCTGTATTTTACATATGGTTCATTCCACCTTCTCTGGGCTTAGAAACATGGATAAATATGTATTCATCATTGTAAAATCATATGCAATATTTTATTCTCCTAGAAATATGCTGTGTTTCTACATATCCATCTTTGCCTTCTATTTAACCTTTGATACCTATTGGTCATTTTACTATCATCATAGTTTTGCCTTTTCCAGAATGTCATAAATGTTTTTTGAGCTGTCTTCTTTTACTTGCTAATAAATCTTTTCATGGCCTGATGGCTTCTTTGTTTCTAACTCCAAATGACATCCATGGATTCCTGCTATTTATCCATTCACCTACTGAAGAACATGTTTGTTGTTTCCAAGTTTTGGCAATTATGAATCAGGCCTCAGTAGAAATCTATGTGCATGTTTTTCTATGGACATAAGTTTTCATCCCCTTCAGATATATACCATCAAGGTTTTTTGATAAAGAGATAACAATAATCAAATAATAAAATGAAATGTTGTGTTAGTCACTTTTCTCTCATTGCTGAGACAAAATCCCTAATTTCCAAAGTTAAAGGGGAAGGAGGTTGTTTGGCTTGAAGTTGGTAGAGGTTTCAGTCTGTAATTGTCTGGCTGCAAGGCAGGGTGGGAGAGGGGCAACATTTCATGGCAGTGGAAGATACCAAAAATGACAGAGAACTTATGGCAGAGGGACATTGCAGAGGAGAAACAGTTCATGGCACCAACATTGTAGCAAAGCAACAAGGGACCTTAGTGGGATCTCTCTGCTACTTTGATCTTATTCAGACTACTGGGATTAGGGTGGGGCCAAATCAGTCATTCACATTTAGTGGCTTAGTAAGCACATGCCCTTAACCCTAGCATCACACACTACAGATTCATCCACCTCAGAGAAAGCCCCATCTATGACTTCATGAGGCATTTGGGGGTATCAAGACACAAGACATAATAAATGAGTTAAGAGTTGATAGGTACTATGAAGAAAAAAATTCAAGGCAAAGAGAATGGGGAATGCTGGGGCTAGTGACTGTAAAATCAGCTACGTAATTTGTGAGAATTAGTGACAACTAAAAATGCAGGGCATCTTGTTTAAACATTAAGAATTTTAAGACAGTAGTGGCAAAGCATCAAATCAAGCATTACCCACTCTTAGCCAAGGCACATGGCCATAAAAACACCCTTGGGGTTGTACAAATCAGAGAAGTAATATTTGAGCAAAAATTGGCAGGAAGCACACACCTCCCTGGGAAAAGCATGCTCCAGACATAAGCAACAGTGGAGGAAGTGCCTGAAGTCAGGAACACATCTGACTGATGTGAACAGTTGTAATGTGGGCGGGATGGTTCTTTGGGCCAGATCAGGAGGGGCTCATGGATTTCTGAATGGATCTCAGTTTTTGTTAAGGAATAAATTGTAGGAGGCTAGAGTTAAAATAGGGGAAAATGATGTTTATTGAAATAATGCAGGTCAAAGATAACTGTAGTAGAAAAATTAGGTAGAGGAAAGTGGATTGGAGACACCAGATGTGTCAAGTCCTATTTAACATCTTTATTTTGATTTCCCATAAAATTTCAAATACAATATGCCGAGTAAATGATTTCTGATTTCCTCTCTCAATGTGTTTTCCCCAAATCTTCTCTGAAAATGACATCAGCATTCATTACTTGATCAAGACAGAAACTTTGACTTTTGTTCTCTCTTAATCTTAACAAATATTCATGCATCAGGTTCAGTCACTTGTGTCCAGAGTAGAGATGTAAATCCAACCACTCAGATATACCTTTATTGCAATTTCACTCATGCATGTCAAATTCCTCCTGGAATATGATAGCCTCTAAGTACTCCCTCTATATTTACTCATCCAACAACTCAATAATACATTTTAAGTTTCAAATAAGATTATATCTAGTCTAAACTAAAAACATTTTTAAACTTTTCAATTATATTTTCAATATAATTAAAATACATTGTTGTACTCTACAAGGTGCTGCATGATCAGGTCTTGTCCAAGTTTTCCTGTTCTCTTTCATGGCCTTTTTCATTATCCAGTATGCACACTACTCTTCTGATAACTTCTTCAAAACTTTTAACTTTATCATCATAGTAGTAACAAACAGCAGGTAAAATCTGAGAGGAAAGATATTTCACAAGTATTTGGTCATGTATTAATAATTTAACATACTTGTAGGTTAGAAGACAATCTCTCTTATCTGCCATTTTTTCAGCACTTAGATTAAAGTGAGTAGCATGTAGTACATAAAAGTATGCAATGGGGGCATGGGAAAAAAGTATGCAATGATGAGTCAAATACATAAAAATCAAGTACTTTTCCACATTATGGAAAAGGGGTAATATTCAAAGTGCAATAGTGTCTGACTTCCTTTATTTTCCTATAATTCTATTTTGATAGTTCAAATATTTCTTCCTACAATGTCTGTGTTCAAATACTAACAAATCATAACATACACCAAAAAGAATACTACTGCAAAATTGATGATAATAATGAGATTATATATTTCACTACCTAAATGTGACACTTTTGAAAAGAATTTTAATCTACTTATATTAAATAGTCACTAAAAATGAAAATTAAACTCCACCTTTCACAATTCATATGCTTTTACTAAAAGCATGCTGCACTTTCACTGAAAATTATCCTTTGATCTTCAGTGACTGTAGACCTTACATACCTCATGCTTAAAACAATGAAACATGTTTGTTTTATCATTTTTATTAATCTTGTTTTGGGTTCTTTGAACTGTAGGCAACAGGTAATTCAACTTGTCTTTTGTATATAGTTTGTTTCTTTATAGGATCATGAAACTTCTGTAGTGTTAACACTGAAAAAGACTGTCTACTTTCCCTTTCAATTATCAGATATATTGTTAGTTGGCTTCCAAGAAACTAATTCATCATTTTAAATCAGATGATATCAGACACATTCAGGGTGGTAGGGCTGTAGACTACCATTTTAATTCAGAAAGAATATATTGATTTAAGTAATTTCTGTTCTTGAAAAGAAAAGTTTTAAAAGACAAATACTTCCCAGATTTAAAAAAAATAACTCTTGTTAGGAAATACCTTCTGGATATCATTGCTCATATATCTATTTCTTTATATTTGATGTCTCTGTGCTATAGACATACTGGAAACTTCCAATATAAAATATCATACAAATAAGCTGTGTTCTGTGTTAAAACATCAGTGATGACTTGGAAAATGCATAAGAGTGAGCATGAATAAATGTTTTCAGATTTTAAAAACCCGTCATGTTTACCAAAATAAATTTTAATCAACTTCAAAATTAAAATGCCATTTCTTCCTAAGATTTTCCAGGCAACATATATTTGTACAAACACCTGGCAAAATTCTACATATCACATCTGGTAGGTGTGGATGAAATTCATTACACTAGGCCTTCTAAGTTTAGGTGTTTGCCAAAGCTTTGATGTGACAAGCACTTATTACGGATGGCAGCCATTTATTCTTTGCCAGCTCATAAGTGCTTTCTTCTAGCAGTGGATTGTATTTCCTCTGGCATTTGAAACATTGGCTGCCACGTCATTATATATTAGAATACATGTGCAGAGAGATTACTATCAGTCCAAAGCAGCCAAATGGGAGTCACAGTTTGCAGAAAGTTATTGAGCTAAATGTCAACAGAGTGCTCAGGTTTAGGAACTGAGTTCTAACAAGGGAAGGAAAGAAGCACACATTTCTGAAGGGTCACTTCTTGTGTATTTGATTATAGACAAAAATAGTCTTACTTAAAATGTCTGCTATGAGGAGGAAGATAGAAGTCAGACCAGTCTGATAAAAGAAAAACTTCTGTTTTCTACTTTAGGTCCTCCCAATGGGCAACTGGAAAGTGTTCTGCATGTTTTTTCAAGTGGACAGCTAAGTCAGTGGTTATCATGGGAGCTATTTGTAGATGAGACTTTGCTGCTAGGAAGAAAGAATGATAAGAAAAGGACCTGCTTTAAAGTGATCCTGGAAAATGAATACAAGATGCTTATTACTCAGTTTTCTTTCTGAGCATGTTTCGAAAAGAAAAAAAAAATTTTTCCACAATTAAAGGACCAGATGATGATGGAATTATTTGCAAGAACTGTGTAATGACACGAGTCATATATGGCAACAAATTGTTAAATTGAAAATAAATAATCCTATCATTCACAAGAGGATAAAAAGGAAATAAACTCTAGAGATATACCATCAATGATCAAGTTAGACTCTGGCACATTTCCTGTAATTATACTTTGAAAAAGTTAAATATGAGTTTGTCTGCGTTCTTATAAAGAGGTCACTGTTTGTGTACACTCCATACATTCCAAAAAAAAAAAAAGAAAGTTATTTTTGATTTCTATTTGGTTTACTCAATTACCTAGTTAAGTTATTACAAAAACATTTATAATATCAGTACATGTGTATATATATTTTCTTTAGATTCAATATCTATGGTTTGAAAGTTAAGGGATAAGAATATTTTGTGTGTGACATGTATTGAATTTGAAGCAAATGAAGTAATGCCTACTGTTTTCTGTAGATATGACATAGCTAGTTAAACAAGATTTAGCTTGACACATAAAATGTAATGCTGTAAAATTATCTTGGATTCACTTGGGAAATTTTGTCTATATCTAGTGCCAAATAACCAGTTTTGTAAATAATACAACTGTCAATTTAATCAAAATGCCATTCAAATTTGACATTTGCATCAAATTTTGAGACAAATGGAATAAAAATACAACTAAATGGAATTCAGTTGCATACTGATAATTTACTGCTTGTTCCAATCTCATAAGTGAATGGAAGTGTATCAATTTGTTGCCATGAAGAAAAGAAAAAAAAAAGATTCTAGAAATTTTTGTTTAAAATTTAATTCTAGAACAGTTCATTTATCAAAAGTATTCCCTAGCTCCACTGGCTGCTCAGTCAGCTGTGCCTAAAAATGGCTGGGTCCTGTATCCAAATCTTATCTATCTCAGGATATTGCAGAGCTTTAAATGTTAAAGATAATGTAGTAACTTATTAATTATAAAATTGAAGACACAAAAGGACAAATTTTGTTTGAAAAAAATTTTATTTCACCTCTGCTGCATGGCCCGGCACGAACTACAGGCCTCCTCTGAAGCAGTGCTGTTTCCAGCGGGTGCAAGTGATTGGCTCCGACACAGTGCCCGGAGGGTAGGTGCACGGGTACCAATGAGCAGCACCCCGCCCCGCCCCCTGGCTATTAGATAGATCCCCTGATTGAGCCAGTCTTTGGATGCACTCTGCAGAGGCATGGCGGGCTATAAAGGGTGGTGATTGATCCCATTTGTTCCTGATTGTATCGATAGGAATAAAGGATAGGGATTGATTTGATGAGTTGTTTTCTCAGTTATGAAAATGAGAATGTCTATAAGTCATTAGAGAATCAAAGACTGGGAAGATCTAATGACCCAGAGATTGAATCAAGGGCAACCCATCAGCAAAAATAAAAATGAGAAAACACTTAAGCAAGCCACAAAAAAGGACTTCCAGTCCACCAACGGCAAACATAGAGCAAAGGAGGATGAAAAATCAGATAGTGAACCTGCAGGACACTCAGAACTCATAGCACAGGAAGTAACAAAACAGATCAATCAAGCTCTAGAAAAATTGAAACCAGAAATTATTTCCCAGATAACCATGGAGATGGTGAGGAAAATGAAAGACATAATAGAAACCATGAAGGCCCAGAATAAGAAAGAAATGGAAGCAATGAACACCCAACATAGGAAAGAAATGGAATCCTTTAAACAGATTCAAACAGATATCAAGGAGATTAAAAACTCTATTGAAAGCATACGCAACAGAATAAAAGATTGAGAAGATAGAATCTCAGATATAGAAGATAGGATAGCAGACAGTGACCATAAAAGGGAGGTCTCTTAAAAACAGTAAGGGAGCATGACAAATTGATCCAACAAAGATGATGCAAAGAAGAATAACATAAGACTGATAGGAATCCATGAAGTACCAGGAGAAAATGCAACTGACTTAAAAAAGCTATTCAGAGAATTCATGACAGAAAACTTTCCAAACAGAGGGAAAAATTAGACATACAGATAAGCGAGGCATATAGGACACCAACTAGCAACGATTAAAAAAAAATCTACACCTATATATATAATAATCAAGATGCCAGAAACTCAACAGAAGAACAAAATACTACAAGCAGTAAGAGAAAAGAAACAAATCACATGCAAAGGAAAGCCCATCAGAATCACAGCAGACTTTTCAACACAAACCAAGGAGAGCTTGAAGTGAGATATTTCAAGTGCTAAAAGAAAACAACCTACAACCAAGACTGACATATGCTGCAAAACTCTCTTTCAAAATGGATGGAGAAATAAGATACTTCCATGACAAAGAACACTGGAGAAACATCATGAAGACTAAACCAGCACTATGAAGAATTTTAAATAATATCCTAGAAAAAGGCAATGAAGATCACAACACCAGGAGGCCCAACAGAGCAAATCAAATAGCCAAGGCAAGAAACTAAAAGGAGAAAACAAAAAATAAAAAGAGTCAACAAAAGGACAATAACATGACAATAATGTCAGTACATATCAGTTATAACTATCAATGTCAATGGCCTCAATTCACCAATCAAGAGAAATAGATTGGCAGAATGGATTAAGAAGCAAAATCCAACAATATTTTGTATACAAGAAACACACCTAGTGCAAAAAGAAGCCCACAGACTGAAAGTGAAAGGGTGGAAAACAATTCTCCATGTGACAGGAGCCCAGAAAAAAGCAGGGGTAGCAATCTTATTTGCAGACAAAGCAAACTTCAAACCAAAATTGATTAAAAGAGACAAAGAAGGCCACTACATCTTTGAAAAGGGAACAATCCAAGAGGAAGAAATACAATCATAAACATATATGCACCAAATATAAATGCCTCCAACTATATAAAACAAATATTAAGTAACATGAAAAACCAAATAACCACTAATACAATTGTACTGGGGGATCTGAATACCCCACTATCAAAAATAGACAGATCATCTAGGCAAAAAATCAACAATGAAATACTAGAACTGAACCAAGCTTTTGAATGCATGGACTTATTAGACGTCTATAGAATGTTCCACCCCACAAAATCAGAATATACATTCTTTTCAGCTGCACATGAGTCATTCTCCAAGATAGATCACATACTAGCTCACAAAACAGGTTTGAATAAATGCAAAAGAATTGAAGTTATTCCCTTTATATTATCAGATCACAGTGCAGTAAAACTGGAGATCAATAACATAAGAAACTGTAGGAACTTCACAAACACATGGAAATTGAACAACACTCTCCTGAACAATCAATGGATCACAGAGGAAATCAAAGAAGAAATCAGACAGTTTTTACAAAAAAATGAAAATGCCAATACAACATTCAGGAATCTATGGGACACAATGAAAGTAGTTCTATGTGAAAAATTCATAGCACTGAATTCCCACATTAGGAAAACAGAGCAAGCTCAAATAAACAACCTAACGATGAATCTTAAACTCCTAGAAAAATAAGAGCATGAAAAACACAAAGCTCAAACAAGAGAGGAAATCATAAAGATTAAAGCAGAAATCAATGCAATGGAAACTAAGAAAACTATACAAAAAATAAATGAATTGAAGAGCTGCTTTTTTGAAAGAATAAATAAAATTGATAAACCCTTAGGAAACCTGATCAAAAAAAGGAAAGAAAAGGCTCAGATTCATGCAATCAGGAAAGAAAAAGGTGAAGTCACAATAGATCCCACAGAAATCCAGAGGATCATTAATACATACTATGAAAACCTGTACTCTAATAAAATGGAAAACACAGAAGAAATGGACAGATTTCTAGATACTTATGAATAACCAAAGTTGAACAAAGAAGATAAAAAACATTTTAAACACCCCTATCACAATCAGTGAAATTGAAAATGTAATTAGAAACTTACCAACAAAGAAAAGCCCAGGTCCTGATGGATTCACTGCTGAATTTTACAAGACATTTAGAGAAGATCTGCTGCAATTACTCTTCAGACTTTTCAATGAAATTGAAAGAGAAGCAATACTTCCTAATTCATTCCTGGAAGCAAGTATCATTTTGATTCCCAAACCTGGGAAAGATGTAACTAAAAAAAAGAGAACTACAGGCCAAACTCCTTAATGAATACAGATGCAAAAATCCTCAGTAAGATACTAGCAAACAGAATACAGAGGATCATCAAGAAGATCATACATCTTCATCAAGTCAGATTTATTCCAGGGATGCAAGGATGGTTCAACATATGTAAATCAATAAATAAAATACACTATATTAACAAAGTCAAGGACAAGAACCACATTATCCTTTTGATAGATACAGAAAAAGCATTTGACAAAATTCAACACCCATTCATGATAAAAACTCTGCAAAAAATTGGAATAGATGGCCTATGTCTCAACTTAATAAAGGCTATCTATGAAAAACCAACAGCCAACATCATATTAAATGGCCAAAAACTGAAAACCTTCATGTTAAAAATCAGGAACAAGACAAGGATGTCCACTATCACCACTCCTATTCATTTGATTTCTAGAAACATTAACCACAGCAGTTAGACAAGAGAAAGAAGTAAAATCAATAAAGATAGGAAAGGAAGAATTTAAACTGTCATTATTTGTTGATAATATGATACTCTATATTGAAGACCCAAAAACTCCACCAAAAGACTTCTTCTCTTAATTGACACTTTTAGCAGAGTAGCTGGATACAAGGTCAACATCCAAAAAATCAATAGCCTTCTTGTACACAAATAACATACTCACTGAAAAAGAAATTTGGAAAACAATTCCTTTCACAATAACACCCCAAATAAATGAAGTATCTGGGAATCAATCCAACAAAAGAAGCAAAAACCTCTACACTGAAAACTACAGCACTCTGAGAAAAGAGATAGAGGAAGATATAAGAAAATGGAAAGATCTCCCCTGCTCCTGGTTAGGAAGAATCAACATAGTGAAAATTACCATACTACCAAAACTGCTATCCAGATTCAATGCAATGACAATTGAAATACCAACACTGTACTTCACAGAACTAGAAGGAAGAATCAAGAAATTCATTTGGAACCATAAGAGACTTAGAATAGCAAAAGCCATCCTAGGCAATAGACACATGGCAGTGGGTATAACAATTCCCAAATTGAAACTATACTACAAAGCCACTGTGATAAAAAAAAAAAAAAACAACAGCATGGTACTGACAAAGAAATAGACCTGAGAATCAGTGGAACAGATTGGAAGACACAAAAACAACTCCAGATGCACTCAGCTACCTCATCTTTGACAGAGGAGCTGACAGTCCCCATTGGAGGAAAGATAGCCTCTTTAATAAATGGTGTTGGAAAAACTGGATCTCAACCTTCCAAAGATTAAAACTACACCATTATCTGTCACCATGCAATATTTAAAATCCAAGTGGATGAAAGATCTAAACATAAAAACAAAAACACTAAACTTGCTGAAAGATAAGTTAGGCAGAACTCTGGAAGACATTGGCATAGGAAAAGACTTTATGAACAAATCCTCAGTAGCATGGGAACTAGCAGGTAGAATCTACAACTGGGATCTCATCTTATTAAAAAGCTTTTGCCAGAGAAGTATGTGCACCCATGTTTATAGCGGCACAGTTTGTAATAGCTAAATCTTGGAAACAACCTATTTGCCCATCCGTTGGAAACTGGATAAAGAAGTTGTGGTTTTTCTATAAAATGGAATATTACTCAGCCATAAAGAGCGAGAGAATAGATTCATTCATAGGAAAATGGATACATATTGAAGATATACTCCTAAGTGAAA
>NW_022900926.1:57870030-57873629 GCF_012274545.1 Fukomys damarensis | reverse complement strand
AAAGGTAAAAAAAAAAAAAAAAAAAAAAAAAAAAAAAAAAAAGCTTTTGCACTACAAAAGAAACCATCCGCAGAACTAAGAGACAACCTACAATGTGGTAAAAACTTTTTACCAGCTGCTCCTCAGACAAAGGTCCATTATCTAGAATATATAAAGAACTCAAAACAACCAGCTCCCCCAAATATAAATACCCTGCTCTAAAATGGGCATCTGAAATGAACAGACATTTCTCAGAGAATAAATAAAAGTAGCAAGCAAATATATGAAAAAATGCTCCACATCACTGGTCATTTGAGAGATGCAGATGAAAACAACACTGAGATTTCACCTCACCCCACAAAGAATGGCTGCTATCAAGAAATCAAATAATAACAAATGTTGGTGGGGCAGTGGGGAGAAAGGAGCCCTTCTCCATTGTTGGTGGGAGTGCGGACTGGTGCAACCACTATGGAAATCAATATGGAGATACCTCAAAGAGCTTGGACTGGAGGTTCCATTTGACCCAGCCATCCCTCTGCTGGGTATCTTTCCAAAAGAATTAAAAGAATCATGCCACAGTGATATATGAACACCCATGTTGATAGCAGCACAGTTTGTAATAGCTAAAACTTGGAAACCGCCCATCTGCCCATCAGTTGGAAACTGGATAAAGAAGATGTGGTTTCTCTATAAAATGGAATACTACTCAGCCATAAAGAATGAGAAAGTAGATTCATTCATAGGTAAATGGGTACATTTTGAGGATATACTCCTAAGTGAAATAAATAAATCACACATATGCAAATACCAAATAGTTTCTCTGGTGTGAAAAACTAAAATTGTACTCAGGATCCTAACAGGACAAGTATTAATGTGAAATAGGAAGAACAGGACCAAAGGTGTAGGGACAGTGAGAAGGATAGGGAAAGGGGAATAAGGGAAAAGAAAAAAATATGAAAAAATGTAACAATGGGATTAAGGTGTTTGAAGGTGGGGAGTGGAGAAGGGTGTGTAGGCAGGGTGGGGAGAAGGGGATAAATGAGAACCAAGATGTGGCATGTAAAGGTACAAGATCCTAGTAATCAATGTAACTGTACTGTCTACCTAGAATGTACCAATAAATTCAATTTAAAATAAAAAAAATTATTTCATGAACTATATATACTGGTTATGTTTTTTCTTAATTTAAAATTGTTCCAAATCTCAGCCATGCTTTCAAGTGACTTTCACATTCCTGGAGTAAATTTTAGAGGAAAATGATAATAAATTTACTTCTTCCACAGTTATCAGCCCTCATCTATTTCCACCTTCTCCTCTAGTTTCTGATATGAGATCCAGAATTCCTCCTTCAAAGCTAATACCTCTATCTGCATTTTGACTCACCTCAAATTTCATCTCATTCTTCCCATGTTTTTACCCCTATCTTACAGTTTTCAACATGTCCTCCTGTTATTGTCTCCTTCTCCCATATTACCAAGATCCCAGATTTTCTTTTTCTTTCTTTCTTTTTTACTTTTTTTTTTGTACTACCAGGGATTGAACTCAAGTCCTTGCCCTTGAGAGGCAGGCAGAGGAACCACTGAGTTAAATCTCTGGCCCTAGATTTTCTGTTTTAAAAATTAATTAATTTTATTGGTACATTTGAGGTAAACAATGTAATGACATTCGTCATTGGAAATTTGTACCTTTACATAACTCATCTTGGTTCTTATTTTTTTCCCATTCCCCTGCTGGCACTTCAACGCCTCCTTCCTTCCCTATGTATGAAGACTTTGTTTCCATTTTCTCTTTATCTCTGGTTAATTCCATTCCTATGTTTCTTTTTCCCACCCCTGCCATTTCCCCTTCCCCTTTGCCGCTTTTCTTCCTATTTCACATTATCCATTATACCTTTTAGTCCTTATTTAAACTTCCACTTTCTCACACTAGAGAAACTATTCAGTATTTACACATGTGAGTCCTATTTATTTCACTTAAGAGTATTGCCTCAATGTGCATCTGTTTAGCTATAAATGTATCTAGTTTCTCATTCTTTATGGATGAGTATACTCCATTTTATGAAAAAAAAAATTTTCTTTATCCCATCTCCAGTTGATGGGCAATTGGGCTGCTTCCAAGTTTTAACTATCATGAATTGTGCTGCTATGAATGTGGTTGCACAAATATCACTGTGGTATGATTATTTTAATTCTTTGGGGAAGATACCCAGCAGGGGATACCAGAGTCAAATGGAACCTCGCATCCTAATTCTTTGAGGTTTCTCCATACTAATTTACACAAGGCTCGCACCAGTCTACACTCCCACCAGCAAAGGAGCAAGATTCCTTCTACCCCACAGCTCCGCCAGCATTTGTTATTGGCTGATTTCTTGATAGCAGCCATTCTTTCTCCAGTGTGATGGAATCTCAGTGTTGTTTTTACCTGCATCTCTTGAATGACCAGTGATGTTGAACATTTTGTTACATGTTTATTTGCTATTTCTACTTCTTTGTCTGAGAAATGTCTGTTCATTTCAGATGCGCATTTTTAGATGGGTCTTTAAATTTGGGAGGTCTGAATTTTGTAAAGTTCTTTATATATTCTATATAGTAGACCTCTAGACACACTCAGCCACCTTATCTTCACCAAGGAGCCAACCACCCTCACTGGAGGAAAGATAGCTTCTTTAATAAATGGTGTTATAAAAACTGTGTTTCAACTTGTCTAAGATTAAAACTAGACCTATATCTCTCACCGTGCACTACATTAAAATTGAAATTTTGTTAAAGATCTAAATATTAAAACAGAAACACTAAACTGGCTAGAAAAGCAGTTAGATAGAATTGTTGAAGACATTGGTATAGGAAAAGATTTTATGAATAAAACCTCAGTTGCCCATGAACTAGCACAATCAACAAGTAGGATCTCTTCTTATTAAAAAGCTTCTGTACATTAAGAGAAACAATCAATACTGTGAAGAGGCAACCCACAATGTGGGAAAAAGTAATCCCAGGTTTTCTTTAACTCAAATGATAATAGTAACCAAAGTATGAACCTGTACCACCACCACTCAAAAAAGAATAACAGCAAAGTTTTGACCCTTGTTCTCTGATTCTGATCTCTCAAAGATCTAAACTTCTTCCTATCTCCATGTTTATTATCTGGTCAATCTGAAGCCTGTTAAAATTTGGCTTCTTCCTCTTTTACTTTACTGAAGATATTTTGCTACATTTTATAGAGAGAACACTTTTATTTTGCATTTTAAAAATCTGAATAAATTAACCCGGTTCCATAATTTCACTGATACCTTATATGCAGTCATATGTATATTCAAAATTGTTTTTTATTTCTGGATTTGACATATATATTTGACCATGTGTGTATATTGCCAAATGTATGTTCTAAGTGTGCCTCAACCTAATGTATGCACAAAATTGAACTCATAAAAATTTTCCCCAAATATTCATCTATTATTGGTTTTTCTGCATTGATTAACATACTTTTCATAACCTAAAAAACCAATTAGGAAACTAAGCCTTAGGCTAGACAATTTATTTTATCACACTCCCTATATCTATCTTTCAAGTCTTAAATATATACATATACATATATATATATATACATCTACATATATACATATA
>NW_022900926.1:57829239-57869904 GCF_012274545.1 Fukomys damarensis | reverse complement strand
TATACATCTACATATATACATATATATATATATATTTTTTTTTTTTGGCATGTCCAATCTGTTCCATCAGTCACCTCTACTAATGCCAAAGTGGCCTTTCAAATAGTTTATATCTCTCTGGACTACTTTCTTTTTAACACTGTGCATTGCCTATGAGGGAAAGTACCCAAGGCAGTCCACTTATGATATATTGTGCCTGTCTAACCCTCTTAGTACACTATCATGTCTTTAGGGTTCTTCCATTCAATACATACCACTTTTTCTTATAAATATTAAGTATAGTTGATTTTAAAGATGATTTTGCATCTTAATAGTTGTTGAATTTAATAAAATTTTCTTACATTCTTTAAATTTGGGAAACAAGTGAAATTACAGCTTCTTTAATATAGTTGCTGTGAAGAGTAAATGGGATATGTTTAAAGTGTGTGTTAAGTTTCCTGGACATAGATTCATTTTGGAGTCTTCATCTTCACCTTTTTTCAGATAATAGCATATATTGTACACTTGGTTTGGCATTGTGGTACTTGATATGTAGTTGAAATATGTAAACAAATTCCCACTGACTAATTACACAGTTTTATAAACAAATTCTCAAAAGTTATAAATAAATACATTTCAGTTGGTATAACATGGCCCACTTGCCAATGTGAAGTTTTAGTTTTTGCTCCGGTCCTGTTCATGACTGTCTTTGCTACCACAAAGATTCTGAAGGCTTATGTAAGCCTGTGGTGAACTAACCATAGCCTAGTAGTGATGGTGTGAAGACAAATGAGCCATGTTACAATGTTTTCTCCTCTCTGAGATAACTACTTTCTTTTATTTATGCTCACAGAAAAAAATTCTTAAGAAGAAAACTCATATACAGCTTATTATGCCAGTCAATATTACTTTAAAAATTATTTTTTGCATTATTAAGTATCACAAATTCCTAATTGCTGAAATAGACTCAAGCCCACACACCGGAAAATAGGCTGCTGTGAAATGTTTAACAGAGAAAAGTCCTACTGAGATAAATTCAACAGAGAATTTACTAGTTCAGTTTCTGTTAGGCACCCCATTGATAAAGTGAAAGGAACCCTGTAATACAATCAAGATTTAGTAGGATACATACAGAAAATCTAGACATCACACGAAATCTAGCTGGAACATACACCTACCTTCTCAACCTGTGGGCAGGAATTTAAGACTGAAAATGAAATGCAAAATTAACTGTTAAGTAGTATCTTTTTAAATATTATAGTTAAATACAAGAATAAAGTTTGGAAAAAAATGTCAACTGAAATCTAAATGATTCCTTTCTAGGTTTTGTTACATTGATTAATCTTTAGGAAATTGAATTTATCAAAGTTGGCTCAGGCACAGACTACATGGTTGAAAGTTCTAATGATCATATTGGTTTAAGATTGACTAGAATAATTCTAATGATAATTACTGAAGAGCAAAGAGGAGAAGAAAATTTAGGCTAGAATTTTCCACTGGTGTCATTCTAGCTTCCATATTAAGTTACCTAGGACAGGAGAATTCATGATGGGTGTGTAGCTTTGTCTCACTGTGAAGGAGGAAAGCAGTCATTGAGAAGGAGGCATCTTGTGCAAGATCATTTTTTTTTTCCAGTAGGCTTGGTGGAAATATAAGCTATATGGATTGTATTGTTTAATCCATTCAGTTTTCAATACAAATATGTTCCATCACTTGCTATGTGCAAGCCAAGTGGCAAAATATTAAACAATCAGATTTTCACCTGTCAATGCTTTTGAATATTATATAAACACTGCCAATTCTGAAGAAAAGAAAGTTTAAAAATAATGCATATAATTTGGATATATTTACTATGTTAAAACACCTATTACAGAAAAACAATACTTGTTCACTAAATGGCCATGGTTTGACCATTGGCACTGGTAATCTAGACAACCTTGTGCTGCAAAATAAGACGTTAGAGAGTAAAAGCACATAGTAAACCCGGACACATGAAAAACAGTGGGAAATCATTTGAGGATGAGCATGTTTTTGAACATAGCAGACTTGAAGAGAAATCATCTCATTTGTGTATCTGAGAATAAAATAGGATGTTGAAGAATACAGCTAAGAAGGACCATAGTAAGCCATTCCTCTTGGTATTTAGACCTTGTTCAGTTCCCTTTGCTTTGATCTAGGTTGTGCTGGAAGCATGCTTTAAATAGGAGAATACAGAAGAAGTAACTGTTCATTTTGGGACGTCCTTCACGAAAGCCAGACAGACTTTACTTTTTGCATGTTTTGGAGCCACCTTGTGAGGAATTTCACTATTTTACAAAAAGCTTTTGTAGGGAGAATTGCTGATACTAAGCTGAGGAGGAGATTGGCTCTGGTATTGAGGCAGTCCAGGCAGTGTCCACGTGATTCCATCCCAGGCTGACATCTGAATGTCATTCTTAAAATCCCCAAAAAGAACAGAAGTGAACAGCCTCAGTGAACCAGGCAAACTCACAGAACTGAGACAGATTACATGGTTATCATTTATGACACAAATTTTAGCTGCCTATCCTTTTTAGTAACATATGAATGAACAAATTCACTAAGTTGTAAGAAATTGGAGTCAGAATAATCATGTGACATTCTTTATTCACTCATTTTTAAGTATTTGCAAGTGGTATTAGACATAGTTTACAGAAAATATCTATAAACTATAAGGCAATGCATCTTCAGAAGAACAAAAAAGATAAAAATTGATTTAGAGATATACATTTTTTTATTTTCTTGTTGAACTTTTTAGCATTTGAATCATTTATTGCTTAATAATTTATAACAAATTCCAAATGAAAACACAACTGAGCTGTTTTATGAAATATCTGGCCCACCTACATGTCTACTCTTCTCTCTCCTTCAAATAACTACTAAAACTCTACAGAATACTAATTAAAACCATTTATTTGGAAGATAGAAATATTTAAACTGGCAGCCTGAGGTTCACTCATTTAAACCTAAATGAAACAACAAATATTGGTCACTAGAATCCCCTTCCTGTCCAAAAAAGGAAACACAATATTTTACAAATCATCTACAGAAGAAAAAAAAATTAAATTAGTTTCTTGGCCAAGTGTGAGCTAGATTGAATTATTTAATTACAGGAAGATTTCTATAGCATATCGCCTTTGGTAAAGGTTGTGCTTTACTCATATCTAACTTGATGTTTAAAAGTTATTTTGTTTCCACTGGAGAAGGTTATGTCAATCGTTTAAAACCAAATCTCCCATGCATCTTACAAAAATCCTATAAAGAACAACAGGGAAAACATAATCACAAACATGCCTTCAGCATAATCAGACAACAAAACAAAACAAAAAAGACTTCAAATTACTTAAGTTTAAAAAAGAAAACAATTTCCAAAACTAAATTTTGCTGCCATGTTGCAAACTTTCTTTCTTTCTTTTTTTTTTGTATTGGGTATCAAACTTGGGACCTTGTGCTTGTGAGGCAGGTGGAGGAACCACTGAGCAAAATCCCCATCCATGTAACAAACTTTTGTAGGCAGCTAAAATGCCTGGAAATGTGTGGAAAATTTCTAGGGAGTAAAAAAAAGAGTCAATAGAATCATCTCCAAAAACAACCTTCAAGGGCCAGGGATTTAGCTCAGCAGTTCTGTGGCCTGCCTTGCAAGTGCAAGGACTCAAGTCCAATCCCCAGTTCCAAAAAAAAAAAAAAAAAAAAAAGGAAAAACAGCCTCCAAGGTGAAAATAAGCTAAAAGGTACTAAAGTACTGATAAATCAAAGCACAACCTTTAATAGTTACTTGGATTGAACATGTAAAGCAGGGGGAAAATATCTATGAATATATAGAAGACAGTAAGAAATTAGTAGGTAGAATATGTTCTAATTTATTTGGAGGCCAGCATTATCCTAATACCAAAATCAGACAAAGACAGTACAAAAAAGAGAGAGAGAGAGAGAGAGAGAGAGAGAGAGAGAGGGAGAGAGAGAGAGAGAGAACTAGAGATCACTGTCACTCATAAACACAGATAAAAAATCCTCAGTAAAATATTAGTAAATTCAACAATATGTGGAAAGAATTATATACTGTGTCCATGTAGACATGGTAAGTGTGCCAGACCAGTTCAACAACTAAAAAATAATTAATGTAATTCATCATATCAACTGGCCAGTAAAATACTTGTGAGGAGTAATCATAAAAGCAGAAAAACTATTTGACAAAATCCAACACTCATTCACAACACACATACAAAAATTTATCAGTAAACTAAAAAGAGACAAATCCTTCACTTGATGAAAAATATAAAAACCCTGAAGCTAACATTACTGTATGTTTTTGAGGCAGGGTCTCACTATGTAGTTGAGACTGACCTGGAACTCACTATGCAGCCCAGGCTGGTCTCGAACTCACAGCGATCCTCCTTCCTCAGCCTCCTGAGTGCTGAGATTACAGGCAAATTATAAACTTTCCCACTAAGATTAGAAAGAAAGAAAGAATGTGCCCTTTCAGTACCTTTTTTCAGCATTATGCTGGAACTCCTAGCTAATGCAATGACACAAGAAAAGGAAATAAAGTTGAACAAATTGGAAAAAAAGAAATAAAACTTACTATTCACTGACAACCTGATCTTTCATGTAGACTATCTGAAAGAATCAACCAAAATTTATTGGAAATATAGGCATTTATAGCAAGCTTACAGGACATACGAAGCTTATAGACATAAATCAACTGCTTTTCTTAAATACTAACGAATACAATTTGAAATTAAAATATTATTCACATTAGTATTTCTAAAATCAAATATTTTGTTATACATCCAGCAAAATAGGTTTATAAGATATATTTTAAATATTTATACAATTGTCACAAACACAATCAAATAAGTAAATAAATGGAGCATTATTTCACATTGGTGGTTAGGAAGACTCAACAATGTGTAGATGTGAGTTCTTCCCAACTTGATCTAGAGATACAATGAAGTTGCAATCAAAATGTCATAATTATTCCTTTTTTTTTTTCAAACTGGTGACAGGCAAAGACTCAGAAGAGCCAACACAATATTGGACAAGCAAAAGTTGGAGAACTAACAATGCGTGACTATTAGACTTACGAAAAAGCTACATTAATCAAAAGTACAGTATTGATGAAATCAGACAGCTGTATCAATGAGACAGAATAGGCAGTGCTACAGTTTGGATGTAAATGTCTCCAAAAGGTCCACGTGTTAAAGAATTTGCTCCCAATAAGGCACTACTGGGAAGACAAGAAACTCAAAGACAGGGCACAGGGTCTTGAGATCTTTGAGTGAATGCCCTTGAAAAGGATTGTGAGACATTTGTATGTGTGTCTCTGCCTCCCTTCCTCTCTCTCTGTATCTCTGTATTTCTCTTCTTATCCCCACTCCTGCCTCTCTCTATGTAGTGAACATTTTTGCTATACCATGGATTTCTACCATGATGTGCTGTCTCTTGCCAAGGCTACTGATCAGAGACTGGAACCTCCAATACTGTGAATCAAAATAGACTTTTTTTTTCATTTTAAGTTTATTTTCACAAGTATTATGTTATAGCAGAGGAAATATGACTAACACAAATAACCCAGAAATAGACACACACAAAACAGCACCTATATTTGGACAAAGAGCAAAGGCAACAGAGTTTAATAAAGCAAAGGGAGGCTGGACAATTGTCCAATACAACCAAAGGCAAACATGAGCTTAGGACACAGACTGTATACTTTTCATAAAATAACTCAAATGAATCATAGACTTCAGTGTAAAATGCAAAATTTTAAGCTCCTCCAAAATAATGTAGAAACAATCATAGGAAACCTAGTGGATATTAGTAGATTTTTAGATATAACATTAAAGGAATAATTCACAAACACAATAATTGGTAATCTAACCATCATTAAACTTTACAATTATGCCCTATAAAAAGACAGTGTCATTCAAATGAGAAGACAATACAAAGATTGGGAGAAATACTTGTTAAAATTACATGTGATAAGGAACTATTATCCAAGATATATAGAGAACTATTAAAATTGAACATTAAAAGTTTTCAACTAAATAATGAACCAAAGACCTTAAAAGACAGCTGATGAAAACAGATGTATTAATGACAAACTCATGCTCCAAATCAAATGTTACCAGGTAAATACAAATTAAAACAACAATGAAAACAGCTGCATATGTACTATATTGCCACTATCCAGAACACTAACAAACCAAATGCTAGGTATGTGGAATATTAATGTTACGCCACATAATAGGAATCTCATTATTTGCAAGTAGGAAAGCAAAAATACCATGGCCATTTTGGTAAACAGTTTAGTAGTTTCTCAAAAAAAGAAAATTAGTTGTACTATATGATCCAGCAATTGCACTCCATGGCATTTACCCAGAAGAGCTGAAGTCTTATGTCCACACAAAAATATGGACACAGGTGTTTAGAGCCGCTTTTTCATAAGTGCTTCATTTTAGAAGCAAACAGGATGTCCTCTAATAGGTGGATGGATAAACTGTGGAAATTACTGACAATAAATATTCCATGCTAAAAAGAAATGAGCAATCGGGCCATGAAATAAATTGTAAATGTCTATTACTAAATGAGAGAAGCTAAGTTTAAAAGGCTACCCTTTGTGTGATTTCAATTATATGATATCAAGGAAAAGATAAACAAGAATCAGCAAAATGATCAGCATTTGCTTATATTTGGGAAAGGGGATGGATGAATGGCTGGTAAATATGACATTTAGGACAGTGAAGATAATCTATGATACTGTCATGATGGAGTGTTATGTTATCCCATTCCATAGTGTGTGAAAAGTACTAACAGAAAATTTTCACGTAAACTTATATTGGGTGGTTATGATGTATCAATGGATGTTAGTCATTTGAAAAAGCAATACCAGTGGAAGTTATTGATAATAGGAGATGCTACATATATGTTTATGGGGTGGGCAGTATATAAGAATGAATGAATGAATAAATATATGTGTGTGTGTGTATAAATACAGATACAGATATATATACATAATGGGAAAGGAGAGAGAAAGAGCACTTTTTAAAGACAAAATATGTAAGAAGGGAAAAAGATGAAGCCCAGAGATTTTTTTGCACACATTATTTCTATGTACATTTCTTTGGCTAGTCATACCATATATCATCCTAAGGTGACTAAAAAATGTAATTTTACTGTACATAGATATTTGTCCAAGGCATCCTATTGCCAAAGTGGAAAGAGATTGAATACTGAGAATGCGTGTCACATTTTATTCCACAGGCAGAATCTTGAATAGAAGTGTTAGTTTACAAAATTCAAGCTGGAAAAGCAAGTAAAACCAAAAATTCTCTTTTGAGTTTCCAAAAAAGAACATAAATTATAGAATAAGATACAGGAGAAGAAAATCTGAAGAAACCATGTAAGCATCAAAATGTTTTAAATTCCTCTAGCGCCTGTAATTATTTGGTTTAATGGCTTACTGAAATTTCGGAAACTTAAAATAAATGCTTTTAAATAGTTTCTCTTTTTTTTGCGTTTCATTTTAATTAAGCTCATCACTATCTCCCAAATTCCAAGATGTTTTTAAAAACTTTGCAAAGGGGAAAAATCAGGAACTCCCACCTGGTAAATCAGCTCCATAAAACTTATAATACTTGGTATCATTCAGATTGAGTTCACATTAACAAGTATTTTTATATGCATCATGCTGATCACGTAAATATGTAGTTAGCTTTCTGGTGAAAAGGAAAAAAAAATAAACCACATAAATTTTAACTGATTAGGTGTTACTGCAATCTGCAGAGCTAGTCTTTTTTTGGGGGGGTGGCTGGGAGAGGCTCCAGATTACACATGAATATAAATAAACTTCTCTTTAATTAGAGATTATTTTATCTCTATGAAAAAGAATATTGCAAGCCTGAAGGGGAGGTTTTATATTTTATAGTGTTGGTCTTTTCCTTGTGTATGAATAGCAATGATGCAGTCATCATCTGCTTGGTGCCAGAGACATTTTGTTCTATTCAACAAATACTTAAGTCTTATTCTGCACATGGCATCGTTAAGGTAACTTACCATTTGATTAAATGAAAAGAATGATAAAACCATCTTTCACTTGTAAGTGAAACTAACTGCTCAGATTCACACACAAAATCAAACAGTTTTTTTACCTTTCTAAGTAAAATAATTTTTAACATAATGCCACAGAACTAATATATAAATAAAAACAGAAGCTAAATTGTACACCATATCTTCTTTCCAAGAAAAGGAGAGAGTAAAAACAGAAGTTCCTGGCTTAAAAGAAATGTTACAACTTAGCAATTTTCTTTATTTCAAGGATTTTAGGGTTCACACAGAAAGCTGGAAGAGGTAGTGTATTCTGTTCTGAAAAAGCAGAATACACCATGTGTGGTGGCTTATGTCTGTAATTCCAGCACTTGGGAGGCTGAGGCAGGAGGATCACTATGAGATTGAGGCCAGCCTGGGCTATGCAATGAGTTCAAGGCTAGCCTGAAATATAATAAGGAGACCTTGTCTCAAAAAACTTAAAAAAAATTCCCTTATTAGGCCATAAAAAATAAAGAATTCAATCAGTGTCCATGAATTCACATAAATAGCAAAAATGAGTGTTTATTTCACCAAGACATGCTGATAACCCATTAACATCTCTGTGCTTGTCATGGCCTAGTTTTCATGTAAAGTCCTTTAAATTTAATTTCGTATTCAGAGTGTCTATATGGGGGGCTGTGCTGATATTGCAAAATGATTATTGTTCAGGCTACTTAAAGGAGTCCAGGAATTTATAATTAGCTTTCAAGCAAATAGAATTTATCAATGTTAAATGAAACTTAAAATCATAGCTACATACTGTAAGCATTATTAAAAATAAATAATTTACATCTAAATACATAGTAATCTAAGGAGTTTTTATAACTGAGGTACACAGGTTTAAATTATTAAGGGTCCTGTGGTCTGCTTGACCCTACCCCACATACAGCAGAGACCAGTGACCCAAATTACTTCAGTTCAATATCTGATTTGCCTTAGAGTTTAAGTTAAATCATAGGTCTCCTTGGTTTGGTTAAGGACAATGCATGACGGATTCTTAGGGTTTGCCAGTATCCAGTTTATATTTGATGGTGTAGCTATTGTTGACTTATTACTATAGCCAAGATGATAAAGTTGCTCTTGCCAATTGATTTTATCTGAGTGCCAATATCTGGATTGACTGGGGGTCATAAAAATACTATATTTCTGAAGGGCTGGGTTCTGGGCCAAATAAGCTATAACTCCCTTTCCCAAATAAATGGAGGTAACTGAATCGTGGGTTAAAGCCAAAGGCCAATAATTAGTCATGCCCTGTGGATATCTCTGAGAAGCAGATATTAATTGAAGAGGTTTCCATAGTAGCAACAAAGCTATCAACTATAATCTACCAGGAAACCCCAGAACAATACCAATCAAAAAAATAGACACATGAGTAGAAAAGGCAACAAAATGCCTCCAAAATCTCTCAATGACCCCAAAGCTGATCCAATGGAAACTGAAGGGAAAAAAATGAGAGCACACAATAGGAATATCTGAAAGGCTACCAGTGGAGGTGACAAAACAGATCAATAAGGTGCTTGGGGAATTTAAAGAAGATATAATTAAACAGATAATGATCCTAATAAAAAAAATGATCAGTAAATGTAAAGAAGACACTAGAAAAGAATTAGAGTCCAGAGAAGTGTTCCAAACAGAAATCAAGGAGATAAAAATATGACTTAAAAAATGTGAAGGAGAAGCAACTAATGTGAGGACAGAAGACAGGGCTGTGGTTGGTGATCATTTAATAAGAAATACCTTGAAAACAGCAAGATATGAGGAAAAATAGACTCAAAAATTATTGCGTGACACAAAGAAGACTAAGCAAAAATTAATTGGAATTAGTGAAAAATCAGAAGACAAAACAAAAGGCATAAAAATCCTGTTTAAAGAAGTAACAGCATAAAACTTTCCAAACATGGAAAAAATGCAACATACAGATAAATGAGACCTATAGAAACTCAAATAGCCATTATCAGAATATAGAACACTCCATGATGTACCATAATCAAGATATCAGAAATCTGCACAAGAATAGAATCTTAAAAGCTACTAGAGAAAAATCAACAAATCACTCATAAAGAAAAATCTATCAGAATTACAACAGACATCTCAACACAGATCTTAAAGACAAGGAGAGCCTGGAGTAAAGTGTTTCAAGCTCTAAAAAACAATTTCTAATGTAGGCTGATATATCCTATAAAAGTATCTTTCAAAATTAATGGAGAAAGGGAATATTTCCATGACAAAGAACACCTAAAGAAACTCATGACAATTGAATAAACACTAAAACAAAATTCTCAAAGATATCTTACTAAAAGAAAAGGAAGCTAACGATGTTGAAATGTCCAATGAAAGGACAGCACAAGGTAGAATGAACAATTAAATAGAAGATAAAGTAAACCAGCAGCAGGACTATAACAAGATTATAGGAAGAAGTCAATATATTTCAGTTGTAATTATCTATCTGAATGATCTTATTTCCTCAATCAAAACACAAATTAGAAGAATGGTTCAAGGAACAAAATCTAATGGTATGCTACATACAAGAAATGCAATTAATTAAAAAAGAAATTCACAAACTGAAAATCAAAGGATGGAGAACAATAAATCATGCAATGAGATCCTGAAGACAAGCAATATTAGCTATCTTATTTTCAGATAAGGTGTACTTTAAGCTGAAACTGATCAAAAGAGAACAGGAAAGGCACTACATATTAGTTAACAGAGTTATTCAACAGGAAGAAATAACAATTATAAACATACATGCACCAAATAGTAACACCCAACTTCATAATAGAAACACTATAAGATATAAAAGATCAAATGCAGTTCAGGCCCACCTAGAAAAGAACTATACAGGCACACAACTTTCATCCAGAGCCCTGCCATACTAAGTGAATGCAGATCCTGGCGGAGCAGCACTATGGACCAGAGTGGGGAGGTGGGAGGCAGATCCCAGCCAAGGCCCTGCCCTGTCCCCAGAAGGGCAGGCACACCCAGACAAGCCAAAGTTCCACCTAGAAAAGAGTTGCACAGGCACACAACCTTCATTCAGAGGCCCACCATACGATCCGTAAGTGTGTGAAGATCCTGGGGAACAGTTGTGTAGACCAGAGTGTTGTGGCTACAAGTGGATCCCAGCCAGGGCCCTGCCCCAACCCCAAAGGGGAGCACACACCTGTCCAAGACACAGGCCTGACTAGAAAAGAGATGCACAAGCTGTGGCCAGACACGGGAGAATTTCAAGCTTGGTTGGGCCGGGTGCACTGCACTACTGTCTTCTGAGAAAACTTGAACATCTCTCTGAGGCTGAGCTAATTTGCCTAAGTGTGTGAAGCCTGGGTCTAACAGGCTGTACCTCCTACCCCATCCATGACTCCATCGCCTTGCCCACCAAACATCTAATTAGATATCACCCCATGTGTCCTAGTAGTATATAAATTTACATGACCTATAAGAAAATGCCATGTAACCAAGAGATCCTTCCTGGTTGTTGAGCAATTGTAAGCTATATAAACCTGTACATTTCTACAATAAAATGGAAGCATTACAGAACCTCCCCAGAGTCTGCCTGGTGATTCCACACCTTACCCTCCCAGTCCAAGCTCCCAAACCAAACTCCACAGACCAAACAGTGGAAGACAACAGCTGGCGCCCAAATGTGGGGCTCACGTATACTGGGTAAATATCGAACTAAGGATCCCTGCTATAAGTAATATCTTAAGTCAGGAATGGCTGGTACAGGCCACCTTGGTAAAGGCATTGTTAAAGACCAGGGGAATGAAAGTTTCCAAAGAACGTCTCATCACCTTCTGGGAGATTGTTCTTAAATTTTCCCCTTAGACAGAGGTTGTAGATGTGGTAGATGCTGAGGAATGCACAATACATACTTACAGTGTGCAGAAAAACTTGGGAAGATTCTCCTCCCATTGGATTTTGTCCCTATCGCTTCAGTGATTATTCATTGTCTTGATTCTCACCATGTTAAGGCATCTGAGGCATTTCCTGCCCAAACACCAACTGAAAAAGAGCCTCAAGGCTGCCCCAAAGATGGCATCCAGGAACCTCTTGGGAAAGATGGTGTGGTCAAATTCTCTCTTCTGCCTTCTTCTCTCAAAGCATCAGCCCCTACCCCCAATTCTCCACTTCCCACCACTGGTGCACTTCTGCCAAGAAACCCTCATCACGGGGAACATTACCTTGAGGCAGCCGCATTTCTGGGTCCAAGATGGCAGTCCCCACTATGGGTGCCGTCATTTTACCAGTCTCATGACTCTTCTGATCCCTCATCTGATAGTGAATCTTCTAGTGATGAGGAGTCTTACTCAAACAAGGCTTTCTTTCAGAATATGTTCAAGAAGACTAAGATAGGGACCTGACCCTTCAAAGCTTATCCAGTTATACTAGGCAGCCCTGGGGAGCCACTGTGGGTCCCCCACTCCCCCAAGGTTTGGAAGGACTTCCCTCAGGCTGATTAAAACAACAGACCTCAAAACCCTTTGCACACAAGTGATGAGTATGGTGCCACCTGGAACTCCCAAACCCTTTTCAGGCCCAATGATGGTCGTTCTCTTGTGCAGAGCACTCACTGCCAATTAAGAACAAGCTACTTCTCCCTCTTTGAACATGCAAGTATGGGCTCTTGTCCCTAACCTAATATCTACCCTGTCTCCTTCTTTGGAAACTTTTCACAACCTGTGATTTTCACCTCCTAAAACTCCACCATTTCCCCAAATTCAGTGTGCTTCATAAATAATTTCTTCACACAGGATTGCTCCAAAGATGCGATTTGTGAGGGCCAGGAGAAGTGGTGTTGACACTGGATGATGCACTCTCCATTCCAGGAAGGTCCCTCATCTCCTTTCGCCCTCCCACAGTACCTATTTGCTCTGGGTCTGTCCAAGCTAATATGGTCCCATCTCCATATTCCTGGTTCTTTGTTACTTGTCATTCTTCCGTTCCACCGTTGTTTCATCCCCCCAGCTGTACCTATATTGGGTGGGGTTCCTTTTTTCATTGCAAAGTTTCTGATTGGTCCTACACTTCAGCCACAAATCAAGCTTTCTCTGCTTGTCATGCTGATCCTTATTGTGTTCAGGGGATCATCATTACCCCATGATTCTTTGGACCCGGCCTTTGAATTACACACCAGTTTTGTTAGCCCTTGGGACTAATGCCTTCTTTGATTTTTGTCAAGAACAATTTGGAACCTGCTGCCCCCCATCTGTTATTTTCATTATACCCCAAATGTTACTATGCTCCCCTTTGCTGCCTGCCTCCCATCCCGCTTCTTTTTTATTCTGGCTAATTCTAGCCTCAATGATAATGTGCAAGTATGTATTACTCCCTGCATCAACCCCTCATTGTTTCCCCTTAATTCTACCTGGAATATTTAAATTGGCAGGAACCCACCAACAGTTTGGATCCCAGTTAACTTAACTGAGGAATGGAAAGGGCAGCGACCCCCTCTTCGATTTGCTGCTCCACCCCTGCTGCCGTAAAGGTGATTTAGTCATTTCAGCCATTGTTGCCATCATAGCATCCACTCTCGCTTCAGCATCTGAGGCCTCCAGAGCTGCAGTTACGCTCCCCAATCAAGTTGCCACCACTACAGTTGTTAATAATTTGGCTCACAATACCTCCCTGGCTCTCAGACAGTTGGCAACACCGTCTTTTTGATGTTCAAACAGCTGTGCTTTCCCTACAGACTCACGTGGATATGGTATGGGAAGAATTACAATTGTTACAAACAAAGGTTTTTAGTAGGTGTCATTGTCAACTTCTCAGACATTTGTGTAACCCTATACCCCTGGAAAAATTGTAATAATTATAAACACTTGTCACAATTTATATGGAAGACTTAGGATCCCTTGTTCAAACATCTCTTAAAATTAACCTATACTATTATTCATATTAATGATACTCAGGCATTAGATGTCGTCTTGATGGATAATTAGAAAACCCTGTGGGATGGTATTTCGGCTAGATGGGCACAAATAAACACTTGGGTAAAAGGCCTGATTCTTTCTTCACCCTATGGGTAGACAGTCTTGGGAATAATTTTGTTCTTGTTTATTTTAAAAATTAAATGTCTGGCTCCAAAAAGATATAGCCAGATTAAAAAATGTGGTCATCTTGGTCGAGGCTCTGGAGTAAAAGACAAAAGGGGTAACTATGGGAGAAGTTCAAGCCTGGTTGGGTCAGGTGCACCACACTCCTGTCTTCTGAGAAAGCTTGAAGACCTCTCTGAGGCTGAGCTAACTTGCCTAAGTGTGTAGAGCCTGGGTCTAACAGGCTGTACCTCCTACCCCATCCATGACTCTATCGCTTTGCCCAGCAAACATCTAACCAATTAGATATCACCCAATGTGTCCTGAGAGTGTATAAATTTACATAACCTATAAGAAAACACCATGCAATCAAGAGACCCTCCCTTCTGGTTGAGCAATTGTAAGCTATATAAACCTGTACATTTCTGGAATAAAATGGAAGCATTACAGAACCTCTCCAGAGTCTGCCTGGTGATTCCACACCTTACCCTCCCAGTCTGAGCTCCTGAACTGAACTTCACAGACCAGCAGACAACAATAGCCAGAGACCTGCCATACCATCAGCCACAGCCAAAGGCCCAACAAGAAAAGAACTACACAGATACACAAGCAACTGCCAAGGGCTAACCCTGATACCATTGATGAGAGAATGGAGACCCTAGCCAGAAGCCTATGCAAACAACAGGAACTGAGAAACACAACCCCCAGCCAAAGGCCCTCCCAGACAACAACTACATAGGGGCTCCAGCTAGAGGCACACCTAGATACCATCCCAAGTGTGCACAGGCCAAAGCCAGAAGCTTGCTGAGACAACAGGGCAGCTCAGGGACCCAGAAGGCCATCACTGTGAACTGAGAAATTGGTGTACTGGTGAACAACAGAGTAAAGGCTGTTCTGAGATTGCTAAGAATTGAAGACTAGTGGGGGAGCCAAAAATTACCTCAAAAAGGCACAGCAGGTTATATCTGTTGAAATGAAAAGACAGAAATAAGTCTCAAAACAAGATTTCCAGATCACCTAAAAGAACCACAAAGGGAAACAAGATGGAACCACCTGACACTCAACCACCTGGACTCCCTGAACTGTCAGCAAAAAAGGACCTGGAAAAAATGAAATCAGAAATAATTTCTCAGATAACAACAGAGATTGTATCCATAGTACAAGATATCATTAATAAATCTAGAGCAGACACTGATAAAAAAAATACAGAAGCTGAGAAACATGATGGAATCCCAATATAGGAAACAAGTGGAATCTGTAAAACAGATGCAAATAGATTACCAAGAGATTAAAAACTGAAAGTTAATGCACCAGAATGAGCCAATTTGAGGAAATAATTTCAGATATAGAAGATAGGCTTGAAATTAGTGACCAAGAAAATAAAAATCTCTTACAAATAGTAAGGGGCTATGAGATATCTATCCAGAAGCTACTAGATGATTCAAAGAAGAATAACATAAGGCTGGAGTCAGAGAAGAAACAGAAGAGAGTACAGATGACATAAAAAAATTGTTCATTGAAGTAATGGCAGAAAACTTCCCAAATAGGGAGAAAGCTGACATACAGCTAAGTGAGGCTTATAGGATTCCAGCTAGCCATGATTAAAAAAGACTACACACAGGCATATAATACTAAGATTCCAAAAACCCAAAAGAAAAACAAAATTCTACAATCATTACAGAAAAGAACAAATCACTTACAGAGGAAAACCCATCAGAGTCAGAGTTGACTTCTCAACACAAACCCACAAGGCAAGAAGAGCATGGAGTGGCATATTTCAAGCCCAAAAGGAAAACAACCTCCAACCCAGGTTGATGTACCCTGCAAAACTATCTTTCAAAATTAATGGAGAAATAAGATACTTATAGAAAAGTAAGAGAAGGACAAACCCAAATCTCATACAAGGGAAGAAATTATAAAGATCAGGGGGGAAATTAAACTCAAAGAAGACAAGACTTGTTGGTTCTTTGAAAGGATGAACAAAATCGACAAACCCTTAACCAAACTTACCAAAAAAAAAAAGGAAAGTAAAGGCCCAAATCCACGCCATTAGAAATGAAAAGGGTAAAATTACAATGGACCCAGTAGAAATATTGAGGATCATCAATACCTACTTCAAGAACCTATATGTCAATAAGATAGAAAATACAAAAGAAACGGACAGATTCCTAGATACATATGAATTAGCAAAGTTGAAAGATGATGACCTAAATATTCTAAATGACCCAATATCAATCAGTGAAATTAAAAACATCATTAAAAACAACTAAGAAAAGCCCAGGTCTTTGTGGCTTCAACACTGAATTCTGCAAGACATTTAGAGGGGAACTACTTCCACTCCTGCTTAAACTCTTCCATGAAATTGAAAGGGAAGCAATACTCCCAAATTAATTCCTGTAAGAAACCATCACCTTCATCCCCAAAGCAGAGAAATACCCACCCCCAAAAGAGAACTATAGGCCAATTTCACTAATGAACATAGATGCAATAATCTTTAATAAGATATTGCAAATAGAATGCAGGAGATATCAAGAAAATCATACACCCTGACCAAATGAGATTCATCTCAAGGATGTAGGGATGGTTCAACATACAAAATTCAATAATTGTAAAACACTATATTAATAAAGCCAAGGACAAAAGTTATATGGTCATCTCAATAGATGCAGAAAAAGCATTTGACAAAGGCTATCATGAATTTATGGTAAAAACCCTCTGAAAAATTATAATAGATGGTTTCTACCTGAATCTGATAAAAGCCATCTATGAAAAACCAACATCTAATATCATACTGAATGGTCAAACATTGAAATCCTTCACAATAAAATCAGAAACAGACAAGGATGTCCACTATCACCACTCCTGTTAAATATAATTTTGGAAATATTAGCCACAGCAATTAGACAGGAGAAAGAAATAGAGTAAAGACAGAAAATGAATGTCAAATTATTATTATTTGCAGATGACATGATACTCTAAATAGAAGACCCTAAGAGCTCCACCGAAAATCTTCTAGACTTAACAAATTCAGCAATGTAGCTGGGTACAAGCTCAACACACAAAAATCAATAGATTTCCTGTACATGAAAAACAGACTCACTGAGAGTTAAGCATGAAAAATAATGCCTCTCACAACAGCACGCCCCCAAAATTTAAATACCTAGGAATTCACCTAATACAAGAAATCAAAGACTTCTACTCCGAAAATAACTCTGAAAAGAGATTGAAAAGTATATCAGAAAATGGAGAGATATCCCTTGCTCCTGTGTATCAAAAATCAACATATTGAAAATGGCCATACTTCCAAAACTGCTATACAGATTCAATGCAATCCCAATTAAAATCCCAGTAGCATACTTCACAGACTTTGAGAAAACAATCCAAAAATGTGTTTGGAACTAGGAGAGATCTAGCATAGCAAAAGCAGCTCTAGGCAACAAAGACAAGATAGGGGGTATCACAATCCCCAACTTGAAACTATACTACAAAGCTACTGTGGTAAAACAGCATGGTACTGGCAAAGAAACAGACCTGAGGATCAGTGGAACAGATTAGAACATGCAGAAACAACTCCAGAAACTCTCAGCCACCTCATCTTTCACAAAGGCTCAAACAACCTCTCTGAAGGAAAGATAGCCTCTTTAATAAATGGTGCTGGAAAAATTGGATTTCACCTTCCCAAAGATTAAAACTAGACCTATATTTCTCCCCATGCACTACACTAAAATTGAAATGGATTAAATATCTAAATATTAAAACAGAAACACTAAATAGACTGGAAGAGAGGTTAGGTGGAACTCTTGAAGACATTGGTGTAGGAAAACATTTTATGATCAAAATCTCAGTTGCCCATAATTTAGCACAATCAATAAGTAGGATGTCTTCTTATCAAAAAGCTTATGCACAGCAGGAGAAATGACCAATAGTGTAAAGAGACAACCAATATTGTTGGAGGATCTTCTCACCAGCTCTTCCACTGATACAGGTCTACTACCTGGAATATATAAATAAATTTTAAAAATCACACCTCCCAAATTTAAAGACCCAATCCAAAAATCCGAAATAACAGACATTTCTCAAACAAGTGGAAATAGCAAATAAACATATGAAAAAATGTTCAACGTCACTTGTCATTCGAAAAATGCAAATGAAAACAATACAGATTCTACGCCACCCCAGAAAGAATGGTTGCTATCTTAAAATCAACCAATGACAAATGCTGATGAAGCAGTGGGGAAAGAGGAACCCTGCTCCACCGCTGGTGGGAGTGCAGACTGGTGTAACCACTGTGGAAGTCAGTATGGAGATACCTCAAAGAACTAGGATCGGAGGTCCCATTTCACCCAGTTATCCCCCTGCTGGGTATCTTTCCCAAAGAATTAAAAGAATCGTACCACAGTGATATTTGTGCACTCATCTTCATAGCAGCACAATTTATGATAGCTAAAATTTGGAGGCAGCCCAATTGCCCATCAACAGGAGACTGGATAAAGAAAATGTGTTTTTTCTATATAATGGAGTACTACTCAGCCATAAAGAATGAGAAAGTACAGACATTTATAGCTAAATGAATGCATATTGAGGTGATAATCTTAAGTGAAATAAATAGGACACATGTGTAAATACTGAATAAGAACCAAGATGAATTATGTAAAGGTGCGAATTTCCAATGATGAATGTGATTATATTGTATACTTTAAGTGTACCAATAAAATTATTATTATTATTATTATTAGTAGTAGTAGTAGTAGTAGTAGTAGTAGTAGTAGTAGTACCAGGTCTTTGCACTTGTGAAGCAGGTGGTGGCACCACTGAGCTAAATCCCCAGCCCAATAAAATTAATTTTTTAAAAAGATCAAATACAGTTATAGTAGGGAAGACCACTATACCCCACTATTACAAACAGATAAGTCAACCAATCAACAAATTAATAAGAACTATCAGAGTTGAACCAAATATCAAAACAAATAGACTCAAGAGATAGAGTATTGCAGAATATTTTACTCAGTAACAGCATATACATTCTTTTTGGCAGTACCTGAAACTTTTTGCTGGATAGACCACATGCTAGCTAATAAAGCATGCTTAAATAAATGCAAAATAATTGGCCATGCATTTTTTTAAGAACATGCACAGTTTTATGAAACCAGAAATCAAGGGCAAGACTAACCACAGAAATTTTGCAGACATATGAAAATTAAATCACACACTCTTCCATAATCAATGGGTCACAGCAGAAATTAAGGACAAAATCAAAGAGTTCCTAGAATTCAATTATTATTACAGTACGACATTCCAGAATTTATGTGACACAATGAAAGGAGTACTAATAGGTAAGTTTATAGCTTTGAATGTCCACATCAGAGAAACAGAGCCAGCCTGAACAAATAACCTACTGATGGATGTCAAAATCTTAGAAAAACAAAAACATTTTAAATCCAGAGCAATACAAGGAAAGAGATTATAAAGATGAGGAAAAAATCAAAATAAAGACAAAAAATTTTAAAAATCAATCTATTGAAGATCTGGTACTTTGAAATAATAAATAAAGTAGTCAAACCCTTCACCAATCTTATCTAGAAAAAGAGAAGACACAGATCAATGCATTTAAAAGCAAAAAGGATGAAATCACAGCAGAGACTCCAGAAGGTTATTAGCAAATATTGCACATATTTGTATGTCAAAAATTTTTGCAACTTAGAAGAAAAGGAAATATTCTTAGATACATAAAATAAACTGAGCCAAGAAGATTTAAAAATCTGGAACAATTCAAGAGCAGACAATTAAATTAAAGCAGAAAAAACAAACAACAATAAAACCTACCAACTAAGACAAGCACAAGACTTGAAGGACTCACTGTCAAATTCTACAAGAACTTCAGGAAAGGTTTAACATCAATATTCTTTAAACTCTTTAATAAAATTGAAAGGGCAGTGGGGTTGGGGATTTAGCTCAGTCATGTCATCGCCTTCCTCGTAAATGCAAGGTCCTGAGTTTGATCCCCAGTACCCCCCCATCCAAAAATGAAAGGGCAGAAGTACTCCCAAAATCATTCTTGGGAGCTATTATTTCCCTGATCCCCAAACCAGACAGGGTCCAACAAATAAAAAGAGAAATACAGGCCAATCTCTCTCATCAAAATAGATCCCCAAATCCTCAATAAGATAGAGGGAAATAGAATGCAACAAATCATCAAAAAAATTATATGCAATAACTAAGTAGGCTTCAACTCAAATTGCAAAGATGGTTCAACAAATGGCTTTTCTAAAGAAATAGGGTACTAACAGCCATAAAGAATGAGAATCTAGAGTCATTTATAGGAAAATGGATGTATATTGAGGCCATACTTGTAAGTGAAATAAATACGACACATGTGTAAATGCCGAATAATTTCTCTGGTGTGAAAAACTAAAAATTAGGTTCAAATTTTATAATTGATAATGTGAAATAGGAAGAAAATGGCTAAACCAGTAGGGGAAGTGGGGAGGGTAGGGAAAAGGAAAGAAGGGAAAGAAAGAAAAATTATGAGAAAAGGAAAAAATGGAAACAAAGTCTTTGTAAACATGTAAGAGTGGAGGAGATGAAGGGAGGGCAGGGGTATGGGGAAAAATAAGAACCAAGATACATCAGGTAAAGGTACAAGATTCCAGTGATGGATGTAACTGTACTATACACCTAAAAAGTACCAATAAACTCAATGAGAAAAAAAATCAATAAATGTAAGTTACCATATAAATAGAAACAAGGACAACAAACACATTATCTATCATCTCAATAAATGCAGACAACATCTTGGACAAAATAAAACATCTGTTTTTTTATTAAAAAAGTGAAGAAAGTGAGTATAGAAGGACTTTATCTCAATCTGATAAAAGCTATTTATGACCAAACTACTGCCAACAACATACTAAATGCAGTGAAACTGAAAGTTTTCCCTCTAAACTCAGGAAAAGCAAGAAGTTTGTTACCACCACTCCTATTCAATATATTTTTCAAAATATTAGCCAGAGCAATCAGATTCAAAAGAGAAATAAAATGGATAACTACAGGAAAGGACGAAGTCAACCTATCATTATTTGCAGATGACATGGTTTTCTACTTAGAGACTCCAAAATTCCAACAAACATACTGCTTGAATTAATAACAAATTTAGCAATGTAGCAAGGTACAAAATAAGTACACAAGAATTAATAGCTTGAGTCATTTGTAGGAAAATGCATGGCCCTTTGGACTATAATGTTAGATGAAATGAATCAGAAGCACAAATATTGCATGATTTCTCTTACATGAAAAACTCAAAATTTAAATACAAAGCAAAATAAAAAACAATAGGAAATACCAAAGATAGACCTTTTGCAAATGGGAATGTGGCCAAGAGACAGAGGGAGGAGGAAAGGAAGCAAAGGAAATTGGAATGAAAAAAGACTTATGATGTGTTGTTTATCTATACAAACTCACCATAATGAACTAATCATTATGTGCTGCCAACACCTACTATATTAAAATTTAAAAAAAATTAAATTAAAATCTTTTGAAGAATCAGAATGTAGAATTTGTCATAGCCATGCATTAGAATATCAACCGTAATTTAGCATTTATTAATAAACAATGAGTTAAATGATCACTTAATACTCTGTGTCAGAAAACAGTTGGAGATGTAAATTAAATTACTTGAGAAATGAGATTAAATGAAAAATCTAGCAGTGACCACAGGCATTTAATTGTCTTTCATATTTGCTGAACTTTGGATCATTTTATTTTTTTAAAAGAAAAGTGTGGTAAATATTTTGCAGGTGCTATTCTTCAAGAGATTAATGTGGCTTAATTTTACAGAATCAGTGAAATATGCGTGGAAACAATCTTCAGCCCACACACCCCTCACTGTCTGGAAAATGTGTCATCATCATTGCTTTGTTCCATTCTCCTTCATCATTTCTAGAGTAACTCAGCAGTTTCATGCATGGATATACTTCATTGCTTTAAGTTATCTGCACAAAGTCTGTACTAAGAGGTATTGCTTATCCTTCCATGTTCTACAGTTTCATGTCAGAGGCTTTGGTGAGAACTTGCTTCACATTCTAAGCATGTAGCGTCCACTACTAGAAGATATTATCCTTGATACTGAGACACAACATCACAGTTTTCTCTGAGTTTACTGTGACATTTGGGCATTTCCTACTAGGCAGTATTTTAAACTGTATCTTTAATGTTACACAAAATGTGCATTATTATGAATCTTTGCTTTTTTGCATTTCATTTAATTCCAGATGTGATGAGTACAAGAAGTTTGAAATCAAACATTTCTAGACGTGCTTTTGATTCCTCAGATTGTGAGCCATGGTTTTCTGTAATGAGGTCACAATCCAAACAGCTATGTCATTTTATAGTTGAAACTATATATTCATATATGGGACATTTGCATTAAAACTGATTAGTAATATTCAATTTAGTTCAACATTCTTAAATAATCATTTATGACAAATATACAATGACTATGGGACAATTCTAAAACAAAAGAGGCCAATTATGTAATGATGTATTCATTTCCATTTATCTGGGCCAAAATTTTATTGATGGTCCTACGGAAATGTCTATCATTGGGCATTCCCATCAGAATTACCTGTGAAAGCATATAAAAACAAAAAATCTTGGGCTCCCCAGCAATTTTTTTGAGTAATCTTCTGTGTACAAGTGAGAGGACTGATTTTCTAATTTGGTATAATTTTACAAAGTTTCATTATTGATTTTTTTTCATTTATTAAAAAAAAAATTTTTGGTACCTGGGAAAGAACTCAGGACCTTGTACTTGCAAAGCAGGTGGTGGAACCATTGGCCTAAATCCCTGGCCCTCCGTTATTGATTTTGAGACACATATTCAATAGCAAAATTTTGCTATTAAGATTTTATTTTAAGAAAATAAATATTTTTTTAAAAACAAGCCTTGTGAAAAAGAAAAGAAAAATAACTATACTTCATCAACATAGTAAAATTACCCATGAGATATAGTTTGCTTGATTGCTTTTTGTGGGTAAAACTTGTTTCAGACAAAAATAATTTCTAAACATATATGTCTCAATCAGTAATTACTTATTTTGTCTGTTTCACTCTTTTTTCATTTAAAAAACGTTTCCCTTTTATTGAACTTGAAATTTGAAGGAGAGACTTTCAGAAAGTTCCAGTGAGAGCTACTCTCCAAACCAATATGTGATATTATTTGATTTTTTTGACAATAATCATCCTTATTCAAACCAGTTATTCTCCACTGTATCAGTCATTTCTTGGAGGAGAAACAGATTTAATGCAAAATATACAAACATATAAGCCTACAAGTTAGGCTTACCATGACCATCCACAGAGTCAGATGTGGAAGAGTGCATAATGTCCGGCTGCACCCTGGAGATCCAAGAATCCAGTCAAAGGCCTGGAGCTCTTTGTAGTGTCCTGTGCAAGTCTATATCAGGAGCCTGAAGGGTCTTGCTGGAGGCTGAATAATCTGTGCTAGAAGGCTAAACACAATGTTCACGTTGAAGGCAACCAGAGCTCTTCTGAAGAAGCAAAAATAGCAGCTTTCCTTCTTCATTTGTTTTCATATTACACCACTCTGGTGACAATCCTCCCTTGGGTGGGTCTTTCACACCCAGAACTATGCTGAGTCAATTTAGTTGGCATTTCTTACTCAAATTAATGCAGTCAGTTAACTCTCACACCCATTTAGGGATTTTGTATTTCTTTCTTTTGTGTTTTTGCTCCGGCTAATGTTTTGAGAAGTACATTGAACAAGAATGGTCATATAAGAGAAAGAAAGTATGCAGTTCTTTTACATTTACTTAAGCATGATTTATTTGCTAGTATCTATTTTGAAGAATGTTCCTAGTGCTGCTGAGTAGAATGTATTCTCTCATTGGTCAGTAGATATTTATTAGGTCCTTTTGTTTAAATGTTTGATTCAACTTTGATATTTCTTTGTTGATATTTTGTCTAGTTGATCCATTTGTGATAGTGGGTTATTGAAGTCCTCTAATTATATTGATGTTTATCTGATCTTTTATATTCAGTAGTGCTTGTTTAATGAAGTTGGGTATAATGGTATTCCATACATGTACATTTATACTTGTTATCTCTTCTAATCATTTTTACTGTTATGCATTTTCATCTTTTGCCAACATAGAGCAGCAATTAATAAACAGTTTATTGTTCCCAGTGTCTTTTAATGTAATGTTAATGCAAACTTTAACAGAAATTATGTGTTTTTAAACTCTTTTGAATGAAGTGTGTTCACATTAACACGCATTGGGAAATTATACCTAGTGAGTTCATAGTTTGAATGGCTACAAGATGAATACTCGGTCTTAGCAAGGAGCTTAATTAAGCACCAGCATACATTTAGGCTTAAATTACTACTATGTGATTTTCATAAGTATTTATTGAACACATTTTTTTACATAGCACTACATCATTATCTTCTCTTATTATTATAGTCAATGATTAATCACAATAGAAGTGTATCACAAGTCATGAATTCTTCAGTTTTTCATATGTCCCGATATTCCCTTGTCCATTTAGAGTTTTGCCTATATGTTCAATAAATCAACATGTATATTGATCAAAAATATTTGAAATAAGTAGAAGTGATTACATTAAATGTTCTGACCTCAAAGATTCATTACATTTGTTGAAAAGATAAACAAAAAGATAAGGTATGTAATTAAATGCAAAGTTCAGTAAGAAACATGAAATTTTAGACATAGGGATGAACAATGTACATTAAAAGTATTAGGGAAAGCTTTATATATCCAAAGAAATCGTATACGAATTTGAGGGTGGGTAAATTTTAGATAGGAAGAAATAGATTGAAAGTGCATTTTAGGTTGAATGAACACATTCCATTGAAGAATTGAAAAGGTAGTGTATTAGTTTAGGTACTGAGAAAATAGCTTGTCTGGAAAGGACAATCTTCATAAAGACAGTGTGGTTTGCTATGTTCAGTCATCAACACAGAAATCTATCTTGAGCAACTACTGTTAATCAGATGGTGCTCAAGTTTCTTGAGATAAACAATAAAAATATTCTAGCAAAGGAAAACTTGGTTAAACAACTAATGGAACTTTGGTATGGTTTAAAAGAAAAGATTGTCTGAATATTCAGGGTAGGAACAGATTATGAAATTCATTGTTCCCAAAATACATCCTGGTTACTATTCTCTGAGTGATTATTTTAGAAATTGTGGCCATTTCTGAATAGAGATTCATCACTTTTTGAGCTCATATTTTTCATTTCTTTCCATTCTTTTCCTGAAGACATTTTCTGAGAGTCAGACATAAAAGAGCTTGATTTAGCTCAAGGTTTATACATTGATGGATTTGAGGTTGTTTTGCACTTTTACTGTCCAGGTTTCCTCTTCCTTAGCACCAACTGCCATAGAGCTCAGGTCTGACACCTGACGAGAAGATGAAGCGAAGGTAGATGAAGAGAAGCTTCTAGATCGATTAAAAGTATTTCTGCAATGTAAGCAGCACCTACACATTCTCTGCTTCCAAACAGGAGCCTCCACGTTTATAGTATTTGTAAGAAAGCAGAGCTGTGAGTGAGAAATGGAGATAAGAATATTGAATATACCAAGTGCTGTATAAATGTAGATGTAGTATTCACAGGTTTAGCCAAGCTACTTATTTTCTACTCTTTTTCTAATTGCTCATCTTGGTATTAAGACTGGCCTTCTCTCTTTCCTTTGTAACATTTCTTTACCTGCTGAGTATTTCTGTGCTGTTGCAAAACAGAAATTAAAAGAAGAGGTAGGCCTCTTTTCTGAACAATGGAGCATGCTGAGTCAGAGGGAAAGGAAGAATTGAGGTCTGGACATGATTTTATAAAGAAATCAGCTTAGGATGGGTCAGTGTTGGGGGCCCCATGAGACAGTCAATTCTACTGAGTAAACCACATTGCATAATATTTAATTAGATAGCAGTAAGAGGCCTCTAAGATAAAGTAAACTTTGCCAGGTTCAGTGTAGTATTAATTATCTTGATCACATAGATAATTATTTTCTATTTTGATATTGCTCTTCAAAGAAAAACATCTTTCAGTAAGAAAATGATAGGCTCTGATCTTATCACTGAAAAATAAAATTGCAGTTTAAGGAAAACCAATAAGGCTCGCTTGGTTTAATCTTCTGAATAGACAGCTAGTATATTTTTTTCTCAGAGAAGAATCAAACTGAAATTAATTACTACAAAGAACTAAGAGACATGTTAGAGTTACCACCTTTAGCCAATGAACTAAAACAAAAACAAACACGTGGAAAACAAATGGAATCACGCCCAAACTGAATTTGAAATAAATATCAAAACACATACAAAAATACTTATTTATACAGATGCACACATACTTGCTAATATATTAGGGTATAATTATGTTTCATGTAATGTTCAGGATATCTTTACTTCCTTCATTTTTTATCTTGTTTATATAAGATTCTGATTTATCTGGCGTCCTGCTTTTCTTTCTAGCAGCACCATTTCAAGGGCTGATACTCAGTGTTCTAGGTTTAGAAGCAGAAATTTCTGTAGACATTGAGAGTAGATAAAATCTGGAGGGGCGGAGAAAGGCTCCCCTAAATAAACTCTCCATATTGATGTATTCGATTGCAATGCACATATGTTGTTTGTATAACACAGATATAATAATAAGAAGAAGCAGGATTGAATACTTCCATTTGATTTGCCGCTACAATCTACCAATATGCATATTACTATCAGTATGGCTGAGCTACCCTACATTTTTACCTTGAACTACTGAGATAGTCTTATGAGCCATTGCCAGTGTTTTTTTATTTGTTTTTATTTATTTATATACTCACTAAATAAGTATTTACAAAGTGCCTGATAAGTACCTGACACTATTCAATGCTATAGAGAATGAAAGAAAAGCCACTAATGGGGCCCATTTTTACATGAGCAGGGAGGGCAGAGGAGTAAAATAGATAGTATGACTGAGGGTGAAAGTGAAGCTTGTTGGATGGTGCATGTATTACCTAGGATCCATGGAAGTTTTCCTGCAGGTAACACTTAAGCAGAACTCAAAAAAGGGCAGGAGGGTAGCTATGTGGCTCCCTGGGAGAATATTTCAGATTAGGGAAAGAATAAGTATGAGATTCTGCACCAAGAGGGATCTTGCAAAAAGTAGAGGGTACAAAAGAAAATGATGTCACTGTAAGTAATTTGGACTTTGATTAATATGGAAAAATCACTATTGGTTTGGAATAGAGATTTAATATTACCTCACTTCCATTATTTAACGTCTCAGAATTCTTTCATACTGACCATTCCTTCTGCAATTTTAGGAGACTCCTCATGAATCCAGGTGGGATATGTTGATGTTGATGTCTGGAACCAAGTGATAATAGCAATAGTAATGGAAAGTATTTCTGAATTAATTCGAAACTAAGACCACATAATTTGCTGAAGGACTTAGATTTAGAAAAGGAGAAAAACTGAGGAACTGAGGATGATTTCATGATTTTTCCTGGACCGTTTTAAGGATAGAGTTGTTCTTTAACAAGACTGAGAGAAAAGAAAAAAAATTTAAGGGGGAATTACAAAATTTGGCATTGAATATATTATTTTTGAATTAAATTTTGTGTTTCCAAGTTAAGTGGCTTATGAGCACAGAAGACAGTAGAAAACTGGGCTGACAATGTGACACTGAGGTCCCCAGGAGGATAAATAGCAGGTTAAGCACTGAGCACGATAGAGCTGAGTAAGTGGAATGAGTGTACAGGGGACAGTGAGTGATTGTGCGGTTCTCTAATGCATCAGAGATGAGATACCAGTCATACTATCCAGTAGGGAGGAAAGCAGGAAAATATTGTGCCCTGGAATAGTAATATGAAAATGTTGCTTGAAGAAAATGGAGGAAAATTGAGCCACATGCTGCTGCTAGACTTTAAAAGAAAAATTAGGAAGTGTCACGAGATGTACCAATCTGGATTTCATGACAGGTGTATAGTTTGAATATGGTTTGTACCTTCTGAAACTCTTGTGGAAATTTGGGTGTCATTGTGGTGATTATGGAGATGGGTCTTTAAGATTTAAATCATTGAGAGGGATGAAGGCTTCTTTGTGGAAAGTAGTGAGTGAATTCCCATTCTTGTACAATGGGATTTGTTACCAAGAGAGTGAATTGTAAAGTGAGTCTGCTCCTCATGTTATGCCTTGTGCAAGCACCCATGCACTGTGTCTGTCTTGTTGTCACAGACACCCCTGCCATCTGATGCCATCCACCATGTGAATCTGCATCATGGGGCTCTGGCCAGATTCAACCACTTCTAGCCTCCAGCATCATCAGTCAGATAAATTTCATTTCTTTATAGGTTACCCAGAATCAGATTTTCCTGGTAGCAACAGAAAGCAAACCAATATAGGTAGGCTTGCTAAAAACAATTTCAAGGAAGTCCTGCAGCTACAAGGACAGTGAAAGCACGCATAATAATAGAGTGAGGAAAGGAATTGAAGAAAGCTGGGTCTCACTGGATCAGCAGCGACAGGGAGAAGTTTTGCTGAAAAGGGAGGCAAAAATTTGGTTCAAGGACTGTAAGGAAGAGCTAGGGGTAAGATGCAATTCTGTAACCACAGCACTAGGGACGCTGAAGCAGGAAGATCACTGCAAGTTCCAGGCAGCCTGAGATAGACAGGAGGACTGTCTGAAAAAAAAAAAAAAATCAGGGTAAAATAGGTTATGGGATTATGAGTAGATGAAGATAGTTTTCTTTTCTATAAATATGAATGCTGACACATTCTTGTTTTCTTTATTCAGAATTTTAAGGGTATGTCTTAATGAAGCTCGTTGGTGCTGAAACACTAATGTGTCCATGGGATGCGTTCAGAGAGGAAACTGCGGGCTGTACAGATTATCAGTTTAGCAGATGTAGGGGTTTTCTTGCATTCTTATGTAGCTCATGAGTTAATGTTAGATAATTTTTTTGAAATGTTATTTTAATGAATAAGAATCTTCTTAAAATTAGCTTATTTTATTGGTACAGCTCTTATAAGGCTCTAGTCTTGAGGTTAGTTTAACAATCTGTGAGCTATTTTTATGAGGTCTGGGTCTTACCGTATTGTCATGACTGATTCTGATAAAATGGAGATATGTCTTTGCTGTCAGTCTCTAGAAGAGCACGCCAGCTATGTTCTGGCCCACTTCCAAGACCTCTGGTGGCAGCCCATCTCTGGAACATCACAAGAACATCGACAAGCTAATTTTAGGCTTGCATCAAAGGAGAGTAAGTTGGAGCCAGGACTGGCAGTGGTAGGATCACGACTGAGGGAGCTCACCTCACTCAGGCTTCCACTTCCCTGAGAATATTGACAGCCAAGCCAAGAACTCAACAGATGGAAAGTTGCCAGTGAGAGGAAAGAAGAGGAGGACACCGAGAGATGATTGAAGGTGGCCAAAGCTAAATATCAAGTTTGTCCTTACGGCTTTAAAGGACTCATTGTGTATTCCAGCTAACTCTGGTATCGCCAATTTTTGCAAGTTTTCCCTGGAACTACAGCTTGATTAGTCCCTATCTCTTCAGGTGAAGGACCCTACTTAACATAATCTTCCTGCACACTCCCTCATATGTGCTGTCTCCCTAACTGATTTCTCTGCCAGACAGGACTCATGTTAGTGTGATGATCAAACTGAGTGACTCTGGGTGTGTGAGGGCATCGTTCAGAATTGTAGCACAATGGCAGAGCGAGGAATTAGCACATACCTTGGGTTCATCTTATCAAATGTATATTTTTAAAGCTAATGAAAAACATAAATGTAAACATTTGTCCAAATGTTAATATTTAAGTAAGGTTTTCTTTCAATACAATAAAGAGAAACTTAGTTGGATTATACATGTGATGTGGCAAAGAATATTTGAAAGCCTAAAAAGCAATTGTGGGATTAACTTCAAATCTAGATCCACAGGCATATTTTGTAGTTCGAGTAATCAACAATAGTGTGAAGATTAAATGAATTTGTTATGTCTTTATAATGTAGCAATTTAAAATTATGCTTTTCAAGTAAATAAAGCAACACAGAAATTATCATATTAAGGGAAAGTAGCAGAATGTCAATTATCATGTTACTGTATTTTTAAATCAGGTATAAATTTTCATGCAAATACTAAGAAATACTCTAAGAGTATCTACCAGTCACACTATGTGGAAAACTAAGAGGAGAATATTTTATCATTGTTCAAATTCCTGTACTCGGGGGCTGTGATATATTTTTAACTGAAAATATAAATAAGAAATGGAATAAGTTAAAGACACTGCTATTGGATGGGGAACTAATTTTATCACTAAAATTCTTTCTTATATTGTTTTGGATGCCGACCTAAGTAATAATCAGTTAGTACTCTGTATCACTCAACTCTAAACAACCAAAAATGACCCACACTTGTGTGCAGGTTTATGTAGCTGACCAGAGGTTTGAGGCAGCTGACAAGACAGAACGTGCCTGTGACAGACAGCAATTTCAGAGCACACTGTTTAGAAACATCTTGTCTCACTCTGCTCTGCCAGCAAGTTCAGGGAGTTAACAATCAAAACCGCCTCATGTATTTAAACTTTGTGCAGTGGGTCATATAAACATTCTTTGAGTTAAATGGTGTAATACATCTGAAAATCTCTTACCCACTTTCTTTTTTCACTAAGATTTATCACACTGTGATATAAATACCCACAGTATTTTACAAGACCATGAACTTGGCTTTTGTAAGGCCAGTAACTTTTGCTGATTAGTGGAAATCTAGAGAGCTGTTAAATGGCTGTTTGACACAATCTTGGGGCTTTTGGAACGGTATCCTTAGAATATATTTCAAATTACAATATGATCATATTTCTAAAACTAAAATATCTGAATTATATAAATAGTCATATAAAGGCTGAAGCATGCCAGAAGCATATGTCCAAGGGAACTTCTAGTCTCTGATAGATAACCCACGGAGAAAACTTGTAATATTTACTTTTCATGTGTTTATTTCTCTTTTCCTAGTCTTCTGGGAAGTGGTCAGTTGGAAAGAAGTTAGAAATGAGGGCTTAAAAGTTATAATAATTTTTCACTCTTGCTTTAATATAATAAGACATTGTTGATCACATATCTTTTGTACTCTTGAAAATATTAGTTTTTGCTGAGAATTTCATAGTTTCTAGGGTTTTTTTTCTTTTACCCTTTCTCTATTTTTTTTTTTAATCACAGAACATATGATGTCATCACAGCCCTGTTAGCTCTACTATGACAAGAAAAACACATTATCCTGATACAAATACTCCATTGCTCATCACTGGGAAAGTACCTTGGCTCAGGGTTTTCCTCTTCTCTGTGAGGATCCACTTTGTTTCTCTCTCTCTCTCCCTCTCTTTTTTTCTCTCCCTCTGCCCCTCTCCTCCCACTTTCTCTCCTCCCCTTTGACAAATATTTGGAAAATGATGACATCCAACACTCTGCTGGGTCCAATGACATTCCCGTCTCTAGTCCTCACTGAGGGTCCTCAAAAGCAAGTCCCCACTTAATTTGCTTCTCACAAAACTGAAAAATGGGTGCTTGTGTGTAAGGCCCTGTCCCCCATCCACAGCACAGGCATTATCCAAGGAATCTTCGTTCACCTGAGGATAATGCCCAGTCCTCTCTCCTTGCTTAGACTATAGCTTGCTCTATGTTAAGGCCTCCTCTCATTTTCTTCCTGACATCCTAATCCTTAAATAGAGTTACCAAAGAATTATATAAACTAAATTAGAAGAGAATGCTGATGTCATTAAATCCTGGAATGTTAAAATAAAGATGTGTTGTTGCTTTTTCTCCTCCAGACTCTAAGGATGTTTGTGTTATGCATCTTCAGAACAAGCAGTGGAAATTACCTTCACTCTGACTTCTGGGAGGGATCCTGTAAAGCTCTTTCCCTCCACCCGAGTCATATTTTCTCTGATTGATATTAACAAAGTTTTTAATTTTAATTTACTGTTATCTGGCAATGATTCTTTTTCAGGGTGAGGAAAATTTAGGTTTTTTTTTTTTTTTAGAACTAAGCAATGTTTTTTTGGTTTTTTTTGCCCCAACAAACAGTGAAATGACATTTTCAAGGAAGACTCATATATTTGACTCTAAAATATTTGGTTAGTGCATACTGAATTTATTAATGGACAGAAATATACACCTTTGGGTAGTTTGGAAACAGCATGCAACAGACTTTTTTGATCAAAGCCTAATCCACTGTTATATCTATAAAATAATAAATACATAGCTAATTAAAATTTCAAATTTGTGCTCAGTGATTGTATTTAGAAGGTAATACATCCATTGGCTTATATAGTAGATAAAGCAGAGTAATAAAGTGGACAACAATGAGGATGGAAAATAAAAATCCAGAGGATAGAAAAACTGCTAACTTTTAAATTTAATTTTTTAAAGAATATTTTCATTGCTTTTGAAAATAGCTAACTGTTCAAGGCTAACTATGAAATCTGCTCATTCAGGGAACTGAGACTATGTTTGCTTTGTTCAGTCACTTCAATTTTAGATTTGTTTTTCCTGACAAAGGAAAAATAGAGTCATTCTTGATAAAATAATGAAAATACAACTTGCACATAACTTGAAATTTCTCTAAAAATTATTTTGAATATAAAGTGAAGGTAGTTCAGTGCATATGAGGAATTTTCTGGGCATAATATTTTATCATTAGTAGTGTGTCTTTTTTTTCAGTGGATGGTTGAACATTGGCTAAAGAAGAATCAGGAAAACCTACTTAATACATTTTGATTTCAAAATAGTTTCTATTTCTATAACGTACAGTCTCCTAGACAAATTTGAAAAGAAGAAAGAAAAGAAATATTACTGGTTTGATGTACCTTAGATTTTACACATATGTGTAAATGAATAAAGCAGTGTCCTAAGTGCTCTTTCTGCTTTACTTCCTGACCTCTCTCCATCTCCACACAGTAGCCAGAATATTCCTTCCAAGTTCAACTTTAGTCACTGAACTCCTCTACTCAAGAGTGTCTAGAGACATCCCATCTCACCTAAAGTAAAAAGAATGTTTCTTAAATGGTCTAACAAGATTGCTTATAAATTTGTTTCCCCTCCCCCCTATTTTTGAACTGGAGATGGAACTCAGTAGAACCACTGAGCTAAATCCCCGGCCCTCCAGATCCCTTTTTGATGGTGTCTTCTATTATAGTCTACCAGCTTCCTTTGATCTAGGCAGAAGAACCTCCTTGTTCTTGAAAATATAGATGCTGCCCTTGCGCTATGACTTTTGCCGTTTTGTAATCTCTGCCTTGAATGCTCACCGTAGTTTCTCTAATTCCTTACTTCTGCCTAGTTTTTTACTGTGCCTATCTACTGTTATCTTCCTTGTTCACTTTACATATGATTGTATTATATGGATTTCTAATTTCTTCCCTTGGCAATTTCTTTACACGGCATCCATCAGTTGCTTCATTTCTTGGGCTCTTCCATTCAAGTATCTGGAATTGTGCCTATTGTACATTGGATGTTTAATAAATATCTGCAGAATAAACAGATGAATTAATCGAGATAGAGCTACTGAACTATATGTTAAAGGGTTAGCTCATTATAATAATGAATTCACCTTACAATGAACTGCAAGATCCAGAATTGAACTGTATCAAGCAGTGATGGAACAACATAAGGTTATAAAAATATACATATGTATACATATAGATATGTATATGGATTATATATATATATATATATATACATATATACATACATACAGATGTATAGACGCATACATATGTACATTATATATACAAAGATGGCCATGTACAACTACTCTTTTCTGTTTTGACATTGCCCTATTGATGATGTTTCACTGTGATATTTGATTAAAAAGTTTTTGTGCTTTAATTTTTGGTTTGTATTTATATATTATTTACAGCAAGTAGGCATTATTGTTTTCCTTTGTTCTTGGTGATTAAAGAGAAGTGGAAAGGGAAATGTGAAAAAAAAAGTAGAAAAAGTAGTAAATTGAATATAATTTTTGCCATTTACAAAGGATTTAGTCACAATGTTGTTTGTAAGGTTGGTTTACCTCATTTATTGCCCTCATGTAAATAAGTAGAACTATATCAGTCCAATAGCTGTTCTACTCTTACGATTCTCAATGGAATTTTCCAACATTATCCATTGGTAACTTAGCCAAAATTATGGGACTAGATTTCAAATTGAACTATCTTTCTTCATTTACATTTATGATAGCTCTTTTCTTCTGGTAAATATTGTTCTCTTAGTTAACAGCCTTGTGAACCCATGTAATGACTATAATTCGTTATGGCTAACTGACCATTTCCCCGCTTGGATTAGTTTGGGGTTGCATGTGGCAAACGTTAATCTGTAGCAGCCTTTCCAAGGATGTTCAATTACAAAGTTTGTAGAGCTCTTTTGAAGCTTAATTTCACTCAGCTTCACAATTTGCCAAGCTGTAGTCTTTCTTCTTTTAGCAAGTGAGTAGTCTGCTCATTTTCATTCCTCAACCTTGTAACCTCAGGCATTCAAGATTATTCTTGGTTATTGTTTTTCAGAGTCGTTATTCCTTTATTTGCCTTTTTAAAAAGTACCTCATGTGATTTCCCTTGTGTTTATTCTGGTCGGGTTATTAGGGCTTCACGATGCTGATGTCTGATATCTTTTGACAATTTGGGAAGATTTTCAGCCATTGTTCATTCACATATGATTACTGCCTGTTGTCTTTCTCGGCTCCTTCAGAACTCTACTGATATTTCTTTTGGGAATATATTACTGCAACCCATATGTCTCTTGTCACTTTTTGCATATTTTCCATCATATTTGCTCTCTGAGTAATATCAACATTTTCTACTGACCAGTATATAATACTGACAGTCTAAAAGTAATGAGTAATGAAAGATAAGAGAGAGACTGGATGTTGTGAAGATACATTGTCAAGCAGTATGTGTTAGTAATTCTGGGGTATATGTTATGCCCTATACCTTGTTCTGAGATTTAACATTCACTAAATACTACACCTTTATAACCTCTAATACAGGTGTTATAGTTTTTCTCAACCACATCCTGTAGATTAAAAAAAATCATCAAAGCACAGGAAAGATATTTATTTACAGTTCCACAGGAAATAAATTGTGAGAGTAGAACTTTAATATCAAATGACTTCAATGTCTGAAATCTGACCTGCAACTCTCTCCCTTCTTCTGCATGTACTATACATTGTTGCCTCCTTTTAAAAAGTGTTTTAAGTATTCTATGTTATTGATTTCATAAACATGTTGCAATGAATTTGAATTACCTGTAAATACCTAACAGAGATTAGTTGAATCATTATATCTTATGTATTTTTTATGTTAAGAAATATTTGAATTGTACATGGTGAGAAAATAAAAGAGACTAATTTGTGTCAGTTCCCTGAGTATTGAGGAGATAACTTCAAACTTTCTCCTACTATTCAGGTTTCTTTGACAGCTAAGTCAATATTAAAATTGTTAGGGTCGCCACTCCCTTTCCTCTTGTGCTCAACAGAGCATTAACAGTGGATTACTCTACTTTCATATCCTGATATAGTCTGATATCAGACAGATTTAATTTTATCCACCATTTCATTAAGATGTATCTGCTGTAAAGATAACCACAGACTGGACTGCAGTGTTAGGAGTGAAGCGATTATTCTGCTTTTTCTAACTTTTTCATATACCTTGGTGCTGTATTTCATTTTAGTGTACTTCTGCATTTAGTCACTTCTGCATTGGTAATGAGCACTTGTAACAGCCACATCATTTCAATTTTCCACACTGCTCTATCCTATCTCTTTCAGAAGTCTCCTCTCCCCAGGGATACTTCTACACACAATCACTTTCTAATGAAGATCCTTCTTAATCTCTGAATTTCATGAGAATCATTGTGCTTTTGAAAGGTGCCAGACTGACAGATGAAACTGATCTCTTTTTCCAAAGGGTAGATAGAAAAGGCAAACAACTCTGTCCATGGTTGCCTGCCAACATGGCTGCTTCTGGAGAGAAAGGAGAAATGTTCTATCTGAAATCTCTTTGCCAGTAAGTTGTATCTTGGTGAATGCCAACTGTAATTATGTGCCCACTAATCTCAAGCACCAGGTCTAATACAGAAGGAATATACTAATAAAGAGTCCCTGGGCTCCAGTCTAACTAGCTTTATGTACTGTTTTACCAAAGCAACCTATTTTAGAAACACTGCCAATTCTACTGCAAGTCTGGCTGCTGGTGTTACGTTACACACCTGCCTCTTCAGAAAAAAATGGATACCTCCTAGGAGTACACTGTAAGTTCTGAGTGCTGACTTTTAAACTGAAGAGACAGAGAAAGAAACTGCACTGTTTATCATCAGTTCGTTCTTTATTTTGCTTCCCTCATAAACTGGAAGAAATGATTTACTACTGAGAAGGTTTTAGGTCAGCTTATTTTTAAACAAAATGACAATAAAGAACTTGAACTCTGAGTCATGGGTTCACTGTAGCAAAGCAGCGGTTGCAGTATTTTAGTACTGAGATATGTATCACAAGGCAATCATAGAATCGAGAAACTTGAGAAATACAGCAAATTCACTTTTTCTTTTTGTTTTTTATGTAAATCTGAAAATGAAGTAGTACAACGGAATTTAAAAGGGGAGGAAGATTGATAAGTAGTCCCATGAAATGCATTTTATGATCAAGTAAATACATTTTACCTAGTGACTCAATCTTTAGGAATCTATATTTTAGAATATGTGTGACATATAAATATATGTTAACCAAAATTTTTACTATAGCAATATAGTAAGAAGAGGAAAATAGAACATTAATATTCTTCAAAAGGGAAATCACAAAACAAATTAATATTCATTATAGAATACTTTTTTCAGCTCTTTGTATTGATATCTAATTACAGGCATCTATTTCAATAAAATAAGTTCAATATATTTGGTAGACCATTACCAGCATGGAAACACACATTTCCTTTCTACAAACAACAAAACAACAGTTCATTTCCAATGTGCACTTTTGATTCTATTTCTTATAATGAAAATAACAGTCTGTACCTCTTTTCACCTCACTTGGCTATTCTGGATTTAAAAATCAACCAAGATACGTGTTCTTTGGTACTAATGTGTGACTTACTTTTGTATCATGAGTAAAATTGGATGTGTTTTACAAGAACCATCCAGAAAAAAGCTGCAGAGTGTCAAACGCATCATCTCATTTTTTTTTCTTTTTATTGAGTTTATTGGTACATTCTAGGTATACAGTACAGTTACATTCATTACTGGGATCCTGTACCTTCACATGACAGGTCTTGGTTCTTGTTTTTTCCCCTTATCCTTGTCCTCCCTTCACCCCCTCCTTCCCTCCCCATTTACAAACACTTTATTTCCATTGTTTCCTTTTCTCATATTATTTTCTTTTCCCTTATTACCTTTCCCCTACCCTTCCCACTTTCCCTACACCTTTAGACCTTTTCTTCCTATTTCACATTGTTAATTATCTCATTAGGATCTTGTGTACTATTATAGTTTTTCACACCAGAGAAACTATTCAGTATTTACACATGTGCGACTTATTTATTTCACTTAGGAGAATAAAATGGAATACTACTCAGCCATGAAGAATGAGAAATTAGAGTTATTCATAGGAAAATGGATACATTTTGAGGATATACTCCATGATCTCAGTTTGAAAACCACAGTGATTTAAAACAATATTACTTGAATTGGGGATGCTCCCCATGAGACAGATAAGTTCACTATCTGAAAAAAACCTGAATGATTTAGTTAGAAAGTAGGCTATTATAAAATACAATGGTAGTAGAGTAGAAAACTGATATTATTAGCCAAACTTCCATTTTATCAACTTCAACAAACCAATGATATTCAATGATTTTGTTATATTTTCCTCAGACCTTACTGTTAAGGCTTCTTTCCAATGCATATTGCAAATAATAATAATAATAATAATAATAATAATAATAATAATAATAATAATAATAATAGAAGATAAATGTGACCTGGTCTCAGGGATTCATTATGAAGCTATGTATGGGTAGGTGAATGATTCCTTAGTGAGTTGAATATAGAAAAATGTTGACCTTTAATTGTTTTTAATCGTGGAAGCTTATACAGAAACCAAGGGAGAGAGAATGCAAGTCACAATGTGAAGCTTGCAGTGTCCCATTAAAAAGTAATGATAACACACAAAATAAAAAGTATCTTTTGTGAATTGGATTAGGTAGCATTTTACTTATTTTTTTTTAACTTATTTAACTTCTCTGCATTTGGTACCTTGTAAAGCAGGTGAATTGGGCATTCCATTCCTATTCACAGGCCTTGTTTCAAATTATTCTTCCAACAGCATTGCAATATTCCCAGGAAGTTTAGTTTAAACCTCTAAACAGTACTTTTCTTTGGAAAACAAGCCCCATGGAGTTTCTGCCATCAAGTTGTTTAACTTACTTATTTTTGGAAGCCTAGTCCATGTAGAATTGAAACTACAGGGGGTAAAGTTTTAAGAAGTAGGACCTACAAGATGAAACCTCAAGCTACTGTAACAAATATTCCTTTAAACATCAAGGTATTGAACACTTCAGACAGAAATTAAATAGCATTTTAGATACGGAGTTCCTGGTTTTGAATTGAAGTGATATTCCAATATTTACATGGTCTATTTGTGGAGTAACAGTCTCATAAAAGAAGTCCATATTTTGCTTCTATTGTCTTGCATGAATTCATGTTTTTATATTAACTATTTTCTTGGATCATTTACCTTAATTTCTTTTTGGAAGACTAGAGAAACAAAACTTCATTAACACATGCACATTTTTCAAGGTTATATCTGAGCATTTAAATTATTGACTACACCTAGTCTTATAACTTTTCCAGACCCTTTAACTTCTAAGGAGTGTTTTAATATTAGTTTTGACTTCTAATTTTAAAAATATTGGCTAGCTAATGAGTTTAATAACAAAACAAATACAAGATTAAGCTTTAGAGATAAATGGATTTCAGAGAAATCAAATACTTATCTGTGAAGAGCTTGTATCATATTTACTTTTGATATAAATTTAAAATCATTATTTATTGCATTTGCATTGTGCTAATCTTTATTTTGAAAGTCAAATAATTCAAAATAAAACAGCTGACAAGAGCTCATTTTACTTTTAAAAAGTGTGGTAGGTAAAAATATTCTTTTAAACTTGTTTTAGAAAATGAAAAATAAAGTTAAAATTTTCTGTCTATATAGTAAAATGAATATTCTCAAATACATTATTATTAAAATTGAATTCAAATGATTATTAAGCATTTAGTATTTGAAGTAAGATTATGTAGTTCTCAGACTCTGCAGATATTTGTCATATGTTGGTTTACCCTTTTGTCTTTTTATTTACCAATAATCTTGTCGTTGTTAAAGTTCAATATGAGTAACAGATTTTCTCAAAGATGGCCTATTCTGAATTGGGACTTGGTAGGAAGCTATGAGATAAAGATGAATTTCCGAAGGTTTTTGGTGCTTACTATAGGGGTCTGCTAAATTATGCTATTTATTGCATGATACTATATAACGTTCTATGAATAAGTATTCTTGAAAGAAATTTCATTCTCATTCTGTGATGAGAAGTATTTATGCTCTCCACAGATATATGGATTGGTCTTTTCTTAGAAATGGTTACAATCCTATCATATAACCAATCAGTCTCTTTTTATCCTGCTTAATGTCAGTTCACAGCTGAATCTTAGGAATGGTCTTAGATAATGGCATACATTTTATAAGAATCACATTTCTTCCTCTCAATTTTCTGGTTTAATCTTTTAATTGATTGATAATTGGGTTTATTTTGCTTTAGCTTGTTTGTATCTTAAGTATTTTCAAATCTGTGTTGCGTTAAAACCCAAGATACATAGAATGAGATGGAAAGAGACAGAGAGGAGGGGGAAGGGAGAGTCAATCTGTTTTGTGCTCCTAATAACATGACCCATAGTACTTTACTATAAGGGAAAAGTTGAAATAACATTGATGGGCTCAGTGTGACGGCTCCCGGAACTCAAGAGGATGAGGCAGGAGAATTGCCACAAGGTTGAGGGCATCCTGAACTATATAGTGGAAAATCAAAACCAAAACCCCCCCAAAAAAAACCAAAAAACAAAAAAACAAAAACCCCTCAAAACAACAACAAAAAATTGATGATTTCTTCTCCAGATAAACACATTTTTCCTGCAAAAATTTGAGGACTTACTTTTCATTTATTAAATGACATATTAACTTTCCAGAGAAATAAAATTATGTTAAAATGGTATGAATTTCAATCAAAACAAAAAATAGAAGTTTTTTATCAGTTGTTAAATAATTTTCATTAATGATGAATCTGAGCGAGCTAACTTTAGGCATGAAAATGCAGTTTCTAGTGCTCTTTGCACTTCCATGAAATTTGAAGTATTTTCAGTCATAGATTTTTAGCCCTTTCATATTGCCCGTCATTTTGCTTACAAAGGAGAATGAAGGTGTTTGTCACTGAAACTCACTAACATG
>NW_022900926.1:57814917-57829157 GCF_012274545.1 Fukomys damarensis | reverse complement strand
ATATTATATATGTAAATATATAAAATATATAATATATATAAACTTTGTTACTGATGATTGTAAGAATTTTACTAATAACTATGTTTTCTAAAAAGACAAATGATTCATTTATGTGGTATCTAAACTCTTTCAAGCACTTTATATTATTCTTTCCACAACTGGAAAATCTTGGCTTCGTTCCAGAACCACGGGGGGAGGGGAAATCACCCTCAGTATTCAGTGCTAAAGATTCATGAGACATCCAGGCATCTGAGACAGCCCAGTGCGAAACAGAAGAAAAGTAAAAACACGTCCTCTCCAACCACTCCCTCCTTCCACTTTCTCACAATCCAAATATCATATTCCATTATCAGAAGGTCCATTTTTATTTTGCTGCTAAAATGGCCTAACTGGAGGGGAAAAATGATAAAATGATAAAAGGAGCGTTCTGTAAATCATCCTTCAAAAGCTGTCCGGAGAGGAACGTGATATACCTCAGCATCTTAAGTGTTTAGCAAATAATTTCTGTGGTGCATTCTAGATGTAACTCTTCCTCTTTTACCTAATTACCAAAACATGTGCTGCAGTTTGCAGAACTTCGCCACTCTCATAACTTTTCCTGAAATTCAGCCAACCAATGATAATAAAGCCGTCACGAGATTAAAGGGGGCTGCAAGTCATTGCCTCTGACATTTATATGTAACATGGGAAATGCAAACAACGATGAGGAGTTATTAGTAATATTATTGGCTTTGAATCCTTGAAAAAAAGAGTGTTAAGACATTTGCCTTGATGAGGGAGGGTGAGAATGAAGTAAATCCAAATCTCATCCTCCTTTGGTCTGGAACCGGAAACCAAGCCCGAGAAAGCACAAGGGGCCAGCCACCCTCTCCTGCAGGTGGCATCGCTGTGAGCTTTGGGCCTCTGACACCAGCCTTCAGAAGGAACAGTCTGAGTTGCGGGGAGAAGGAAGTTGTGAAACTTTACCTCTAACCCTTGTGCCCTTGCTCAGGGCCCCTTCCTGACCTGGCCTCCTGGTGCTGATTTCAATGCTGACTTTGGGCTTGAAAAGGTGCAGCTTATGCAGGAGAAGCAGAATGCTCCTCTGAGGTTTTGCTTCTATGGCGAAGTTTCTTTCTGTTCAGTGAAAGATATTGAATTAGGAAAGAGAGCTTGGAGAAATATACTATTATTTTTTTAAAATAACTATGGAAAACCCATGTTTTGTTATTACATTTTATCCTTACTTTTAAAGTTATTCTTTTTTCTTTTCCTTAGGTTTGAGGTGTATCAAGAGGACAATCATCGTAGGGCTAGACCATTTGTCCTTTGCACCCCCCCAATACACACACACACACACACACACACACACACATGTACATGCACAATTATGTGCAGGATGTACATTATCTTTCTGATAGACTTGCATCCTAGTATGATTTGGATGCTTACTTCATCAAACACGAAAGTTCTTAAAATTTTAAAACATTTGGTTCTGATGTTCCATAATAAATACGGCCTCTGGAATTGGCAAAAGAAAACAGTTGTGGCTACTTGTAGCTGATATGCTGGTGATGTAAAACCATATTTCCTATTCTGGAAAATCCGATTCTGATAACACAGTACAGAGGCCTTTTTGATTGTTCCTCTTGCTCCTACTGTGGAAAATGTGGTTTGCATGAGATTAATGAAAAGATGCTAAACTGTGCAGGAGACAAGGTGCCTAAGGTTTGTAGGAAGAAATAAGAAGGGGAAAAGGGTATAAGATTCCTGAAACTTCCATTTCTGCTAATAACTATAATTATTACTAAATGAAAACCTACTGCATTCCAGGGATCATGGTAGGTACCCCCACAAATAGAATTGTAATTAATTAGAATTTAGTTCTTATCTCTTATGATCACATTTATGAAAAACAGTTAGTGTTTTAAAAGTTATTAAATATAAATTAGTCCTGATTTAAATCTAAGTTCGGAACTAACCATTTTCATTTTAGGGGTTAAAACAAACCTGAGCAATTTCTTATAGTGCTTGCTTTACATTATGAAGAAGAGTTAATTAAAAGGAGCTTCAGTCTATCAGTGATCCAAGATAACTGCTTATTTGTAAAAGACCACAAAGTATCATCTTAGTTACGAGATTATTACTTCGTGTTGTATTCCACCGTCAATAGAAGTAGTTCCTCTTCAGCTCAGGACCTTGCTGTCACTGGGAATGGCTGCTGATTAGATCAGGGAAGCTCTGATCTTCACCATGAGCATCATTTCCTGACTCCAATGTGTATCCCTCAGCTTGGTGTTACAGATCCTTCATCTCATGAGCGTAGATTTTCTGGCTTCCACCACTGGCCTTTGTGCCCTCCAGGTGCAGATCCTTAATATGGACAAGCATGAGAGATTGCCATGGGCGCTAGGCCACTGGGTGTCATGAGGAGGACATTGCCTTGGACCCTAAGCCTTTAGCTTGATTTGTGTGGGAAACTGCTGGGATCCAGGCCCTCAGCTGAATGTTTTGGGCTTCTATTGTGTGGTTATTCTCTTGCACTCCTTTGAACTTGACTCCGGGTAATTATCATAAAATAACCTTAGAAGTTAATAAAAAAAAAGTAGCTCCTATCCAAAGTTGGTGTACAAAGTGTCACTGCCTCTACATTTGAATCATGGAAAGAGACAATTATTTTAAGTTAATAAAAAACCTAGAGGAGAGGAGATTTGAAAATAGCTGACTACATATAAAATCAGAATGCTTAAAAATACTAATTTTGAAATATTAAATTCACAAGGCTGAGAGGGATTTCATTTTGGATCTAGAAGAATTTAATCAACCTAAAATAAATTAGACTAGAGATATAGTAGTATGTACACTGTCATCATTGGCTTTGTACTTAAGTTAAAATTTATCAGCGATTCAATAAAGTTTGAGAGAATTAGGTACTGTATACAAAATAGGCATCAGTAGGATTTCATCAGAGATTGGCTTCTTAAATAGTCTCCTTCAAGCACATCCTTTATCACTGATGTTTATTTATTATCCTGGCTGTATGTGAAATGATTGCCTGTTCACAATGTACCCTATCTGATGTTTAGGTTATTCTGCCATTTTTTAATAGCTATATTAAACTGGCAATAGTGTTCCATGTGAAGAAAATACCATCAAATGCAAAACTTCAGAGATGAGAAATCATCACTTTTCATTCAAATTGTCTAAATAGGAAGAAGATGATTCAATGAGGCATATAAAATGACTCAGAATTACCAAATACAAATTTTTAAACGTCATGCCACAGAGTCATCTTTGTATGTGTGGTCAATTTATGTCAAGTAACAGGATTCCAAGGTAATCAAAGAAACATTGAAATGTGACATTTCAAAGTTCTAGAGAAAAACCTCTTTTAAGCATTTACTGCAGCAGCTATGACTTTGGGGACATGCTCGATGTGCATTTTCACATGACCTTTTCAGGGTTAGGAGTAAGACTAAGAAGTTTTACCAATAAGAGAGAAGAAAAGAGTCAGGCAGAGGGGCCAAGCAGAAGTGCAAATAATGAATACAAGTTGGAATGAAGATATTTAAATTTGAATACTGAGCTAATGATTCAATTACTTTTCACTTTGTTAAACTACATTAATCCTTCTTTATCAAGTCCTCATTTTGAAGTCCTTTAAAATGGAAAATGCAAAGGATTTTAAAGAAAAATTCTACGAGCCAGAACCTTTAAAAATCATCAATGCTTCCCAAATACATCAAATGCATAGTGCATATTGAAAATGGGGTGGGTGATGGGTAGATATTGTTTTAGAGATCTCAGGACATGAATAGGAAAGTTGAAATGGCCATATAGTCTTGGGGAAGGGGCTCCTATCTGAAGCTGGCATACAAACTGTGTACTCCTCTATATTTGAAATATGGAAAGAGACAATTATTTTAAGTAAAAACACACACACACACACAAAAACAAAAACAAAGTAGAGGAGAGGGGATGTGAAAATAGCTGATTATATAAAATGCTTAAAAATATTAATTTGGAAATTTTAAAATGACAAGGTTGAGTTTTCCAATTTTCTTCTTTTTACATCCTTTTTAAAATCTTTATCTCTTTAAATTTATAAAATGAATCCAAGTGATTTAAATCTTCAAACTTAGATTATCTTGGCATCTTTGTTATTTTAAGCATTTTATTAGACATTTATGCATACCTGATGCTACTCTAACAAGTTAAAGTGGAAGTCTTTGCACTGAATATTTACAATTTAACAGATGTTGAATCGATTCACAAAATATATTAAGAGCATGAAGAGAAATTGAAAATTGCTAAAGAAAATTATCCACAGGATAGCGAAAACATAACCAAGGCAGTCTAATGACATAGGGTCAACTTAGCAGTTGGAATTAATTAAGATTTTGAATTTTTAACAGAAATGGATTTTATTTCAAATACAAATCAAAACTCAGAAGCTGTTAAGGAAGACAGAGTAATGGTCCTTGGGAATCTACTTTAATTTGGTTCTTTTTTAATTATACTGTAATTGCTTTTTCACATATATGTGTGTGTGTGTGTGTGTGTGTGTGTGCCTTAAACTATTGTTTTTCTTAGGTATGTTAAGCGATTTTCAGTGAACTAGTGTTAATATCATTCATTTTTAAGTTATACCTTCAATTAACTAGGCTACAAGTTAGCATAGTACAGTTCTATTTTAATGTGAACTGGGAAAATGACTATTTGCCATAATGTAGAACTAGCAATTAAATAGAATGGATAGCTGTAAGGGAGGAGGGGACAGAAGAGGGCTAGGTGAGGAAGAAGTGGAGAAAGAAAGACACCACCACTGTAGTTGCATGTGATAAAGAATAAGTAAATTAAAATCTCTTACTTGTCAAAGTAGGTTTTCTTAAATGCATTAGCTGGAATATCAGAGGTTCTTTTGAGTGGACTGGGTTTTGCAGTGATTGTCAATATACAAAATAATTTTCATGTACAATATCTGATTTGATCTAGAAATTATATTTTATTCTATGAGGGAAACAAGGTACTAAATATAATTTTTAGGTATAAAGATAAGGTCAGGGTAAAATATTAGGCATGAAAATGAGGAATCACTTAGGTGAAGTTGGATCAGGTTGTGATTTGTAATTGATACAAATGAAAGAAATAGTGCCTCTGATTTTATAAAACTGAGGGATATGATGAAGATCAAGAAAATAAACTCTGAAGTCCTACTGCTTGGATGACAAAAAAAAAAAAAAAAAAAAAAATTAAAGCCTCCGTGACTCTGTTTCCACAGTGGCAATGTGAATATAAGTATAATTACTTTGAGGATAAAGGTGATAATGAAAACAAAAATTTTAAGTTAGTTTGTGGTACTTCTGTGCTAAGTATTAGTTACTATTAGTTATCTATATTTTCTCAGACTGCATATACCTTAGAGATTTCTCATTTTAGAGTAACATAACTGTGACTCCTACAGGGCATCTATGGGAAGAATGGAAAAGAGCTATTTTAGGGAATTTAGTGGAAAATTCTGGGAGTCTTTTTGAAATATGTAAAGACAGAGAGTACAAGCTCTCAGGCTACATAGTCAAGAATACATCGTATTTCTTCACTTATTAGGTTTTAGGAAATAACTTATCCCATTCTGTCACTATATCAAGAGCTTTGAATATCATTATTTTTAGCAATGTGTTTTTTTTAATTATAAACATTTCCTTTTTTAATACAGGCAAATGAATACATGAGTGATACTAGAAATCCAGATATGTATAATTTATAATCCAAACAAAAGCCTTTTTATTTACATATTGGATTTGGGGGAAAATGGTTAATCTACAACTCAGCTAATACATATAACTTTAAAAAGAAAAGATTTTCAATTTGTCATTATATGCGTAGTGACTGTAAACGTTTAGTTAACTAAGTGCTGGTAATATTTTTCACCTACTGATCATGTATTTCCTAAATAATTTATTACATAAAACTGATTAAAGGTGTATGCTCTCTTTTTCCCTGGCTCAAATATGGTTTATTCCACTTCATTTTGCCTTATAACAGCTTTTGAGGGATCAAGCTACTTTTATTTCTGACTCTCAAACCTATAGTAAAATGAGAAAGCACCACATCTTTGATCCCCACAGAGCAATTAGGCTTAAAAACATTGGAGTCCATTATTTTATTGATGTAGAGTGTAGAGTGTAGTTTCTAACACATGGTTCCAACAAATCTTATTCCTGAGAAACTCCAATGCCAAACATTTACAACTTTCACCAAATTAATAATCCTTGCATTCTTTGAGAAAACAATTAGAAATGTGGAACTGATTAACTTGCAGCAGGGTTTTTTTTTTTTTAATCAAAGAGTCTAGCAAAAGCTGAATATTTTTACTTCAGTGGAAAAAACTGCAAAAATAAAGGACACTGGAAATAAAACAAAGGACACAAAAATCTACAGTTGTGAATGTTCTTGGAAATACTATAATACTTCAACAAAAGTTAACTTTTAGTTAAGACTGCCATTTGTTACACATTAAATCATTGCTGAGAAGCCTTACAAAGTCAATATTGGGTATTTGTTTTCTAAGACTTTTCCCCCACAAGTAAACACTTTACATCCTTGATTAACATGTCCCAGATTGAAATAGTTAAAATGGAAAACATCAAGATATATGCTGCTCTTTAAAAAAGAACTACTTTCTTTCATTACTTCACAATGATCCTCTCAGAATTAAGGGAAGAGGGCCAAGAGAATGCATCACCAGAAACTTCAGGTGGGACCTGAAGAATTTTCTTTTCTTTAGGGCCTGGCAGTCATAATTATGTTTCCAAATACCAAAAGATCATTAGTCACATCCATAAACAGTGGTACTATTTTGTTCGAGCTCTGGAATCATGATTAATGTTCAGACATTCTAAAAACATGTTGTTCTTTGCCATATTTTCCCTTTAAAGTGCTCACAGTTGTCTTCTGAAAGAAATCTTTGCTTTATTGACAAGGTTGCTAACCTGATTTAGTGACTAACAGGTGGGACTCAGTACAGATGATTTTTTTTTCCTGGTACCAGGGATTGAATTTAGGACTTTGCTCATGAGAGGCAAGCCACTGAACTAAATCCCTGGCCCTGTGAAGATTTTTGAGAACAAAAACTTGCTTATATTTCAGGAATGCTTCTTTGACATTTTCTTACATTTGTACATGTTTTCTGCTTCTGCATGTTCATATGGTTAATTGATACATATGTATTATAGCCTAATCTTTCACATTTGGCCATTGATAATCAAATCTCCTTTATGCATAATCTTTTAGAAGAAATGGATGAAAAACAGCAGATAGTCTTTCTACAGATTGAATTTATGCACAATTTTTGGAAAACATATGTCTTTATGAGTAATATTTTCTGACATTAATCTGCTCTACACCCTGTTAAATATTTGACTACATTTTTTTACTTAGCCTCTAAAACTTATATAAGATGTTTAAATGACCACCTGGCAATGAATTTTTGTATCAAAACATAATAGTTCACTCATCCCTGAGTACAACCCCACTGTGGTGGAACAGCAAGAGAACATTCACATTTCTTTAAAGAAATGAAGTGGAAGTGAATGGAAAGGTGAATCTAAAGCAAGACTTCTCGAATTCCATTTGGAAAGCTTTTTGTTTAATTCTAAACCAAAAGGCACATGTTTCTCTTTACCACCAGATAAGATTGACCCCAAAAGGCTAGTCACCATCAATGACTGCATTTTCTAAAAATTCAAAGGTCATGTGAAGTTAAAGATTCATCACTGCTCTTGAAAAAGTGTATATAGGTAGACAGGAGGTGAGGAGAGGGTCATTCATGCATGCAAAGCACTTTGAAGATAAAAAGCTCTAATGAGGGTTAATAGTGATGATGATAACCTTAATAATACACTCTTCAACATTTAGCTAGCTACCTCCTCCACTACATTTTGGCGTTGTAGGATAGAATGGTTTTGATTAAAAAACAAGTGCCATATTAGCTGAAGAAGAAAAATTTGTGTGCTTAAATCATTAGTAGGTGGCGCAGAAGCTAAAATCTCAAAAACCCTTAATGTTTATCTTCAGACAGGTGAAGATAAGCATGGCTAGCACTGGATAAACACTAAGTACATCAACCAAATTCCTATCTACTTTATAAAAGTTGGAAGGAAAGAGGGGGATTTTTTCATATTTTACCTATAGAAATATTTTTTTATAGAAATAGAATTTTTTAGGGATGGCTAGGTGGCATCGTATTTATAGATTGTACACCGTGAAAGTGTTGTGTGGGACTATTTGTGTCCCCTCACTCAATCTCTTTCCCTTAGTGTAACGGTGTTCGGAGGTAAAGCCTTTGGGAGGTCATCATTAAGTTTAGGTGAGGTCTTGTGGGTGGCATGTTTATCCCTATTACAAAGGAGAAGAAACCAGAGAATCTCCTTTCTCCACTTCATGAAGAGTGTGCCAACAATGGACTTTAGTCTGTTCTTCCACAGACACCAGAAAGAGCTCCAGTTGCCCTGGACTACAAACCCCAGAAGGTAACTGGAGCAGTCCTGCTAGCCTATCTTCCCATCTCTGAGGGCAGTAGGCACTGGGCGATAATAGGCTCAGTCACATAGCAGTTCGCTTACCTCTTCAACTGGAGAAGCCTAGCGTGGGATACATTTAATTTCTTTCCTAAGAGGATCTTGAAGCCCTGAGAGAAATATATTAACATAATACTACTGGTCTTTTTTCATCTCCTCTACTGTTCATTCCCTGGGGAGACAGAGAAACCAAAGCCAGACCTAACAGATATACTCAGAGGTGAAGTGACTAGGTCCCTCCTCCCTTTCCTTTCTTTGGGTATGAGTGAGCTTTGCAATCCTTGCTATAGGACACAACCAGCCCTTTCAGTGGACACTGAGTTTCAAGCCCACAGCGCTGCCTGGTGGATGGGGAAAGGAGAATGTTTTCTGGGACAGAGCAAAGCCTAACCTTGATTATCAATAGTATAGGGAGGCTCAACTATGCTGCTTATATAAACTATATTCTCTGATCTCAGCTGTGACAGTAATGGTAACTTTAGTTTGCCATCTTCCCGACATTCTTGCCCTGTTTTTCTGTTTGCTTCAAGTCCAGTTGAAGAACAGGCCTATTATTACTGAGAGATCAAATCTTCAATATTATATGTATATTGAAGATGCCACAAATCTTCAGCTTATATTCAGCACAACCCTTAGGTAGGAAATCTTTCTCAGATATAACATCAATAGTCTCTCCTGCCAAGTGTATGAAATGAATTAGTGCCAAGTTTAGAAATACATCTATTATGAGAAGATAACATAATGGTTGGTAATAAAATGACAAATTATTGGCATCAACAGAAGCTGAATGTCGTTCTCTGATCATATTCATTTAATCACTTTTTCCAGTATTAAATAAGTGGACTGTAGTGGCACATGTGGTAATTGGCAGAGCCAGGATTCTAACTAATTTATTTGGATACAAAGCTCAGAGACAGCACCCCTATGTCATGCTATTTTTCAGATTACTTTGCCAGTGAAGTTAATATGTGTAGCAGCAGGGATATATTGCATCACTAAAGATGTTACTTTCTTCACATTTTTTGTCTGCATAATTTAAATTACCCTAGAGGGAAGTCAGCCTCTTGTTGGACACCTAATACCCCAATTCATTTTTCTTGTTTCATGAAGATTAAGATTCGATGAATGCTGTATTGTAGGTGTGACATTGTTTCAAACCAGGAGAAAACACAGGGCGATGTTCGGCAAGAATTTACACATGCCCTGTATCTTTTCTAGCATAAAATAATAGGTATGATCAGAATATATGGTGAATGTTTCAGTTAAAAAGTATTGCAGTAAAAGACCCATAGCCATAAGTTTCCCTTAACTGAGTCTCCTTCCCTTTGAACACACTTACTGAATCATTCTTGGTATTTCTGAAACAATTCTGGAAGTCCTCTCTTGTATGATCAAAACTTATCAAAGTGGTGATAAAAATACTGTAAATTCTGCTGAGTACCATGCAACCAAAGGCATTTCATAAAAACATTACAATATATCCTTACCTGTCTTACCCACAGGATCTGGTACTCTGTGATATATGGCTCTTCACCAAAGTCATCACATGACCATGAAAGGTAAATGTCTCAAAAGGATTCAGTACATTAAGGCAGCCACAATAACACAAGTAAAGGCACTCAGGAAAGTGGACTTCCAGATCTACATCCAACAGTAGAAAGAACAATAGATAAGTATGAAGTGAGCGTAAATATTTTGAGAGGTATTAATGGCAGTATGCCTTTTATTATGACACATTTTTAAAAATTAAGCATTTACTGTATTTTTCCTACTAATTTATATATATATATACCAGGGATCAAACTCTGGTCCTTGCGCTTGCAAACAGGTGGCAGAACCAGTGAGCGAAATCCCCAGCCCATTCACTGTGATTTTTCAATCACACCTCTTAACACAGCAATGGAGTGCTGTGATGCAGTGCTCATAAGGACATAACTGTGTAAGATGATTAAGAATATCTCTTAAAAAATAGAAGTAATTATACAACTCAAACTTTTGTAAGATTACTATATACAATATAGATTAAAATCAGGTGAAATTAGCACAACCCACGCAATTTGGAGTCTCTTCCATTTGTCTCACAATCAAATCTATTGGGAGACTAGGGTTTACATTAAAAATTTAGTTTCACATGGTTCATTCTTCCTTGAAAATGCATTTGCCTATCATAGGCAGACTAATGCTTTACATGAAAAATGAGGTTTATAATGTATTATGGAATAGCACTAAATGCTTTACTTTCTTAAAAATATTTCCTTTTACCAGTACAGTATAGTGTGCATAATTTAAACTCTAGGCCTATGCTAAATCTATATATTTAATGTTAATTTGTTTGTCACCTCACAGAGGATGCAGAGCATTTTAAATCAAAAACATTTTTAAAAATTTTATCTTAATTTATTATGATACATTGTGGTAGATACTTCACTTTGTGTCACATTTGAAGCAGGAAATTGTGATATTTATTACCTAATATGTATTAGTGATTATCATAAATCAGAAAACAGGTACCATTAAAAATTTCTCAGCAACACATAACAAGTATTACTTGTCCTAATTTATAGAAAATAAAACTCAGAGAGGTTAAATAAAATTACCAATATAACCCAGCTAGTTGACACACAAGAGGATCCAAGATGTGTGAAGTTTGTACATAATCTATGCTTTTATTCACAAGGATATTTTAACTCCCTGTATGCTAAAGATTGAATTAATCATTTCCTAGTGGTGAAAAATTTCTACATCCCTCATTCTTTAATAAAGAATTTCAATCCTTCTGAGGTTTTTCCTGTTAGTGTAATTTCTTTTTCAGCCTTATAATTTCTCAGTTCTATCCCTAGAATCCTTGTAACTGCTAAACTGGATTAAGGACTTGAATCCAGATAAGACTAAAGATTAAGAAGCTAGAGGATAACAAGGTAAACATTTAATAATTTTGTCCTCAGAGTGAAAATATGTAACACTCAATTCAGAGAAATGGGCAAGAACAGTATGGCAACAGCTTTATGTCTTTCACGAATGTAAAGCTACTTCAGTATCATAATAATTAAAGTATTTTCTCAGGCTGTAATTTTTGTCCCTTAGAATTTGATAAATTCCTATACATCTCTTGGGTCAGTGAATTGAATCTCGATAAGGGCATGGTGACACCATAGCAATGATTTTAAATTGTCTTAATCCTGTAGGACTGTACTATGACTGTGAAAGTATTTATCTTATCATTATTAGAAATTTCATTATTTTCATTAATTGCTCTGTACTTAAAGGAAAACACACAGATTCAGTTATAAAGTGAGCTAATAGAGAGTTTTGTTTTAAATGTAAGAGCTAATTGCATAAAAACTCAAGATCTAAGTTTTTAGTTAAAAAATACATTTAACCTAAGTATATTCTCAAAGAAAAAAATGATTAAATAAATGAGATAGATTATCTTAGTATATTATATGTGTTTGTCACCAAGTCTACCTAGGAGAAGAAAATCTTTTCCTTTTACTTCTTAGTTTCAGTGGCTGGAATTAAGAGTCAAATTTACAAAAGATAAATTAACAGTAGAAAAACATAATCTTATTTGATGTTGATAATTTTACACACAGACAGAAGCCTTCTTATGCAAGAAACTATGAACCCAAAAAGTGAATAGTCTTTAGCTAGCAAGAGCTAACACCTGCTGATTGCTTATATCTATTTTATCAAAGCAGAATAAATTGCAGACCTGTGATAACACAAAAGAGGAAAAAAAAGACTTGGCTGTGGGCAATGAACCATAGAAAGTAATGAGAAAAACAGGAGGAAAACTAATGGCAGATAAGGGTTATTTTAGTAGTTTTGCTTGTGTAGATTCATCTTGACATCGACTTCCAATCTCAAGTGATGAGAATGTTCTCCTCTCTCTCTCCCTTCTCTCTCATATAGGGATGGTGCGTTCCTTACAGAAAGCTCATGCCTTGCTATTAGGGAAAAGCTGAGTTCAGAGAGCCTTTCCAAATCTGTGATCTCTTAAATACTTTGAGCTCAAATAACCAGCATGCCAAGGTGACTTATTTTAGGATAGCATATTTAGAACCTCTTAATTTGCAAATGATGGCATTTATGGTCTTCTTAGATTTATTATCTCCAGTGTTTAGAATTAATGGTTTGGTATACTGGGTAGTTCATGTGCTATTTTTCTTTAATTTTTTTTCTTTATTGGTACATTTTAGCTATACAGTACAGTTACATTCATCATTGGGATCTTGTACCTTTACATGACATATCTTGGTTCTTATTTTCTCCCCATTCCCCTGGCCTGCTTTACCTTCTCTGCCCTTCCCTATTTATAAAGACTTTGTTTCCAATTTTTTCCTTTTCCCTTCTTACTTTTCCCCTACCCCTCCCACTTCCTCTATACCTTTAGACCTATTTTCCTATTACACAATATCAAGTATGCATTTTGATCATTATTACACTTCTTGGGGGGAACCAGGGATTGAACTCCAGCCCTTGTACTTGCAAGGCAGGCAGCAGAACCACTGAGCCAAATTCCAGACTTTTCCTTATTTACACTTTTAGTATATCATACCAGAGAAACTATTTGGTATTTGCTCGTGTGTGCTATTAATTTCACTTAAGAGTATGACCTCAGTGTGCATCCACTTAGCTATAAATATCTCTAGTTTCTCATTCTTTTTCTTTAGATTATTTAAGCTTTATTTCATATTGTCACACATTTAGATTTGTCTATTCTTGAAAAGCATAAGTTCTTTTGTATTTAAACTATCTATAAGTAATTTTTACATTGAATGCTAACTTGATTGTTATACATGGGTTTGAAATTCAAAATCATTTTTACCAGTAGCCATTATTTCTTTGTGTTAGAGTATCTAGCCAATAACAAAACTAATTTTAGTAAGATCATCAAGCTTTTGGAGATAGCCTTTACAAATATTATTTCTCTCAAACTTTAGGATATTATTTTTAGTTATTTTAGAAATCTCAGTCTTGTATTTCAGCATTAGTCACTATTATTTCCTAAAGAAGTGAGTGGGTCCTTTTGATCTTTGACATTTCTTCAAGTCTGGGCTATTTTTAACAATAATTCGTTATTTTCTCTATTAATTCATTTTCAAATTTTCTTTCCTGTGTTTCTTATGACCACACTGTAGAGACCCTATTATATAAATCTTTTGGATTTTTGCTCTTAATGCCTTGAACTTTCTAACTTCGGCTCCTTGTGCTTGCAAGGCAGGCTATGGAACCACTGAGCAAACCCATGGCCCATTTTTCACTTTGTTCAACTCTACCTTTTTAATGGTCATTGTTGAGGTTTATCAGTTACATCAGTTATTGGCTGTTTCCTAATATCCACTCTATTTTTCTCCTTTATCTTTTACTTTGTCTTACTCACTTAGTAATTGAAGTAATTTAATTTGCATCATCACTAATTAGTTCCTTTATTGCATATCTGTCATTTAATGAATTCCATGTTTCTTTAAATATCTTTAAGGTTAACAATTGTACTTTCTTTTACTTTTTATGTTTATTTAAGAATTAAATTTAGAAGGTGGGTGTGGCGCACACCTGTAATCTCAGCACTTGGGAGGCTGAGGCAGTAGGATCACCGTGAGTTGGAGACCAGCCTGGGCTACATAGTGAGTTCCAGGTCAGTCTCAACTACACAGTGAGACCTAGTCTCAAAAAAAAAAA
>NW_022900926.1:57724510-57814835 GCF_012274545.1 Fukomys damarensis | reverse complement strand
CAAAAAAAAAAAAAAAAAAAAAAAAAAAGGAACAATAAAAATTAAATTTAGGGCTGGGGATTTAGCTCAGTGATGCCTCTGCTGCCTCGTAAGTACAAGGTCCTGAGTTCGATGCCCAGCAAGAAAAAAATAAATAAATTTTATTTCTCAGTCTCATGATGTTGATTTTTCTCAGATATTTTTTGTTGTTTAGTGGTCAGGCAGTACTGTGTTTGTTAAAAAGAAACAGTTGCCCGTATTGAATAAAGGCTGTGGGAATTTATCTTGTTGGCTGGGAAAGAACACAGGCAAGCTCGTGGTGACAGAAACTGATAGCATGTCCTCTGGGCTTTTGTAACTCTCAGGAGGTTTGTTACTTTTTGAACATGCATATTAAAAATTATTATCATCTTTATAATAAAAGTTTCTTCATTTCTAGATATTCAGGCTAAATATCTATTGAATAATTTAATGGATCAAAATGTAAACATAATTTAAGATTTAATTTTGTAAAATAATTATGTTAAACCAGAATTTATTACACAGCATAATAAATTTACTATGGAATACATATACAGATAGATAATCTCCAGATTTTAGAATTACAACAAACTAAATCTAAGTCCTAAGTCTTAACTCTTTCTATCCTGAAATATAATTTGAGCAAGGTACTTGTCTTTTCTGCATCTGTTTCCTTTCCTGTAAAATGTTATTAAATAAAAGTCAATTTTGTGTAAATATAAAAGTGCAACAATGTTACTGTCATACTAACGCATAGATCATATTTGATGTGAAATTAATGCTAGTCACCTTTTCAGTGTACATTTACGTGGACAAAACTAGCATAAGTTAGGATAATCGAGTGCACCTTACTTAGATTGTTGAATAAGAGATGCAGCCATGAATTCAATATTAAAGTCATAGATATTTCTGTTGTTATATGAAGAAAAGTAATTATTTCTTTAATATACTGTATATGACTGAATCATCCAAAAGAACAAGGGATAGCTACACAAGTACCCATCAAAACGTGCATGTCACATGCCAGTTTTTCAATATTAGAATCGGCCAGCTAATATTTAATGAGTGACTACTGTGTTCCAGGCACTCTTATAGGTTTTGCAAAGAGAGATTATCAAGTGTGTATTCTCTCTGAAGTTAATGTAGAAGCTGTTCGGAAAGGATACACAATAGATTTCATTTCTGAGTCTGTCATTAGTCCTATAAGTAATACCCAATCAGATATCCAATGTCATAGGAGGGACACTGGGAATTCCTCTTCTTACCTAAAACACCATCCCCCTATTAAATGTAGATATACCTGATATCAGTTTCATACTGTTGTGGGAAGCTTTCTCATTGTATTCTCACTCTTCTTTATAAAATGTAAACATTTAGAGAAACACTGAGTCATTTACCAATTATAGGGTTCATAAAAATTGATCGGTAATTTAATTATCTTTCTTTGAGTCAATAGAGAGGTGAGAAAGCCTGGAGGCATTGACTTTTTGAGAAAAAATGAAATGAGAATCTCAAGTGAGATGAACATTACAATATAGCATGGAACTCGAATAGTTGTAAAGATTGTATTAAACAAATAACATTCCTAATTTACAATTGCTCCATTCAATTCTAGGATATTGAGTTCATGGAGGGTCCATGTATAAGACTCTTTCTCATGGGCCTCCTCCCCTTACTCATGTCTAAGCCCTGATAAGTTAGAAGTTCCTATATTGCTATTTGACCTTTTATTCCACTCATAAGTGCTCAAGTCTATTTACTCCTTAAAGGTCACAAAAACAAAAGTAGCAATTTTCCAAAATAAGCTATTTATTAGATTTATTACTCTAAAACAAGAGAATTATTAGATTTATTAGAAAGGATACTATGCAGTTGAAGTAAAATATGTGGTTAACTTCAGGCAAACTAATACCAGGTGCCCTTTGATTGGCCATCTGTCCCTTTTGAAAGCTCACACATTGGTTTCTGCTACACAGTTGACCTGGCTTTTTCCTCTACTCCATCGATATTCTGGGAAGGACAACTAGAGGTCTTAGGGTGCAGGAGATTTGAAAGTCTAATTCTTGATTCTGCCAAATCCTGAGATCTCTGTGAGGTTGCTGAATCAAGACTGTCTTGGCCTCTGCCTTCTCCTTATCCCTTCTTTTCCACCATCGCTTGCTTATCTAGATATGCACTGCAGTCATGTTGCAAATTGGTAATGTGTGATAATTTAAACTAAAAAACAACATTATTTTCTGGACTTGGAATCTGTGTTCAGTTGCCTTCTACTCAAGCAGCAACTTGATAAAAGGAGCTTCTGAGCAACATAAGTTACACAGTTTATCCAAGGTACACAAGGTCCAGCAGAACAATGAATCACTGTTCTTGTAATCTTTTCAGATTAAAAACAGGCCATTTCTCTGTTTACAAAGGCAGACTTAGTTGGCAAAGGGCAGGAGGATGTAGCATAATGGCTGTTTTCATGAAAAACGTCAAAGTGTGCTTTGGATAAATCCTTGAAAGAGTCCTGTGGGTTTACTTCAGGGGTGTGGTTCACCAACTCTCCTTGTCTAAGGGAAGCATGTATGAAAGACTTTCCCTTTTCCAAGGGACAGTATTGAGGGCACAGAAATAGATACCTGTTATCCCAACGCCTCAGAAAATGTGTCCTTTCATGTGGCTTCTATTTTTGGTTCAAATATTCTAACATGTTCTATGGTGATTGCAGGGCTTCCAACAACTATTTATGAGAATGCTACAATGAATCACTTTTGTTGTTTGCAACATTTCATTCATTTTTAAAGAAGAAAACTTTCATTTGTTATAGTAGTCACAATAGGGGAAATTTTGCTGCACAACTGAAATCTCAGTGAATTAACACACACAAGTTCATCCAAATTCTCCTGCATATAAGCAGCACTCCTGCTGTACATGCTGCTGCCTAGGGGATAATTTATGAAACCAGGTCCCTTCTAACTTTTCTCCTCTCTACGATATCAACACATGACTTCCAGGTCACAAAGAAGAAAAAGAGTGAATATGGAACACATTTTCTCTCCAATGCTTTGACTCATAAAAGATGAAGATGATTTATATACACTGAAAAGATCACATAACTCTGAAGACTGAAAGAGGAAGGGAAACGTAGGGCAGTTTGTAGATATTTGGGGAATACTCAGTGCCTGGACTTCATCAGGGCAAGGTACATACTCAGTCCTCTATTCTCCACTATTTGCAATATCTTCAAATTATCCTGTTCGCCTCATTATTGCTATGAGAAAAGACAAAACGGGGTAAACTCTCTGCTTACAGAAGTTGAATGCCACTAATCGTAATTAGTGATGAGATAATTTAGGGAAAAAATTTTCCCCATGACATTCTATTGCATAATATGCAACAACTGCTTTCAAATCATAGAGATGAATGATAACCAGAAAAGACGTTTGGACATTTATTTTGAAGACTAGGTGTTAGGAAGATGGCTAGTCCTTGAGAAATAAATTTCTATTGATGTTTTATTTTTTTTAAGCCAAAACCAAATCCATCCTACTTCCAGCTTTAAAATGATAGCATTCATTAAAGTCTGAGCAATTTCCTTTTTAGTCATTATTGAATTTTTAATAACATAATATTTGCATCCATGATATCATGTCTCCCCAGTTGTTGCCTCTCTATTATCGATAAATCAGGTCCAACCTGATTTATTAACCTGATTCTATGATCCTATTAATTGTATTGTCCACAGCAAAATTCCCACTACTTTGGAAATCAAAAATTTAAATATTTTTAGGAAAGATGCTCCTATTCAAAATTGGAAAGCCTCTGATAGTGAAAGGACAGGCAGTTGATAATATCAGTAATCATATGCTGGAATAAATGCAAGCACATTTAGAATTATTCTATGCAAGACAGAATATCATGTTCCGAAATATTTAACTCTCCACTCACATCCTTCTAATTATTCAGTTCAAGGGCATGCAGACTACTTATTCTTAGAGATTTATTATTGAGTCTTTCAATCAATTTATTTTACTATTCGTCTCTATTTTTCTTCTTTCTCCTGCCTTCAGTTCTCTTTGCCACTGTAGATTCCATGATTCACCCTCATAACTATTCCACATAAAGTATTAGCTATCTCCCTTTCTACTTTTTCCTGTGCACATACTTGGGATGAAAGAATCCCCAATGTGTATCTTCTCCACACCATCTCCTGTGGGTGCGTCTGGTGCTCCTAGAGAAAACAGCACATATGTACTTTATTTCATATCTACAAGTGAATGTGCCTTAACATTGTACTCAGTATTCTTTCTTCTCATTTTTCTTCTAAGCATCTATATGACCTCTGTGTTACGAAAATTCCATGTGCCATTATTTTCCTGACCACCACACTCATCTCTTTCTCCCAGGATTGATCAACCTTATAGGGCCACTCTGAATTCAGAAATCTGTGCAGAGACAGTAGATGCATTCATTGAGAGAATGTTATCCCAACATTACCCCCACCAATATAGACCTTCCTTTCTTTCTGAAGGGTAATCGCAGTGCTCAAATCTGCTTTAATCTCATTTTGCAGATCTCCGTGTAAGGCTCTGAAAGCACTTTCTCATTTTTTCCATTCTAATGTAGATTCCAGACCTTCCTCTCACAATATTCCTTCATTGGACTCTATTGTTTTCTTTTGTGCTTCTTATCACTCTGTGTTACCACATATTTGTTTGTCTTATTTATTATCTTTGTCCTTTATTTCTTAGTTACTGTCTATTCCTTTGTCTTCTGAAGAGTAAGAGAAGAAATGTTGGTTTTGTTTGCCAATATATCTGTCCCCATGCTTAGCACAAGACTTAAATGATTGAAAGAATGACCACCTGACTAGTGCGCTTGGCTGGCACCCTGCTGTGTTAAGAGGAAATGAGAAAGATACATGATATTCTAGCATTTAGTGCCATTTGGTGTAAGGATATCATATTCTAAGATAAATATATCAGGAAGTAGGAGAGTAGAAAGACTGTATATCTCAGAACATTTTTTACAAAATGCCCATTAGAATCTCACTGAGTACAAAGATCTGAACAGCATTTTAGTAACATGGAGTGGAACAAGAAAAATTTATACAATATTAGAGTACTTAGTGAATATGAGTATAATTTTTTTAACGACTAGGGATTGAATTTAGGGCCTCATCATGCATACTACCACATATTCTCCAGCCCTTCTTCCAATTTTATTTTTGAAGCAAAATCTCCCTAAATTGCCCAAGCTGAACTCAAGTTTATAATCCTCCTGCCTCAGCCTGCAAGTAACTGAGATTATAAGTGTGCACCAGCATGTCTGTCTTTAATGCTTTCTGAAAGATTAAAGGATTAAATCTATAGTTTCTTCTTCTTTTTTTTTTTTTTTTTGGTTTTTTGAGATAGGGTCTCAATGTATAGTTGAGACTGACCTGGAACTCACTATGTAGCCCAGGCTGGTCTCGAGCTCACAGTGATCCTCCTGCCTCACCCTCCCGAGTGCTGGAATTACAGGCCTGCGCCACCACACCTGGCTCTATACTGTTTCTGATTAGAGGTAATAGTTGCTATATGCTCAAAAGAAATTTCCAACCAACTTATATAAGTCGTTGATTGGATCTTTTAAAATAATTATTTATATTCATTAATATATTTATTATATTGAGTAATATATAAAATACAGCAAAGATAATAGATTTCTGTTTGGGAGATAAAGATGTTAATGACTTATGTTCTTGACTGATTAGATAGTAAATGACACTTGAAGTTTTAGATAATACACTGCAAAAAAAAAAGTGGAAAGCGAGGACTTGGGATTTAGCTCAGTGGTTCTGCTGCCCATCTCGGTAGCACAAGGACCTGAGTGCAGTTCCCGGTCCCGCCTACCCAAAAAGTGTAAAGTGTAACATTTCTGATAGCTCTAAATCACAATAACAAATAATTGTGCTTAAAGCTTTTCACCAGATGAGTTTCTCAAAAGTATCAGAGATATTATGGACCTTTCAGTCTCTAAATAAGCAAGATCTTGATAAGAAATAATATGTGAATGAATCAATTAAAAATTTTTAATGTATAGGCTTTCATATGTATTATTTTATTTCATTCTAAGATTAGTGTTATGATAGGCAATAGGCCTGCTATTAAATCCATTTAACAAATGAGATGAGCTGGGAGTGGTGGCACATGCCTGTAATCCCAGCACTCGAGAGGCTGAGGCAAGAGAATCGCTGTGAGTTCAAGACCAACCCGGGTTACATAGTGAGTTCCAGGTCAGTCTCAACTACATAGTGAGACCCTGTCTCAAAAAACAAAACAAAGAAACAAACAAAAAACAAAACAAAACAAACGAAATGACTGCAAGTCATAGTTTTAAAAACTCAGTGTCTTAGGTATTGTTGATGGTAATGAGAAGAAACATACACAGTCTTGCTCGCTGATATATGAAAGTTTTCCCAAGTATACAAGGAATTTTCAAGGAAAAGAGGAACTAAGAATAGGGCTGTAACTCAGAGGAAGCTGGGAAGTCACCAAGATACCTAATCACATGCCTTTCTCTCTGACTACATGTTCTCTTATTGCTGTTTCTCATACTCCATAAATTTCTGTCTTCTTCTTTTTGAAAAATACCTGCTTTCTCCTGATGTTACTACACAATGAATTTTGCTTTCTGGTATATTTGATTTGTTATAATTCCAAGGTCCATTTGATACACTACATATGACAATTACAGAGATCATTTGAATAAAATTTTGATTCTAATTATGGTAAGAAAATATATGACATTTAAACCAGGCAACAAACATGAGTGACATAGTATTCAAATATAATCATCTAAGCATCTAAGAAAGTACAGAAGTGACTCTTTTGTGGTCTGAGGATAAGACTGTCAAAAGCTCATCTAAGTTCACAGTGCCAGTAAGTGATAAAATAGAAGTAGGAGAATTTTCAGTATCTGATCAGTGTTCATTCGAATATAAGATTGGTTAATGACTATGTGTCAAGGACTATGTTACACACTAGGTTATATTCCTGAACAAAACCAGGCCCTTACCCTCATGAATCCACTAAAGGAGGCAGAGAGTAAAAATACAATTGAAAAGAGAAATGTGTTAATTATAATGAAGAAATGGTACATGGGTATTCCGTGATGAAGATGATTAGGAAAGTTACAGGATACGGAGAAAGGTGTTAGAGCTGATATGTTAGTAGAACAAAGGTGGAAGAAAAGAAAACATTTGGAGGAAAAATAAGCAGGCCAGAGTGGGGGAAAAAAGCTTTGGTTATGTCTCCTGAGAATATCTGAAGGTGAAATTTTGAAAGAGGAAGCGCTAGGATAGTGATTATATCTTAAAAAGACCATCTTGAACTCAGTGTTGGAGAATGGAGTCAGTGATAATATAGAGATGAAAGCAGAGGTTATCTGAGGAGTGATGGAGACATTTAAGTCTTTAAAGATTAGCCATGGTTAATGAATGATTTCCTCATGACCCTGTGGAATAGTAAAACTAGGATATAGTAGCCTTTATTCTTTTTCCCTACTAAGGCATTATTCTTCTCATTATTAATAATAAGAGTTAGGGTGACAAGAAGAGTATATTTTAAAGAATTCCCATGCACAAGGCAGAAAGCACTGGATCACAAACACCTTGGTGGGAGGCAGAATGCTCAACCAGTTTTAACTACCACAGAGTTTTCAGCACAAAGAATGTGACTGCTAGTGCAAATTAATATTCTGTACCAGTAAATAACATTATTTTTCCATTGATGAAGACTGAACCCAATGTCTTAGCACTGAGCTGCATCCCCAGGGCCTCATTAAGTCACCAAGTTTCCCAGGCTGGGCTGGAATTTGAAATACTCTTGATTCAACCTACAGAGTGCTGGGATCACAGGCACGTGCCACCACACTCAGCTACGAAATGACTTTCTTTTTTGTTATTGATTTTTTTTTTGTACTGGAGATTGAACTCTGGCCCTTGCACTTGTGAGGCAGGTGCTCGAACCAATGAGCTAAAACCCCAGCCCTGTTGGTTGTTTCTTTGATACATGGTTTCCTTACATAAACCAAGCTGGCCTTGAACTCACAGTGATCCTCCTGCTGGGGTCACAAGTGTGTATCTCTAAATAACTTCTGCTTTTATTTTTTATTTTTTTGGTCCCAGAAATCAAACTCAGTACCTTGTGTTTGAGAGGCAGGCGGGGTGCCGCTGAGCTAAATCCCTACCCCTCTAAATAGCTTTTGGTGTTTTGTTTTGTTTTTTTTCGTACCACGATTGAACTCAGGACCTTGTGCTTGTGAGGTAAATAGCTTTTAATGAAGCTGTATTCCTCAAATTTATTTGCATTTGTCCATTCTAAAAATATTACATATGTGTACATTAAAATTAATTTTTACATTTTTTCAACAAATCTTTAATTTTAATCTAAAACATTAGACATTTTGCTTCCCAAAAGATTTCCCCCAACCACACTGGATCAACTTTTTATTTCTCTGGAGAATTTTTCCCACCAAAGTAGAAAACACATTGCCATTGCTTATGCTTTCACACTATGCCTAGAAGAATTATATCATTATTCCCTACATGAATGAGAAAAAAGTCATTTCTGTGTCTTGGGTCAAAAGTTTTCTTACTTAAACGTGCTAAAAATATGGGATCCTAAAATTAGAGCATAACAACTGCACTTGAGCTTTTTCAAGCTAATGGGTAAATAATCTGTTATCACAATTAGTAGGCATATAGATTTGCATGAAACGCTGGAATAACTGGGGAGTCGTTATGGCCTATTGGATAATGACTGTCATTAAAAATACGCCCAATCTACAGAATCGCATGGGTCTGAATGACTAACCATGTGCTTTAATCCTTGTTATTTTGATACGTATTAATATTTTTTGTGAAACATTATCTTGTCAATTGGGTATGTAGGCTTGCAGAAAAGATGTGAGGAGGAAAAAATTACTGTTAAAATGAATTTAAAATGTAAATATATTAGTTGAATCACATAGATCAAATTGGAAGCAGGAATAAAATATAATCAAGAGTAATGAATCGATCAAGAAACTTGTATTGATTGACAATCCTGTGCAAAGGAGTGTTGTCAGTTACTGGTAGATACAATTTCTAGACCTGTAGATAAAATAGCACCACAACAATCAGGTTGGAAAGTAATAAAATATATGTGATCCTAATCTGAGTGGTGACAAAATCAAAATAATGCAAATAATATTCCACTAGGACTTTATAAAAGGAACTGGAAAACATTTTATAAAAAGGATTACTGTAACCATTTAAACATTTGGAGTTGGGTTGCAGCTCAGTGATAGAGTTCCTTCCTAGGTTGAGTGAAGCCCTGGGTTCAATCTCTAGTGCTAAGAAAAAAAAAAAGTAATTTATTGTAAAAACCTTAGAAGAGAAACGCCATACAAATAATATAAGGCATTTTAAATTAGGAAGGGATTGCATGCAAAAGAAAAACTTTGTTTTCTCTTCATATGTCACTAGTGTAATTTTGTTCTTTCACTTATTAATTAACTGCATTTTTGCATATTTTCATTAGACTCTAGTTTGAAAAGTTGACTTTTGCAACTATCATCTGTGTTATTGTATGAAGGAGTTTTATATTAACACTTTCTTCCCTCCTTCAAAGAATGAATAAAAAATTCCATGGGTTCACTCCAGATAAAAATAATTTCTTACTAAAAATGGATTAAGTAATTTAAGAAATACATGTCTGCTGTATAAAGTACTATGCTAGGTGTTAAGCACACACAGATAGAAAAGTGTTTCTTCTTTCCTCAGTGCCCAGTGGAGAATAATTTTATTGTAAAACTAATTCTTCTGTACAGTTCAGGTGTTAGATTTGCTTGTTTCCATAACCACGTGGTTTTAAAAATATTATTTATTTCTTGGACACCACTTCAAGAATTTGAAGGAAGCAGAGATTTGTATAGCTCACCCACGCTCTACTTTCTACTCTCTGACCTTCATTATCTTTATACATGAATTTCCTACACATTTTTTAGACTGCAACATCCTCCACCTCTGTTATGAATTCCTAGAGCATACTGTATTCTCTCCTGGCATTTTTCATAACCATGAATTAAAAAATGAAATAAATTGTTTAATATCTGCCTCAGCACTCTAATGAAACTTTATGAGAATGTTGATCATACTGCAGTAGCTGCATCTGATTACCTGATTCCTGGCTTAATACAGGGATAACTTAGGCACCCATTAGACATTTGATAAATGATAAGAGGAACAGAACATGGATACCCGACCACAGAAATAAAAAACAGATTTTCATAAAAGGAAACATGGTTTTGATTATTATTTGCAATTCCAAAGAAATTGCAAATAAATTCTTCAAATAGAAAGTTAAACATGATTGCTTAGGAATGCCCTGAACTTATTAGTTTCAGTTACTAGTCTTATATTTTAACCTGGTTTATTTAAGTGTTTATTGGGCATCCACCATGTGGTATGCACTGGTGCTGGGAAGACGAATAAGGCAGCTGCTATTCAAAAATACTCAAAACCTCTGTGAATTTGTAAAATTCATTGCAATTTAATATACAAACTGTTGTGGAGATAAAACTCAAATGGTTATTGGACCTTAGTGGAGCTGATAATCAGTCTGAATATTGAAGAATCAGAAGAATTTCATTAGTCCAACCATATGGAAAACTAGGCTTTAGGCAGAGACAACATTATATGCATAGGCACGTAAGTGTGTTTCCTTTAGAGCTCTGTATGATCTGATGCTGTAATGCAAAGAAAGGCACCACAGATATACACACTTTCAAAATAAGTGGAAGTAGCTCAAGCATGGTAAGTATATGATAAAACTATCAAAATAAGAACAAGCTTTAAAGCACGATCAAAATAAGAGACGGGTAGAAAATCTAGGAAGTAGGAACTTGTTGCAAATAAGCACAGAATTTAGTTCTGAGGTTTCTGGCAAGCAAAAATTAAAAATACAATAATTTTTCCAAACCAGAACAAGATGGTTTTCTTGAATATAATACAATCCATTAAGTAATTAATTAAGAGAGGCTAGTTTTTCACCAATACTAAATGCAAAGAATTTATGTATTAATATTGAATTGTATTTGTTTAACATATTAGTGTATATCTATAATGAAGAATTTTTAAAATATGCAAAGCTTTTCAATAAGGTTGCTTTAAAATAACCTATTATTTTCATTTTACAAACATCGTTCCACAGTGATACATGCACACCCATGTTTACAGCAGCACACTTTCTAACAGCTGGTTCTTGGAAACAGGCCCTATGCCCATTGATAGATGAATGGATAAGTACCTTATTTTTAAGAGGTATATTCATTTTTTATTAGAAAAGAACATAGGCCTACTGTAGACTATTTGGAAACTTTGAGAAAGAATAAAGATAAAAAATTCTCTGAAATTTGTGCCACCCTGATATCACTATGAATAATTAGCTATATGCATCCCCCTTCATTTTCTCTGTGGGTCAAAATTCCATGAACAACTACAGCATCTAACAGATTTCCATTAACCCCATGACTGATTTTTCAATTTCCAATCTTGACGTGAATTCTATACTTACACAATGTCCCCAAAGTTCCAAACCCAGGAAACGTACCCTTACAATGAAACCTTTTAGGAATTCATAAAAAACTTTTCCATGAGAGTCTCTAGCCTAACTGAGCACTGAGAATTTTGCGGGGATGGGACACATTGCAAAGTATGTGACAGTCATGATAATTTTTCTCTTCTTGCATTGTTCCTCCCATCCCTCTTTCTTAGTATTGAAAATCTAGGCTCACAAACAATTGCCAAAAGAATGTATTTACACACACACATACACACACTTGTTTTACAGACTGTATGTTAACGCAGTGTGGAAAATATAGAAATGTTATATTTTGTATAAAAAATCCACATTTCTACTATGTAATAAAATGATAGCCATCCTCATGTCATTTGGAATAGTGAAACAAACACTTCTGAGTGCATTTATGTGTGTTTTCACTTACTAAATTGTATTGTGAAGAAATTCATGCACATCAATAGTTTAAGGCAGTCCTATTATTTTCTTGATGTTTTTTATTGCTTATTAAAAAAATAAATCATTGCTACTTCACTCTATTTTTATCAGGTATTATGGCGATTCCTATCTTAAATGTAGCATACACACATACACAATTGTTGGTGTTAACTATTTTATTACTTATGCAAAATCTCATCCTTCTGTATATATTTCACCCGTGTCTCACCTGTACTTCAACTCACATGAATTTCCTTCTTCCCTTTGTTTTCTCTCAGGTTGTTCATATTTGGGTTAATCTAGGTGCTGCTTGGGTCATTTCTAATGACTTTTTTCCTTTTTGTTGTTGTTGTTGGTGGTGGTGTTGGTGGTGGTACCGGAGATCGAACTCAGGCCCTTGCGAGGCAGGCGGCAGAACCACTGAGCCAAATCCCCAGTCACTTTTTTCCTGTTTTATTTCTTCCTTCTTCCTACATCTCCTCTGGGGTTGACGGGGGCTCTGCTCAGGCTTGGTCTCCTCATCATGCTGAGACCCAACTGCCAGAGCAGCTACTATGTGGAACTTTCTCTACTGCACATCTAATACATACGAAAAACATTTTATTTAGTTAATGTGTGGCGTTAAACTACATATGAGTACAAATCAGGACAATTTGTAAATTCATTTTAACAAAAATCTTGTCAATTTTCAAGACTTTTTGAGTCAGCAAAGAAGTTATTTTTCTCTTTGGAGCTCTAGTACTTGTATCTCAGAGAGATTAGAAGTTCTTTAAACAACCTTCTCAAACAGATAAATGTATTGCTTTCTCTAATCAGGAAGCATCAAAGTGTGTAGGAACAGTAACGGTACCTCACCTTGTGAAGGACTCCTTCAAATAACCACAGAAGTGGAGCTCTGCCACTTTAGAACAAGTGCAGGCCACCCGCAGTGTCCCTCTCAGCCTCCTTTCCTGCCCTCCTTTTAGACTTTTCTGGTGTTTACTTACCTGTGGCATTATTTCTTGTCTGTTCGCCACAACCTAAATTCTCTCCACACAGCTCCAAAGCCAGACCACTCTATAAACCGGGTCAAGAGGAAAGCAGGGAGCACCATCTGGAGCCGATTATATTTTTTCTTCATAACTTCCCAGAAGGGGTTTGGTAAAATATTTAGAAACAAAATTGACAAATGATGCTGTTAGCCTGTTTCCTCGCTGTTAGGAGTCCACTGACGCAGTTGAGATCAATCAAAGTTTTCCTCCCCTAATTTCTAGTATACTTTCTTGATGCACATGACTTGATCAGTGTTAATTTTTCCTACAATACGCTTTAAATCATTCAATTTGGATGATTCCTTATGACTTACAAAGACTTTAAAATGCTTTAATGAAAATATTCATACCTAAAAGCATCTTCAAAAGAAATATTTATGTATTGGGTTATCTTCATTGAAGTTTTATTTTCAGCACAAAATAAATGAAATAACCTAGTCAACCAACAGTAAGAATGTAGTTTAGAAAGCATGGCCAAGCATATGCAATCATTTACAAGTAAAGGTAAAAATCAGTATATTACTAAATTATATATATATATATATGATATATATCATATAATATCATAAAAAATGCAAGCCTATGTATGGTTAAAAATGGCAAGCATAAATAGCAAATAGTAATTTTTATCTCTGTGATGTAGTATTCCATATAATGTTTTTTTTGGTACCAGAGATCAAACACTGGACCTTGCTCTTGCAAGGCAAGAGGCACCACTGAACTAAATCCCCGGTCCTCCATATAATCTTTTATATATTTTTTGCAATAAAAAACATCTCTTTGATAAACACACAGCAGAAGATAATTTTAAATATCACAACACTATCAACAAAGCTTAGATGTTATCGATGAGGAAATTGAAGTTCATAAAATTAAATAAATTGCACCAAAACAGAAAGTTTGATATTTCCTCTTGAATGGATTTACCTTCACCAATAACAATGCCCACGGGTACATTTACCTTATTAATTTCTGGAAAAGATACAAGTATTTATCGGGAAATATTGACTGGCCGCATAATTTAAAAGGTAACATTTATTTGCATTACTTAATCATATACCCAGCCAAATCTAAATAGTTTATCAAAATAATTTTAATATCAGTTTCATGAACTTAATGGGATGTACAGAGGGGCTCTGAAACCCTCTGTGAGATTCTCCTCTTTTTGATATTGGTGGAACTGTTCTATGCTGTGTAATATGTACTGGAAGTTTAATTCTTAATTTAAGATCTTTGTGATCACAAATACCTTTGGTTATATCAACTAGATAATGTTAGATTTTGTATTAGGTACCAGAGAAATAAGAAATGTGAAGCAAAAATTTCCTGATCTCTTTGAGTTTTAATTTATGATCAAAATCAAGATCATCACACCTCTACTTAACCCAATTCTTTTTACTCATGGGGCCAAAGTCAGAAAAATCACATGGTTAACTAACTTTATATTCCATCACAGCTCTGTAGTAGTTGTCAGTACTAGGATGTGGCCTTTAGGGAACCATAAATCACTTCATAGGAGATATTTTCTTATTAGTGATTAATTAAATAATATTATATATCTCATGAGAAATCTTACTTTACTTAGTTTTCTAGTCATTGCTCCTAAAGATATATATTGTCCATAAAATAAATTATTCAAATATTTTCTCAAATTCTCATAAAATTCGTAGTAACTATGGAAAACTTCGTGTTCTGATTCTGTTAATATTTGTTGTTCTATACATTTTTAATAGGCAGTCTGAAAAATTACTTGTCACTTATTTGGACAGCTATAATTTTACTTAGAATAATATTTGAAGAGGCAACTATCTTTCCAGTATCATAAGCAGACCAGTTTGTTCAGGCAAGACCTATTTTTAAATTCATATTTTATGAATAAACATTCTTTTCATTAAGGATTAATACTTACCTTTAATATCATACAAGAAGTTGTCGACTGTCAGAGACAAATGAAAGGACCACTTTTTGGTGGTTAATGTTTGCAGGTATATCCACATTTATTTGTTGATCATTTTGTTTTTGAAAGAGCAGACAGAATTCCTTATTATTAATTGATGAATATTTTGGTTCAACATAAATCATTGATTCACCCATTATAAAGTAATTATGTTCACTAGGTAATGCTTTTAAATCAAATGAATATTGAATACTACAGAGTAGAAACTTGTCATTAAATGGTCTTCTATTGGATGCTTGAAATGGGCTTTCTAAATTGTCTGACAAAAGGCAGGACAAAAATAACATTAAAACTTCTAACGAAAGTAGTTATATATAATGCACCTAATCTTCTATCCACTAAATTAGTCTTTTTTCTTCTTTTCTTCTTCGGCTTTGTTAGTAGTATTGTGACTTACAGTAGTACATTTCAATTGAAATAAAAATAATAGTTTTAGTAATCATTTGCACTTTGAAACTTCTACTTAAAAGTACTCATTGAGTTATGCCTTAATTTAATCTCCAGGGTCAATTATATGGACGTTGCTAGTAGGTAAAAGGCTTTCAATAAAATGAATGTCTTTGTTCACTCCACTCCTCCTCTTCCTTCAAAACTCAATAGAAATACAGATATTGTGATGAGAAACAAAAGAGGTTAAAATTACAGACCTTGTGAAGAACAAAGATACACATTGTTGTACTAGTTTAAAACATATGGTGCTTTCTGAAGATGATATAAAAGTAGCAAAGCATCAAAGAAATATTTTCTAAACATATAATTTACGAGTATGAAATAAGTTGTATGATATGTTTGTCTGCTTCTCAGATTCAATAATTTATTTTATGGTTATCAAATATAAAGCAAAAGTTGACCTGCAAGTACCTTAAAATGAATATTGGACCGGGTATTTAGCTCAGCGGTTCGGTGGCCTGCCTTGCAAGCACAAGGACTCGAGTTCAATCCCCAGTACCCCCCCAAAAATAAAAATAAAATAAATAAAATGAATATCAAGAAAATAATATTTTTATGAGTATCATTATGAAACATTTAAGTTTTACATGATAATAGACTGAATATTGTATAATGTTGATCTATTACACATTTTAAGTGGAAGGATGAAATTATATTTTCCTTGCTAGGTAACAGTTGGAGGTTGATAAAAATATTTTGCTCCTTGTGTTTTCTGCATGTGTGGTCATGATGCCTATAAAAACTAATCCAGATCTTACATTCTCCATGTAAAATTCCACTTCATGGAGAAATAAATAAAATCTTTAAAGTCTAAAAATTGCTTCAGGTAGAATACCTCATTTCTTTATATAACAGGTGTGACTGAAAAATATGGTGAATATTTAAATGTTAAAAAATATTACAGTAAAAGACCCATTGTCATGAATTCTACTCCAAATACCTTTCTCCTCCTCACTTCAAACATAGTTATTCACCTATTCTTCCCACTTTTGGAAGCAGTTCTGGAAGACCTTTATCATGAGCATTTTTGACTTCCTCTAAGTTTTGAACAGATTTCATGGTCATTTTGACTTTGGGGAAGAGCCAGAAAGTTGCACAGTGCCAGGTCACATGTTTAAGGTAAAGAACACTGACTGTAATGTTTTTATGAGCCTACTTTCTCTGGGGTGGCATTTGCCAAAGGCATTTACACCTCAAAAGGTCACAACTCAAAAGGCTACTTGAGAAAGAGCACTTCCAGAACTGCCTCAGACAGTGGCCAGAAATGTCTTGTAAGTGCACTCAAAGCCAGAGGCAGTATTTTTAAGATTGATGGCAGTGTGTCTTTTACTGTAATAAATATTTAAAAATTTATACATTAACTGTATATCCTGATCATGCCTCATGCATTCTGATTTTCTAAATTCAATTTATTTGAGTATTAATGGCTTTATATTTGTGAGCTTGGGAGTAAGCATGGGAGAGCGCTTGCCTAGGCTATGCAAGGCTCTGGGTGTTTTGCAGTGTGTACCATTTGGATCTTCAGGGGTCTGATGAATAGAGAACAACCCATGCCAAAAATCTGATCAACAAGAGTGTATGCATATATGTGTATATCAATATCATGTATAAACAAATATATGTACAATGTTCACATATATTTATGTCGTTCAGCAGATTAATCTTCAGAAATATTGGTAAATACTAACACTTGCCTCATTTATAAATGTATTTGTAATTCTGAGTAAAATTAAAACTACTCATTGGCTATCATCAATAATAGGTATCTCTATGACCCATCTTCCAGAAGCAATAGCCCATCTTTCAAAGGTTTATGAAAACACAATGTATTTATTTAACAGGAAGAGACAAATATGACATGAGGTTGTAATCTGTTCCATTTTAGTTTTTACTTTCTCAGAAATAAAGGAAGTACTTTTTTGAACAGTAAGGCACATTTGTGGAGAAACATCTACTCCAAGCATACTATGTAAATCAAATCCATTAATTTAAATTAAAGGAGAAGAATCTAGAATTAATATGTGGTGTATATTAAGACATTTTTCTTCCAAGTTTGCTTTCTAACTAATGAAAGTGATTTTTTTTTTCTTTCTGTTCCCCTTCTAGCTTTCTCTTGCTTTCATTACTTTGAAGTTGTTGATTTCCACTTTGGAAACTGGAGGATAAAATATTTTAGCTAAACATGTTTCTTGTAGGTAGTTTCTAATATGTATTCACTGGTGTTTATATGACTATAGGATCAAAGTTTCTTGGTTTATTTATTTTACCATATTGATAACATAAGCATTTTTCATTTCTCTCTCTTAGAGTAGAACATCTTTCCCCTAAGTCACATTTTCTAAATTTGTCATGCAAAGAAATGTTAAAAGAAAAACAAAAATCGTATGAAGAACCTTTTTCTCATTTTTGATAAACAGTTGGAACCATTTGTTTTATATTTTTGAATAAAACATTCCTTTAGGGTTAAATTAGTCTTGAATGGGCATAACTAATCATAAAGGCGACTTTAGGAATTTTTATTTGTGCTCTTTTGACCTTTCCTTCATATTAGTTTGTTCTGTTTTCTTTACATTGTGTTTTAGCTATTTTACTAGCTGTGTGGCTGCATGAAAGTTAATAAACACTTCTAAATATCAGTTTCTAGTGTCCTTAGCTATAAAATAGAGATAATAAAATACATGAAGGAATATAAAGCTTGATAAATTCCACATGTATACATACAAATGTGTGTGTGTGTGTGTACATACACACACACACACACATATATATATATATAGTACACATATACGTGTCATTTTAGGTTTTATTTATTTTTTCTTATAATCTTTCTCCAGCTTTTGTTACTATTTAAATAAGGTATTTCAATTTAAAAATCAATGAACTACTTCAAATATAACGAACTAAATCTTATTTTTCCTTTCTTGGAAGAAAGAGTGTGTGTACATACACACACACACACACATATATATATATATAGTACACATATACGTGTCATTTTAGGTTTTATTTATTTTTTCTTATAATCTTTCTCCAGCTTTTGTTACTATTTAAATAAGGTATTTCAATTTAAAAATCAATGAACTACTTCAAATATAACGAACTAAATCTTATTTTTCCTTTCTTGGAAGAAAGAGGTAGCTTTGGGGGCAAAGTTGCAGATTTTCGTTTAAAAATATTTTCTGAAGAATTTGAAATCCTAGAGTGATGGTCTGTTGACAAAGGAAAAAAAATCTATAAGGACTTTGTATAAATATTATTATCTTTACATTTTTCTTCTTTTTTGCATACAAGTTAAACACATACCATGGAAAAAGACAAGAGAATAAAAAATAAGATCTGTTTAAATTATGAAATAGCAAGGACTCTTTCAGATCATCACTTAAAAGTGAATTACGTTCTAATTTAAATAGAGAAAGTTTAGGAAGTAGCCGACAGGAATTCCCTGTAGGCTCAAGTCAGACATTCTTTGCTGATTTAGGCCCTTAATTAGGCATTAAACTAATCATGCTGTGTGCTCTAGAGAAGAGATGACACGTAATTGTTAGTACTGATTTCTTAATTGTTGGAAAGTGATACTTCAGTGCATGCTTAATCCAACAAGAATGATCTGCAGGGTGGCATCTCTTCTCTCCACATGTCAACAATTTACACTTACAGCATATTAAAGAAAGAATACTTAACAATACACTTAATTCTGTTGACTGTGTCTCCAAAACAAATTTGTTTTTCTAGTTAGCTAATAGAAAGATTGATGTGGCTCTTCCACAGTAAGAAAGGGAAATCCAGTCAACATGCATGAAATTATTTTTAACATTCAATCACCATCACTCAGTTATCCCCCGATAAGCGCGAGAGGCATCAAAAGACAAAAATGTTTTTAGAAGGTGTCAGTATCCTAAACTTTTCCTGCACTTGCATTTTCCTGGAAACTGAAAAGAGAATAATAACTAAAATGATCATTAATTCATATTGATTCTATGCTGTGACTTTAGAAGAGTTCAAGAAGTTGAACATATAATATAGATTAGTATTTCCTTATTTGAAAGAAAGCCAGATGTCAGGGAGGCAATAATTATTTTTTTTTATTTTATTGAGTTTATTGGTACATTTTAGGGATACAGTACAGTTACATTCATTGTTGGGATCATGTACCTTTACATGACAAGTCTTGATTCTCATTTTTTCCCCTTACCTCTGCCCTCCCTTCACCCCCTCCTCCCCTCCCCATCTACAAACACTTTATTTTCATCTTTTCATTCTGCAACATTTTTTTCTTTTCCCTTTTTGTTCTTCCCCTATGCATCACACCTTCCCTACACCTTTAGCTCCTTTCTTCAAATTTCTAAATGTCAGTAATCTTATTAGAATCTTATGCATTGTTGCAGAATATTCACACCAGGGAAACTATTTGGTATTTACACATGTGTGACTTATTTATTTCACTTAGGAGTATATCTTCAATATGTATCCATTTTCCTATGAATGAATCTATTCTCTCGCTCTTTATGGCTGAGTAATATTCCATTTTATAGAAAAACCACAACTTCTTTATCCAGTTTCCAACGGATGGGCAAATAGGTTGTTTCCAAGATTTAGCTATTACAAACTGTGCCGCTATAAACATGGGTGCACATACTTCTCTGTGATATGATTCTTTTAGTTCTCTTGGAAAGATACCCAACAGAGGGATGGCTGGGTCAAATGGAACCTCCAGTCCAAGCTCTTTGAGGTATCTCCATATTGATTTCCATAGTGGTTGCACTAGTCTGCACTCCCACCAACAATGGAGGAGGGTTCCTTTCTCCCCACAACCCCGCCAACATTTGTTATTGTGTGATTTCTTGATAGCAGCCATTCTTTGTGGGGTGAGGTGGAATCTCAGTGTTGTTTTCATCTGCATCTCTCGAATGACCAGTGATGTGGAACATTTTTTCATATATTTTCTTGCTGCTTTCACTTCTTTGTATGAGAAATGTCTGTTCATTTCGGATGCCCATTTTTGGATCGGGTCTTTATATTTGGGGGGACTGATTGTTTTGAGTTCTTTATATATCCTTGATAATAGTCCTTTGTCTGAGGTACAGCTGGTAAAAATTTTTTCCCACATTGTAGATTGTCTCTTAGTTCTGCTAATGGTTTCTTTTGAAGTACAGAAGCTTTTTAGTAAGATGAGATCCCAGTTGTTGATTCTTTCTGCTAGTTCCCGTGCTACTGAGGATTTGTTCATAAAGTCTTTTCCTATACCAATGTCTTCCAGAGTTCTACCTAACTTACTTTCCAGCAAGTTTAATGTTTCTGTTTTAATATTTAGATCTTTAATCCATTTGGATTTTAATTTAGTGCATGGCGAAAGATAAGGGTCTAATTTTAATCTGTGGCAGGTTGATATCCAGTTTTTCCAACACCATTTATTAAAGAGGCTATCTTTCCTCCACTGAGGATGGTGAGCTCCTTTGTCAAAGATGAGGTAGCTGAGTACATCTGCATTTGTTTTTGTGTCTTCCAGTCTGTTCCATTGATCCTCAGGCCTATTTCTTTGCCAGTACCATGCTGTTTTTATCACAGTGGCTTTGTAGTATAGCTTCAAATTGGGAATTGTTACACCTGGTGCCATGTGACTGTTGCTTATAATGGCTTTTGCTATTCTAGGTCTCTTGTGGTTCCAAATGAAGGCAATAATTATTATAATAAGTACTTCAGTTGCATTTTCTGGAACAATAATGAAAAATGTGCAGCTCAAATTTTTTGAAAATCATGAAGAAACCAAAACAAGAATGTCATTATTTTGTTAATAAATACAATGACACCTTTCTCATAAAAGCCAAGGCAGGCATATTTCCATGCATCTGGCTTAAGTAGATTTCATAAGACAAAAGTAGAACAAAATAACCCTCCTAAGCAAAAGCTCGAACTTCTATACTATTGATAGAAGTTCATATAAACTCAAAAGCTGTGAGTGAATTTTCTTACCATCATCCTCCCCTTCTTATGCCAACAAATATACCTAAAATAAAATACCCCAACCAAAAGAACAGAAAACAGCATAACAAGAAGTAGTTTTGAATATCAGAACAGTATTTATAAAGAAACTACATTTCAGATGCCCATTTTTTAATCGGTTCTTTATATTTGGGGGGGCTGATTGTTTTGAGTTCTTTATATATGTGAGATGAAAGCCCTTTGTCTGAGGAGCAGCTGTTATTTTTTTTTCCCACATTGTATGTTGGCTCTTAGTTCTGTTGATGGTTTTTTTTTGTAGTGCAGAAGCTTTTTAATAAGATGAGATCCCAGTTGTTGATTCTTTCTGCTAGTTCCTGTGCTACTGAGGATTTGTTCATAAAGTCTTTTCCTATGCCAATGTCTTTGAGAGTTCTGCCTAACTTATCTTCCAGCAATTTTAGTGACTCTTTTTTAATATTTAGATCTTTAATCCAGTTGGATTTTAGTTTAGTGCATGGTGAAAGATAAAGGTCTAGTTTGAATCTTTGGCAGGTTGAAATCTAGTTTTAAGAACACCATTTATTAAAGAGGCTATCTTGTCTCCAGTGAGGATGGTTGGCTCCTTTGTCAAAGATGAGGTAAGCTGAGTAAATCTGGAGTTGTTTTTACATCTTCCAATCTGTTCCACTGATCCTCAGGTCTGTTTCTTTGCCAGTACCATAATGTTTTAATCACAGTGCCTTTGTAGTATAGTTTCAAATTTGGAATTGTTATAACTGCTGTCATGTCTCTGTGGCCTAGGTTGGCTTTTGCTATTCTAGGGCTCTTCTTGTTCCAAAGGAATTTTTTGGATTATTTTTTTCTAGTTCTGTGAAATATAGTGTTGGAATTTCAATCGGCATTGTATTGAATCTGTATAACGGTTTTGGTAGTATGGTAATTTTCACTATGTTGATTCTTCCTACCCAGGAGCAGGGGATATCTTTCCATTTTCTTATATCCTCTAAAATCTCTTTCTTCAGAGTGCTGTAGTTTTCAGTGTAGAGGTCTTCTGCTTCTTTCTTTAGTTTGATTCCTAGATACTTCATTTTTTTGGATGCTATTGTGAAACGAATTGTTTCCCTAATTTCTCTCTTGGTAAGTCTGTTATTTGACATTTCTCAGACAAAGAAGTAAAAGCAGCAAGTAAATATATGAAAAAATGTTCCATATCACTGGTCATTCAAGAGATGCAGATGAAAACAACACTGAGATTCCACCTCACCCCACAAAGAATGACTGCTGTCAAGAAATCAACAAATAACAAATATTGGCAGCATTGTGGGGAGAAAGGAACCCTTCTCCATTGTTGGTGGGAGTGCAGACTGGTGCAACCACTATGAAAATCAATATGGAGATACTTCAAAGAAGCAGGATTAGTGGTTACATTTGTCCCAGCCACCTCTCCGCTAGGTATCTTTCCCAAATAATTAAAAGAATCATATCACCGTGATATATGTGCACCTATGTTTATAGCGGCACAGTTTGCAATAGCTAAAACTTGGAAATAACACAAGTGCCCATTAACTGCAGACTGGATAAAGAAGATGTGGGCTTTCTATAAAATGGATACTACTCAGCTATAAAGAATGAGAAACTAGACACATTTGTAGCTAAGTGGATGCACATTGTGGCTATACACTTAACTGAAATAAATAGGACTCACAAGTAAATACCAAATTGTTTATGTTTTGTGAAAAATTAAAGGGCTAAAGGTGTAGGGAAAGTGCGAAGGGTAGTGAAAAGGTAATAGGGAAAAGAAAAAAATGTGGGAAAATGGAAATAGAGTGCTTGTAAATGAGGAGGAGAGGAGGGGGTGAAGGGAGGGCAGGGGCAATGGGTAAAAGTAAGAACCAAGACCTGTCATGGAAAGGTACAAGATCCCAAAGATGAATGTAACTGTACTGTATACCTAAAAGGTACCAATAAACTCAATGAGATTAAAAATAAATAAATAAAAATAAAAAGAAAGTACAGACTTTACAACATCTGTAGGAAGTACCAGTTTATTACAGTTTGAAAATATAACACTTGATATAGTTTTCTTCTCAAAACTAATTTTATTGAGTTTTTAGTTATGCCAGTAGGATAACTATGCATTCATTTCGCCATATCCTAATATCAGTGTATTATATATGGAGAATTAAGAAAGCATGCATTTTAAATCCTGGAAAACAATAATTTCAACCTAGCTTTAAGCCCCCAAGAAATCCTATACAGGGTCTATGATCTAAGGACTGGGGACACAGAGGTGACCATTTTAGTGCTATTCCAGCGGGTCAGTGAGAGGGCTCTTCTCCAGGGCAAGAGCTGTGCCAACAAGCATTGTCCTATGTGTAGTGTTCAGAAGCAAAAGGAAAAGAATGAACTTATCTAGAAATTTCTTTATTAAAAGCACAGGACTTGAGACCATACTATTAAATGAAATAAATCAGATCCACTAACTTTCAAATCACATGGTTCCTCCTACATGAGAATTCTAAAATAAAAATTAAAAGTAAAATAAAAAATAGGCATTACGAAGTAGGGACATAGACCTTTTACAAATGGGAAGAGGACTAAGAGATGGAGGGAAAGGAAGGAAATGCAGGGAAGAGGGTTAAAAGAAGAATTGAGATCATATATCATCTCACAAGGAATGTAAGGATTGTGTAATTCAAGTATGTAGTATTTTAATCATGATTTATATTTATAGTAACCTCTCCTTATTTAAATTAAAGGTTTTATAGTCTTCAAATATATTATTTCAATATTGGAGATGAAAAGTATTTTTAAAGGACTGGATTAGATAAGTACCTAAGAAGCGGTAGTACTTTCAAAGGAAAATGATGTCTTTATGTTCCATATATTCTGAAAAAGTATTTATGAATAACTAGTGATATTTGTGATGTTAAGTGAAATGAAATATGTCAGTTGTAGCCATAGTAATGGATTAAGAAATTCTGCTTATCTAATCAAGCATTTTTTTATTTGACAAAATTAATGAACTATGGAAACTAATGGTGTTCAAACATAAACAATGGGCAATATTGAGTACATACAACAAAGTATATGTCTCTGGAAGAATAGCTAAATAAAAATTTAGGAATGTGTTGGGTAAAATAAATTTATGGGTGGAATATCATAGTATATTACACTCTATGAACCATCCTCATTACGAGTAATATTTACAATGTATTAAGATATCATATCACTACAAGATTTTTCTCTCCAAAATAGACTAGTGTGAGGAGTGTATATATGGTGAATTTGTAGCAAATTCATTTGTGTTTTATAAAGTAATAATAAATTGCAAATATACATTGATTTCATATAAATGCAAAACCACTTCTTATATTTGAACTTATTGGGATTGTTTTAAGCACTACATAATTAACTATACTAACTCGCTCAATTCAACTAAAATGAGATCTGGTAAAATCATCTGTATATTTTCAGAATCTGATTTTTGAAGCTGTGTAATCCTCATTTACATTGTTTCATAAATCCATGCACTGTTCTGTAGCATTATTAACCTTTATATTTTATTTTAAATCAATTTGATTTTAAACCTGAGATCTATTCACTCACTAGTTGCTGATTGACTTCAAAATTAGTTGGACAAGCCTCATTTGCTATTTTACCTTAATGAACTGTTCTGCCTAGTGTGGTCAATTGTAACTGCAGTCTCTTTAGAGAAACTATCTCACTTTAATTTGCTTATGTTGAACAAGTATCCCTCAAACAGATAATATAAGATGCTAGAAAAACAAACATTGGTAAATTTTATTCCCTGTCTGTAAACAAGTTCAAAACATTGTCCAAAGAATATGATGGCTGGAGGGTTGTTATTTGAAAGCTGTAGCAATTGTCTGTTTCTAAAAGGGAAAATTGGGATATAACTCCAGGCTAGAGCAAACCTTTTCTGCTAAACAAAGCTATTGAGTCCTTATATTCATGTAGTTGTACAGAAACTGCATATTCATTTTTCTTACTATTCTTTTCAAATACAGATGGTAAAAATATAAATTGTATGTTCCACTTCATGAGGCAAATTGGGTGCTTCTAAAGACTTAGAATGATTTTCTGTCCTTCTATTTGGAATTACAATTCCCAATGCTTGCCTATTACTTTGACTGTTCCTAATCATACTAAGACTATATTTTTGACCTCACTGTTATCAGTTATCAAAAAATTAGAAGCTAAATTTAAACAGGCTAGTGAGGGTTGAAGTTCTTTTTCACCCTTTACAAACACTTGTGAAGCAATAATTGCCTTGCTTTGTGTCTCTCTCAAAGCAGACCCTGATATGATGATTTTGTTGTGAGAAATTTATTTGGGAAGAGAATCAATCACTGAGAAAATCAGCAAGAGTGTAGGACATGAGTCATGGTGGGAGAAGAAAAAATAAAGTGTGCATGATGGAGCCCATTACTGCCAAGGCCAATTGGAGCTAAGTCCTGCTGTTGAAAGCTGGGAGACAATATAGAGCTTGCCTCAGAGCTACCTGATGATTTGGAAGGCAAGCTGAGGTATTTATAATTGCTACTTTGTCCATTATTGGCAGATTTGAGGAATATTATTTGTTGATATTTTTGCTTGCTCTCTGTGTGAACTAAACATGAAGGCCAGATAAAAATTTTCAGCCCAAGATTATAGTATTCTCACAGTAAGCAAAACTCAGTGAGTAAAACTATGTCAAATGAGGCCATAGTACCAAATTCCTAACACTAAGGAACCCTATCCCATGGATTTCAGGGAGGCTTTGGAAGCTGAGAAACTGGATAAAATTGTAGGCTCATTTCAACTGCTCTTCAGCTAGTATTATGGAAATAAGTTCTCTGAATGTTGCTGAGACACCTACAGTCCCAACAGTATTTGTGTTTGTATGTGATGCAAGTTCAGAAATAGCTGGAAATGGTCTAGTGTGTTTATCCAGTACTCAATTTGAAATTAGGATGTCCAAGGGCTCCTGCTTTGTATATGAAGTCTCCACCCCAGGATTCTGGAGTCTGCTGCTCCTGCTTTTTGAGAAATACTGCAGACTGTTTCAGTTTTATCAGGCCAGTGCCAAGAGAAAAACATAGTGCCATTATTAAGAAGTATTGTATTAACCTTTGATGGTGTTTGGGGAATAGAACATTCTCATTTATAGAATGTACAGCTGGACCTGAAGCAAAATTATGTCCTCACATTTATTCATCAAGGTTCATAAAGGCACCAAGGAGAAAACCAGCCATACTTTCTTTAGTCTTAATTATGCTATTTCTCGAATTTAAATATTGGTGTGAGAAAGAAAGATCTGTTATGTTTTAGCAACCACAGGATATAATAGTATAATCTGGGTAATTATTTATACATGGAGATAAATTTGCCAAAGCTCAGCCTATTTAACCAAGAGAGATTAAGATTCTAAAGTCAATGATGATAAAGAATAGTACAGCATCGATGACTTTAATAAATATGTGCATAAATGTACTGATAAAATATATACATTTTTGTGATATTTATACCTTTAATTATACAGATTAGGTGATAGACATTTCTTAAAATCTGGAGGTAAAAAATTTTATCCAGGATTACTGAATATCAAATCTGAGACTTTATATTCTGCTATGCTGAAATTTCAGACAGATGCAGAAGTCACACATGCCTTTACGACACTACCAACTTAATAACTTTGTACTGTATGGTGAATACTTTTGAATCAGGAGAATTGGTGTGGCCAGTAAGACCTCAATCCTATCAGCAAACATTATCACATCAAACCTCTTATACCCTGGTAAAAAAGAGCAGTTTCTGTGAAACATCTCCATTCTGAGGGAAGGGATTGTACACAACTCTCTTAAATTGAATATTTAGTCAATTGAGAATCTTCTTGATCCATATCATCAAAATGTTCAATGGCAAGAGAAAAAGCATTTCTCATCTCTAAAGCAGAATAGAAATCAATAGTAATCAATATGAGTAGAAATGTGAAAGGGTTTTTTATTTTGCTGTATTGAAACAGATGAGAACTAATGGTTTATAAAAAATAATATATTTGTTTACACTCATGAGATTATTTATAGTAAAGTAATTGTATAATGGATATTAGTTTCTGATTCTGTTTTTTTTTTTTTTGGAGGGCAGACTTAAAAAAGAACTGAAAATCCAAGTAGTTAAAAGATACTCTCGTCCTCTCTCCCTCTCCTGCTCCGGCCTCTTGTTCTAACCTTCAGTGGCCAGTTAGTGACCTGAACACCGCTTTAGTAGTAGTTGTTTTGCATGTGTGTTTCTAATGTATATTATGGTGTCAGTGAAACAATCTTGGGACTAAACTGTATTGTGGGACTACCCAAATGAGTAAATATGTTGATATTATTGGAGTTCAGAATATTTACTATGGAAGAAAGTACACAAAGGGGGAAAGGTAACAAGTTCTGTGGGTTTGGAATTCAATTGGAATTACGGGTATTTGCTAGTCATTTGTAATGTGTGTGTATTATGTATGTGTATATGTTTATTTGGCATTCACACCTATAACCTAGAATATTTTCCCCTAGAATCCACATATTTCTTTTCCAGAGTTTTATTTGCATTGAAATCTATGCTAAATGCTAGTTCTGTCTCCTCATTTCTCATTTTGAAAGTAAGAAAAAGGTTCAAGTGGGAAAACACTGATAAGAGTTGCATGTGTGCAGTCCAATGAGCACAATGGCTTTTTTAACCCAGGCTATTTTGCTCCAGGGGACATATAGTTATATGTGGAGACATTTTGGGTGTCACAGCTGGGCTGGTGGTTGACATCTAATTGGTAGAAGACAGAGATGCTGCTAAATATCCTGAAATGCACAGGGTAGCTCTGTACAACAAAGAACTATTTAGACCAAAATGTCCATAGTGATAGAGTTGAAGAAAAGATCAGGCAACTGAAAGTAAAAGGCTACCATTATGAATATGTGGGCAGATATGATTTTCAAGTAGAAATGAAAATGAAAGTTAACTGAATCTGTCATAGTTCTGTTTTGTAGACAAGTTTCACTGCATTTTAGCACTGTAGCTTATCAATACAACCTGTCTGGTACAGATGTTTACAGAATACCTCAACTCACATGATAACTATGTATTCCATTTATAACAATTTTAATTGCTTGTTCTATTCTTTGCAGACCCAACTAAAGCTAGAAATTCAAATAAAATTAACTTAAAAATTACGCTGTCATTTACTTCTGAAATTTTCTAATTCCTCTGTGACATCTCAGAAAATATTTTCTTTTTTCTTACATTAGTGTTGAGATTCTCAATTCATGTTTGAATGATTTGAATCACTTGGGGATTTTTAAGAAATGTTGATGCCTGTGTCTCACTGCCAGAAAGTTTCATGTTATGATTTTGGGTGAGGTCTGAGCATCAGTATTTTTAAAAATTTATTTATTTTGGTACGGGTGATCAAACTCAGGACCTTGTGCTTGCAAAGCAGGTGGCAGCACCACTGAGGTAAATCCCCAGCCTGAGCATCAGTATTTTTAAGTCTCCATGTTGTACTGATATGTATCAGAATCCTTAAAATACTATTTTATTGCATTCTCTTTGCATTTATCAATAACAGTTGGGACATTTTAATTATAAAAGTGCCTTATTTTTAAAACAAAGGTGATGAAATCAGCATAAAATAATACAATGTGAACAGATTTTGAGAAATAAATACTTAATTACAAGCAGAGTATGCACTGGCTCCAGAAAAACTATTTTAATAGTATATACTCCTCCTCTATCACCTTGATTAATATTGAAATGAACCTACTAGCATCATCTCATGAAAAGGATTAGTTTGCTTTCAACTTTGAGTTTTTAGCCTAATAACTAAGTACTTTATAGAGACTATCAACTTTATGAAGGTTACATGTCAGTAAAAATTAATTTATTATTCCTTACTATGTTCTAGACTCTGCTGAACACTTTATATAAATCATGTCATCCAGTTATCAAAAGAGATCAGTGAGAAAGTCATTAGTTTTCTCCTTTAAAGATAAGAGGAATGGATTCCGATGTGAAATAATAGCTTACAGTGTGCTTCAAAGTTACTAAGTAGCAGAGCCAGAACAGCAATTCAAATGACTCTTTATGAGAAGTTACAGTTTTAATCGCTGTTATGTATATTCTTCAAGAGACTCACTGAATAGTTGACACTGAGTCACGAACAGACCACAGCAACCCATGAGAAGAGAAAAGCAGAAATGGACTGGATATGAAATGTCCTTTTGCTCCATGCTATTTTGGGGATCCACCTACATCTCTTCTATTATCCCATTTTATTAGTGCTCACTAGGGAGGCTCCACTGTACAAAATGTTTTGAGGAGACTAATTTGACCTGGAGAGGTCATTCCTGCTGAATTACAAGGTAGACATTCCATAGCAGCGTCCTTCAGGAAGTTTGTGGAGGCTATGGTCATAAAACAAAAGGATACGCCTACCACAAGGACAATAGAACTCTAGGTGGAATGTTTTCCCTTCTCCATTGCTCTATTGATTCTACTTGCAGTACAGTGTCTAGTGTTATTCTATTGAGAGCAAGTGAAATAACCTTGAGGGGACTGATAAATTTAAGCAAATGTGGAAGGGTGTGGCTAGAAGAGAAGGCTGAAGAACCAGTTTTAGAAACAGCAACTAAGCAATTACTAAAACTGCGCATCTGTAGTAAAAAGTCACGTTACTATGGCCTCTTCAAAAACCGAGCTCTGAGCTCCCACATTAGTTCTTCAGGCAAAGAATATCTGCAAGACCTCTCTAAGATTCTGTATATTCCATCTCTTGCATCGTCTCTTTCTGAGTGATTGAGTTTCCGTCTCCTACCAAACAACTGTCAATTCAGTTCACGAAAGCATTTTCCATCTGCCCCGGCCAAGTGTCTGTATGCCTCTTAGGCATTGGCATTGACATTTTCCTGTTAAGCAAAGCCAGAATTTGTTCACCATGTAGCTCTTGGAAGAACTACACACAAGGCCATGACTACTGTACTTAGCAATAATCACTTGCACCAAATGTCTGAACAGATGAAGCAGCAACGATAGGTTATATCAGAATTTCACTGCTATTGTGGAGAAATACTATTCTAAGAATATATTTACTCTTCAGATGGATGTGCTGGCATTCAACAAACAGTTGGCTCCACAAATCTCTTTTATCTGATCTTTAAGCAGATTTTAAAGAAATAATAAGACTGGAACAAATTTTATGATGTTATTTCCCTGGAATATTATTCCTGATACATAGAAAAGACTGAAAAATCTGAACAGCTATAAAATACTGCATATGATGTACTTTAGTTTTTGTAAAAACACAAATATTTAGTGAATTTTATTTGCATCGTGCCCCCAAAGTGTTTAGGTAAATTAGATGGATAAATAAAGAAAGCCTAAACTGCCACAAAGAGCCGTGAGATGGGAGTTAGGTAGAAATGGAAGGAGGAGAACCAGCTGCCTGCTCATTGGCCAGCTTTCCTCAGTCCTTGATTGCAGATCTGACTAGCATACAACAATCAAACTCACAGTTCAGTGTTTAGAGTAAACGATTGTTCGTTCTTTTTGCCTCTAGGTCCCCAACACCTATATAGGTGCTGCCTAAAATAATTCTCAATCCAGATTACAAGAGCCAAAAATACACATTTTTTTTTCCTGTTTGGCTCTGACTTTACCCTCTGTTCTTTCGCATTATGCTTCATTTTGATTTCTTTGAAAATAAACTTCATTCTTTTTCTCACCAATTTTCATAGTTTATAAATTTGCATTCATCTATTTGGATAAAAAAGACATTGAAAAACTGATTTAAAAGCAAAAAATAACAACCTCGGTCATCAACCCTTTCCTTCTTTGTACTTTTTTTCCAGAGTAGTGCGGCCCAGAAGAGGCTGTGATATCTAGAAAATATTACATCATGTTATATTTTTAAAATAGGAAAAAAGCATATGAAGAGAAACAAATAAGAATTTTAAGCATTAGTGAAAAGTTGGAATAGGTCTAGGAGGACTTAATGTTATTTTAGAAAGCTATACAGCTTTTTCATGAAAAAAGTTAGTATCCCCTCTTCAGATACTACAGTACATATGACTTGAGAAAAATAGCAGAAGAATAATAGAGGTTTGTAAAGGGGCTTTTTAAAACTACTCTTTAGAGTTTGATTAATTACTTACTTATTGCTGAAGACAGAAGAGAAAGACAAGAGTTGTGATTTTAATGGGGAACATGAAAAGGCAGTTAGCTAGTTCCTACTAAGAAAGTACTCATGTGCTAAAAATGTAAATGTTTCCATTCAGCTAGCCCCCTCTCAATTAGCAGCAGTAAGATGACCTTGAAGTTTCCTTGGCCGCTCTAGATTTCAATGAGATATTTTTAACAATCAGATGAGAAGGCTAATCTCATTTATTACATTTCACATAATAGTAATTGGGGCAGTTAGATGAACAGGCAATGATCAGGCACAGTTTAACAACATGTGTCTTTAATAACCAAGACATTTGTGCTCATGGGTTTAATGTGGGTTAGAATACATATTTGCTGAATATTAATGGGTTTAATTGATTATCTTTTAAATATCTGTGCTCTTTGTTACTTTTTTCTTTTAAATCTATATGATCATTTTTTACTTATTAATGTATAAGCACTGACTTTTTTCATAGACTAAGATGCAACTAAGAATAGTTTTACTGTATCATCATCATGAGAGAAAGTCATTCAATTTCTGATAAGCATTGACATCATTATTCTTTGAGTGCTATATAGACAAAATTCTGGTGAAGACTGGATTATTTTCCTTTAAATCATGCATGCAAGTTTCACTCATATTTGTGGTAAAGCATTAACCAATGAGAAACATTGTCATAAAGCTAGAAAATCTTTACTGCTATAGAAGAAAAAAAACTATAAATATCTTCTGGTAATAGAATGTATGAACACACATTCACATGCACAATCTGAGTCATGTGCACAGAGTTCATACTCAGAATATTTAAACTAAAATTATATAAGACATACTGTTTTCTTAGTTTCTATTTTTTTAATTGAGTTTATTGGTACATTGTAGGTATACAGTACAGTTACCTTCATTATTGGAATCTTGTACCTTACATGCCAGGTCTTGGTTCTCAATTTTTCCTCTTGTCCCTGCCCTCCCTTCACCCCCTCCTCCCCTCCCCATTTACAAACATTTTATTTTCATTTTTTCATTTTCTCATATTTTTTTCTTTTTCCTTATTAAATTTACCCAATCTTTCCCACTTTCCCTCATCTTTGGCCCCTTTTTTCCTACTTCACATTGTTAATAATCTCATTAGGATCTTGTGTATTATAGTTTTTCACAACAGAGAAACTATTCTGAATTTACACATGTGACATTTATTTCACTTAGGAGTATATCTTCAAAATGTATCCATTTTCCAATAAATGACTCCAATTTCTCATTCATTATGGCTGAGTAGTATTCCATTTTATAGAAAAACCACATCATTGTCCAGTTTCCAACTGATGGGCAAATGAGCTGTTTCCAAGATTTAGCTATTACAAACTGTGCAGCTATAAACATTGGTCCACATATATCACTGTGGTATGATTCTTTTAATTCTTTTGGAAAGATACCCAGCAGAGGGATGGCTGGGTCAAATGGAACCTCCAGTCCAAGCTCTCTGAGGTATCTCCATATTGATTTCCATAGTGGTTGCACCAGTCTGCACTCCCCCCAACAATGGAACAGTGTTCCTTTCTCCGCACAACCCAGCCAACATTTGTTATTGAGTGATTTCTTGATAGCAGCCATTCTTTGTGGGGTGAGGTGGAATCTCAGTGTTGTTTTCTTCTGCATATCTCGAATGACCAGTGATGTGAAGCATTTTTTCAAATTTTTACTTACTGCTTTTACTTCTTTGTCTGAGGAATGTCTGTTCATTTTAGATGCTCATCTTTGAATCATATCTTTATATTTGGGGTGGCTGATTTTTTTGAGTTCTTATATATATTCTAGATAATGGTCCTTTGTCTGAGGAGCAGCTGGTAAAAATTTTTTTCCCACATTGCAGGTTGTCTCTTAGTTCTGCTGATGGTTTCTTTTGCAGTGCAGAAGCTTTTTAATAAGATGAGATCCCAGTTGTTGATTCTTTCTGCTAGTTCCCGTGCTACTGAGGATTTGTTCATGAAGTCTTTTCCTATGCTAATGTCTTTGAGAGTTCTGCCTAACTTATCTTTCAGCAAGTTTAGTGACACTTTTTTAATATTTAGATCTTTAATCCACTTGGATTTTAGTTTAGTGCATGGTGAAATATAAGGGTCTAGTTTTAATCTTTGGCAGGTTGAAATCTAGTTTTTTGAACACCATTTATTGAATAGGCTATCTTGCCTCCAGTGAGGATGGTTGGCTCCTTTGTCACAGATGAGGTAGCTGAGTAAATCTGGAGTTGTTTTTACATCTTCCAATCTGTTCCATTGATCCTCAGGTCTGTTTCTTTGCCAGTACCATGCTGTTTTTATCACAGTTACTTTGTAGTATGGTTTCAAATTGGGAAATGTTATGCCCGCTGCCATATCTCTGTGACCTAGGATGTCTTTTGCTATTCTATGTCCATTATGGTTCCAATTGAATTTTTGGTTCTTTTTCCAGTTCTGTGAAACATAGTGTTGGAATTTCAATTGGCATTGCACTGAATCTGTATAGCAGTTTTGGAAGTATGGTCATTTTCACTATGTTCATTCTTCCTACCCAGGAGCTGGGGATATCTTCCCATTTTCTTATATCCTCTAAAATCTCTTTTTTCAGAGTGCTGTAGTTTTCAGTGTAGAGGTCTTTTGTTTCTTTCTTTAGATTAAATCCTAGATACTTCATTTTATTGGATGCTATTGTGAATGGAATTGTTTCCATAATTTCTCTCTCAGTGAGTCAGTTACTTGTGTACAAAAAGGCTATTTATTTTGGAGTATTATGTTATATCATGCTACTCTGCTAAAAGTATCAATTAAATTGAGAAACCTTTAGGTGGAGTTATTTGGGTCTTCAATGTAGAGTATCATAGCATCAACAAATAATGACAGTTTAACTTCTTCCTTTCCTATCTGTATTGCTTTAATTTCTTTCTCTTTTCTAATTGCTATGGCTAATGTTTCCAGAACTATATCAAAGAGAAGTGGTGGTAGTGAGCATTCTTGTCCTGTTCCTGATTTTAACTTGAAAGTTTTCAGGTTTTGGCCATTTAATATGATGTTGACTGTTGGTTTTTCATATATAGTCTTTATTAAGTTGAGATATAGACCACCTATTCCAATTTTTTGCAAATTTTTTTTCATGAATGTGTGTTGAATTTTGTCAAATTCAATAGAAAATCTAAGTCTATCTCTTTGCTTCTGAGGAAAACTATACAATAATCTTCATTATGTTTAGAATTTCTGGAAAAAATAATCATTTTTCTTTCCAAAAGGTATATTTTAGTTAGAGATGAAATGTCATTCTAAGTTTTTAATCTAAATCCCATCCTCTCTTCTCTTAAGCTACTTCTCCTTGTCTTGTCAGTGCAATCAGGATATTAAATTGGGTCAATAATGGAATGTTATATAGATCTAAATTGGCTTTTAATATCCTTTTTAGTTGTGTCTTTCCCTGGTTTGGGAATCAAAGTGATACTTGCTTCCAGGAATGAATTTGGAAGTATTGCTTCCCTTTCAATTTCAGTGAAAAGTTTGAAGAGTAATGGAAATACTTCTTCTCTAAATGTCTTGTAAAATTCAGGGGTGAATCCATCAGGGCCTGTTCTTTTCTTTGTTGGTAAATGTTTAATTACATTTTCAATTTCACTGATTGTATTTGGGTGTTTAAAATGTTTTTATCTTCTTTGTTCAACTTTGGTAAATCATAAGTATCTAGAAATGTGTCCATTTCTTCTGTGTTTTCCATTTTATTAGAGTACAGGTTCTCAAAGTAGGTATTAATGATCCTCTGGATTTCTGTGGTGTCTGTTGTGACTTCACATTTTTCATTCCTGATTGCATGGATCTGAGCATTTTCTTTCCTTTTTTGATAAGGTTATCTAAGTGTTTATCAATTTTATTTATTCTTTCAAAAAACCAACTCTTTGATTCATTTATTTTTTGTATCATTTTCTTAGTTTTCATTGCATTGATTTCTGCTCTAATCTTTATAATTTCCTCTCTTGTTTGAGCTTTGGGTTTATCTTGCTCTTGTTTTTCTAGGAGTCTAAGATTGATTGTTAGGTAATTTAATTGAGCTCACTCTGTTTTCCTAGTGTGGGCATTCAGTGTTATGAATTTTCCATGTAGAACAGCTTTCATTGTGTCCCATAGGTTTCTGTATGTTGTATTGGCCTTACCATATTTTTGTAAATATTGTCTGATTTCTTCTTTAATTTTCTTTGTGATCCATTGATTGTTGAGGAGAGTGTTGTTCAATTTCCATGTGTTTGTGAAGTTCTTACAGTTTCTTATTCTATTGATCTCCAGTTTAATTGCACTGTTATCTGATAATATACAGGGAATAATTTCAACTCTTTTGCATTTATTCAAACCTGTTCTGTGAGCTATGTTGTGTTCTACCTTGGAGAATGACCCATGTGCAGCTGAAAAGAATGTATATTCTGATTTTGTGGTTGGAACACTCTATAGACATCTAATAAGTCTGTACTTTCAAAAGCGTGGTTCAGTTCTAATATGTCATTGTTGATTTTTTAGCCTATATGATCTGTCTGTGATAGTGGGGTATTTGGATGGCCCACTACAATTTTATTAGTGCTTATTTGATTTTTCATGTTACTTAATATTTCCTTTATATATTTGGGGGCATTTACATTTCATGCATATATATTTATGATTGTCATCTCTTCCTCCTTAATCAGTTTTGGTTTGAAATTTACTTTGTCTGCAATTAAGATTGCTATCCCTGATTTTTGCTGGGCTTCTGTCGCATGGAAAATTGTTTTCCATCCTTTAACTTTCTGCCTATGGGCTTCTTTTTGCACTAGGTGTGTTTCTTGTATACAATATAGTGTTGGATTTTGCATCTTAATTCATTCTGGCAGTCTATTTCTCTTGATTGGTGAATTGAGACCATTGACATTGATGGTTATAACTAATATGTACTGACTTCTTATTGACATGTTATTTTCCTTTTGTTTACTCTTTTTAATTTTTTGCCCTCTCCTTTAAGTTTCTTGCCTTGGCTATTTGATTTGTTCTGTTGGGCCTAATGGTGTTGTGATCTTCATTGTCTTTTTCTAGGATTTTGTTTAGAATTCCTTGTAGTGCTAGTAGTATTCATGATGCTAGTATGGTATTCATGAAGTTTCTCAGGTGTTCTTTGTCATGGAAGTATCTTATTTCCCCATCCATTTTGAAAGCGAGCTTTGCAGGATACATCAGTCATGGTTGGAGGTTGTTTTCTTTTAGGACTGGAAATACCTTACTCCAGGCTCTCCTTCCTTTGTGTTGAAAAGTCTGCTGTGATTCAGATGGGCTTTCCTTTGCATGTAATTTGTTTCTTTTCTCTTACTACTTGTAGTATTTTGTTCTTCTTTTGGGTTTCTGGGACCTTAATTATTATATGTCTAGGTGTAGATTTTTTTTTTTTATGTAGTTGGAGTTCTATATGCCTCACTTATCTGTATGTCAAATTCTTCCCCTCTGTTTGGAAGTTTTCTGTCATTAATTCTTTGAACAGCTTTTTAAGTCATTTGTATTTTCTCCTTCTACTTCATGTATTCCTATCAGTCTTATATTATTCTTCTTTGCATCACGTAGGAGTTGTTGGATAGATTTCTCATGATCCCTTATGTTTTTAAGAGACCTCTCCTTTCATGGTCACTGTCTGAGATCCTATTTTTATATCTGAGATTCTATCTTTGCATTCTTTTATTTTGTTGCATACAATTTCAATAGAGTTTTTATTATCCTGAATATCTGTTTGAATTTGTTTCATGGGTTCCATTTCTTTCCTATGTTGGGCATTCATTGTTTCCATTTCTTTCTTATGGTGGGCCTTCATGGCTTCTATCATGGTCCTGAGTTCATCTATTTTTTTTTCAGTTTCTTTTCTAGAGTCTTGAATCATGACTTTCATTTTGCTCACCATCTCTATAGTTATGTGGGAAATTATTTCTGTTTTGAGATTTTCTAGAGCCTGATTCATCTGTTTTGTTACTTTCTGTGTTGTGAGTTCTCAGTGTCCTGGTGGTTCACTACCAGACTTTTCATCCTCCTTTTCCCTACTGTTTGCCATTGGTGAACTGGAAGTCGATTGTTGTGTCTTGCTTAAGTGTTTTCTCATTTTTATTTTTCCTGTTGGGTTGCCCTTGATTCAATCTCTGGGTTATTAAATCTGCCTGATATAGTTGCATTTTAGCTTTTTATTCTCTAATGACTCATAGACATTCTCATTTTCACAATATCAAAGAAAACAACTTGTCAAATCAATCCCTATCCTTTATCCCAATAGATACAATCAGCAACACAATAGAATCAATCACAACTTGCAAATTGACCACTTGTGGTAGTCATTAATCTATCACCTTTAAACCATGCTAATTAAATTAAAATCAAGAAGCAGCCCAAAATATGCTTGCAGTGAACAAACTCCTCAACATAGCATATGTACCATTTAGGATGGGGGCCTAGACAGAGTTAGGAGGAGAAAAGTAAATAAGTAAAAGAACTGAAGATGGTTTCAAGTGAAGCCAGAGGACACAGAATGACCATACAATCCTTAGGAAACTGTGAAACTCAAAAGGTATAGACAGAGTGCAAGTATAAGGAAAAGAACATATCCCCTTACTAGCAATAGGGGCACACTTTCCCTTTAAATTACTGAATCTTGAGTGGGGCACAATGATAAAAAAAGAACATTAAGAAAAAAGAAAAAATGATAAAAGAAGAGATTTGATTCAGGGCAGAAGCAGGAACAGAAAAGGAGATGAGGGACAATATGGTGGAACAAGAGATTTTGAGTTTGTGAAAGAGGACAGAAAAAAGAATTTACAGAGTGGAATGAGAGAAAGAAAGAAAAGGAAAAAAGACTTTGGAGGACCTCTTTCAGACTATATCTCTGCTGTCATAATACACATAGTGTGCAGCCATGTACAGAACTAAATCCCCCTATCTCATAGCCAATGGCAGACCCCCGCAATGCAGAATGACCTTAGGCCACAAGGCCCAAATTGAGCTCCCTGACCTCATGCAGGGTTGAACTCCAGACAATTCTGCTACTTATTTCCCCAGCCCTTTCTTTAAAGATGTTGAAATTTGGGAGCTGAAAAAATTACCCTTTATCTCCAGCTATGTCTCTGCAGAGAGGGTCCAAGTACTGACAAAATCAGGAGTTCCGACAGCATGGGGGAGGATGCTCAGTGGCACCCATGCAGCTACCCTCCTGGTGCTAGAACAGCAAAGGCAGCCCTGTTTTTCTTAGTTTCTATTACCATCTTCAATAGAGTCCAACAAGCCTTCACTAAGACCTTATTCAGTGCCATAACCTCTGTTAGGTTTTAGGGGTAGAGATAAAGATAAAGAATGCATTCTAGCTTTTAAGACCTAAATAATAATGCACAGAGATGTAAAAGCTTTATTTTTAATATGAGAATTGTATATACTGTAGATATTATTATTTGTTAGTGTCTTAGTCACTTTTCTTGTTGTTGACACAAAATACCAAATACAAGTTAAACGAGGAAAGGCTTATTTCAGCTCACAATTTGTAGAGGCTTCAGTCTATAGTCAGCTGTCCCTAATGCAGAGTAGCATAGCAGAGGGGCATCACAGAGGAGAAATGGTCCATGGCAAGCAGGCAGGAGGCAGTTCAGTGGCAAGCAGCAACAGCAAGCCTGTCTTCCATCTCTCCCTTTATATTCCATCCAGGCTATACCCCTATTGATTGGTTCCATCCACGTGCAGAGGGGGGCTTGCATTATACACACAAAAAACTTCTAATTTCAATCACTGGATTAATTTAGTGCCATACGCACTTTATATTGGTATCACATGGCTTGATTCAGCCAGGTCTGAAAAGCCCCACCTACAATAGCATGAGGCATCGGGGGACATCTAGATAACAAGCCATAATAGTTAGTTTTTTTTTTCTCATTGAGTTTATTGGTACATTTTAGGTATACAGTACAGTTACATTCATCATTGGGATCTTATACCTTTTCACGACAGGTCTTGGTTCTCATTTTTTCCCCTTATTCCTGCCCTCCCTTCATTCCCTCCTCCCTTCCCTATTTATACATACTTTATTTCCATTTTTTCATTTCCTTATGCTTTTTTTTTCTTTTTACCTTATTACCTTTCCCCTACCCTTTTCATAACAGGGTAGTTTTATAAATTAGTGACCAGATGGAGAAATAGACCAGAATGCTTTATTGATAAAATTGAAGCCTTTTTCCCTCACTTTCTTCTAAATACCTAAAAGCAATGCATAAAGAACATATAATAATTAAATTTATCTATTTTTCATAAAATATATGGTGACTAGTACTATTCCATAATCTACTTATTCTGTTTAACAGAATCTTTCACTATGCATATGCATAATTGTATGTGTGAGAAAGTATACATCAGGGGTACTTTTCCTGTATGGAAAATTGTGTCAGTTTTCTATAGTTCTAACAAATTATGACAAATTTAGTCGGTTAATAACTGTAGTTTTATTATGTTATGGTTCTAGAATTTTGAAGTACTTAAAACAGATACCAATTAGCCTCTATTCATTCTGGAGGCTCTAATGGAGGATAAAGTTCTTGACTTTTGTACCTTCTGAAGGGTGCATGAATGCCATGACTCATGACCACTTCATCTTCTAAGCCAATTGTAATGTCTTCAAATTTCTTTCTCACTCTTTTCCCTTTTACCTATCCTCTTTTCTTACTCTGACCCTTCCTTTTCCTCTCTTATAAGAATTACTGTGATTACTTTGGGCATACTTGGATAGCCCAACATAATATTTTCATTCACCTTTTAATTTGGATCCCTATTATTGATCACAGAAAGTTCACTTTATTGTGAATTTTTCAACACATACTAATTTATGATTGAGTCTTTATTATCCCTATGTAAAAAGTTTTCTTTAAGAATATTTCACAAATTCTTCACACCCTACTTTATTTGGTACCAAAAAACTAGATGAGTTCGCAATACCTATTGGCAGTTTTAATTCCTACTTGGGTTTAACTTTCTCCAACTGATGTCTTTCTATGATGATTATTTCATTCTGTATTAACAGGAATAGAAGTCCCTGTTTGAAGCTTGATCTGAATGATGCTCATATTGGACAATGCCAGGTATACTATTATTGATTCTCTTCTCTAACCCATTCTGACCTCCAGCATTCAAGGAGAATTAATAGATATAAAACCATTTATATTTCCAATGCACTATCCAGCACACTTCAATAGTATGAACATTTTTAATACTCATGATCTCCCTCCAGGTTCAGTCCTGTGATTGCGTTTCTTTATGGATAAGCAAGTCTCAGTGCTTTGTTTTCAGAGGTGCTATTTTGGATTGCTAAATTCTACATCTTCACTATAATAAACTGTAATGTTATCATTTCATCAATTTCTACCCAATTTAAAATTTTATAAGGCAAATAACAGCAAAGCATATTGACTAATCTTATTTTTAGAAAAATACCCAAATAAATGTTTGCTATAAATTAAAGAATTTACTGTTAGTCACTACCATTGTACTTCACAAGTGGAACTTTTATTACTTTCTTGACTCTCTATTAATCTTCTATTTCATAAAATTGTTTAACTTTAGAACAGGAAAATAAGCAAATATATTAATCTTTTATAAATATATCTTTTTCAAAACCATAAATGTTTAATTTCACTATTGCAGTATACTATGATTTTAATTCTTTTTGAACATTTTCTCTGGTGGTGGGCAGAATAGTGTCTCTTGTTCACACTCATGAAGATGAATTCAACATCAGAATTTCCTGCCAGCTCTTGCATGAAATAAACTGAGTGGCAGCAAGTCTATGAAGGTAAAGGAAATCATCAACATAATGTAAAATCAAGAGTTAGATAATATAGGTAAGAGGTTGGAGGATCATCATTTCTTGAGTAGAGAAAAAAGAAAACCTGTCAATAGTGACTACTACTTTAGATATTATTTTCAGATTTTGAGGAACTTGATGCCTAAAAATCTATTTAATATTAAACAACTTGAGCCTATTTAACTACAAACAAATGTTAATAAATACTGTGGATACATATATATTTAAGGGGTAAAATAAATATTATTAACTATTTGAGAAGAAGAGCTATTCACTAATTTATAGTGCAAGTAAAGAAAGTGGAAGAAGATTATCTAGGTATTTGTTTATAGACCTAGAAATGGGTATCAGAGACTATTGTATAATGCTAAATGGAGTCAGTGTAGATAGTGAAAAGAGCCAAAGAATTGCCTTGAAATGATTTTTTTTCACATTTCTCATCTATAAGTGGATTTGAGGAGATCAAAGTTAACAATTATGAAAATCAAAAATAAGGCTCTTTTGCTAAGTTTGTGAAACACAAAGCACATTATAAAATATTTAATTCAAAAAACATAATTTAACAAGAAAATTAAAATCTTAAAATGAGATAAACTCATCAAATAGTATCATAACATGTATACATTGGGAGTGTGTCAACTGGAAGCTCATTATATACCATTATACAACAAATATTTATGATCCAAAGCATGAAAAACAAAGAAAGACTATTTAAATTAGATAGTGTATTTTGACATAAAACACTTATTTTTCCCTTCTGAGATTGTGAATTAGAGTTGAAAGAACTATATGTTCAAGAATAAATATAGCCATAATTGCCTCTGGCAGAGGTATAAAAAGAATCCTACTGTTTCTTGTATAGTACAAATCACCCATTTGACTGAGGTAAGAATTCCCAACTTTTTATAAGAAATTGGTGGGATAAACACTTACCAGATCCTCCACAAGCTTTGATTAAGTTGAATACTTAAAAGTGCAGACAAAAATGTATGTATCCAGTAAGGCAAAAGACAATAAAATACCCAAATAGATTCAATTTCTACTGTTTCTGATTACCACAAGCTATCTGTGATTGCCTACAAGGTGGCCTTGAGATATTTAGGCATTAAAGGAACAAATTAACAGTTTTACAAAAATTTGTTTCAATGATAATTTTTTAGTTTTGTTTCAGTATTTTTTAGAAGTGTAAATTGGGCTGAATTCATTTGCCAACTAATTAGCCTTGTAATTTATTAGGTCTTTACATATCTAGAAATGTAGGATCAATGAATAGGTAGAGGTAAATAAGTACATTTCGAAATAATTTCCAAATTATTTTACCTTCATAACTTTCAAAGGAAGAAATAGGTTTTATACTATTATTTTGTAATTGAAAAATAATCTAGATTTAAGATACAGTTCCGTAATATGCAGCTTTTCAACTAGAAAGTACTTAGGAAATTTCTAGCTAAGCCTACTTACTAACTCTAAATATGCATGCATGTACATGAAGAAACATATATTAGCATGTTACACTGACTTTAAAATGTGATAAATAAAAACTAGCTATACTTTATTATTTAATTCTGCCCTATCCATGTCTTACTGCCACTGAAATACTTGTTAAATCAATAGTAACATATTCAATTAAAATTTCTAAATTGGTATTACATCTCCCTTCTACAGATTCATTTTATTTATTTTTTTAATTGAGTTTATTGGTACATTTTAGATATATAGCACAGTATAGTTACATTCATTATTGTGATTTTATACAGCTTCATTTTAAATTACAGAAGAGAATCATTTAAATTTTTCCCCTATAATATTGTTAATCATAGCATATAGTATATAAAAGTGGGTTAAACAAAAGCTTGTGAAAAAAATAAACATAATAATATAGGTAAAGACATGAATAGCCTTGAAATTTGACAGATGTTTAAAATTTGGCTCTTTAATTACTGGATGGGCAACACTGGCTTATATTTTTAAAACTCTCTGAACTTTATTTTTCTCTTAAAATTCTAACAAAATAAGCATATCCATAAGGCTGTTGAGTTTTAAAATAGATATCTTTTAAATATTTATTCTTGTGGCTCATAACCTACCTAGTGCTCAAACAATATTGTCTTGAGATGCAAGAGCCTCTTACTTTATGTATCTGTTGATCATGAATCAAAGTGCAGTTATTTGATGAATAATTTAGTGTAGAACATTTCTTAAAAATGAAAGATCGTTTGACTACCTTAAATTCTGCAAGCCTACATTCCTGAAGACAGTGACAAATATCTTATTTTTGAATTCTGTTTTCACTCCAGGTTAGTGCTGGAACACTGACATATTAAATTGAATTTTCTTAATTTAATTTCTTTGTCAGTAGCAGCAAAATATATTTGAATTTCCCTGTTGAGAATAATGTTCACTTGCTCTTCCATTTACTTGCTTAGAAAAGACATTACTTTGGCTTAGCAAATGTTATATTGTTGGATTAAATGTAACCCTACAGATACACTGTAAAATATAATTTAATATCAGAATGCAGTAGTAACTACTCCAGTGCATTACTACTTGGTTGCTTCTGCATAAAGCTTCTTACCTTGCTTTGTGAATCAGCAGACATTGCTGATGATCATAAACAGCATATGACAGACTTGTGACAACTGGCTCCCTCAAACTCTGATAGAGTTGCCTTTATTCTAAAACTACTTGAATCTACACTTCTGTTAGAGGCCCTTATGACTGGATGAATTTGAGAATAGTTACTGGCACTTTATAATGTGTGGATCAATAATTTCTGGTAATAAGTATCTGCGTGTTAGCTCTCAACTCAAAAGGGAAGGTACAAATCTTCTGAAATTATTTTCACTTCAATGCTCTTCTTGTAGTACATACATGTTTTCAGCTAAGTATGTTTTAGGTCTAATGAAATATCCTCTGGTCTACAAATTCCTAATACTATCTTAGTACTGGTTGACTTCCATACAAAATTGATAGAAAAAAAGCTGGCCTTAAACATATTTTAAATTAACACCTACATTTTAGCAAGGACATTAAATAGTAGAGGAAGGGCTAGTGTGTAGCTCAGTGGTAAAGCTTTTGCCTAGTATGTGGGAGGCCCTGGTACAGTATTAAGAAAAAACAAAGGTGTAGGGGTGTTTTAAATTGGAATAAAATATATGCTCTGGGAGAAAACCTTAGGAAACCTGAATGGTAATAATTTAAGGACAGATCAAATTCTTCACATAATATTTAAACCTTTGTACTGCTATCTCTGACAGGCTACACAGTTCCTTTCCTTGTATTTCTCATCAGGAAGTTATAAATGCTAGGTTTGTGAGATAACAGGGCAGGGTGGTGAGAACTCAGCTTCACATCAGAAAAGCTGCTTTTGAGTTCTAGTTCTGTCACTAAAACACGGTATGTTACTGAGCAAAATTCATTTCTCTAAATCTCAAACTTCCCTTCTGTACATAGGCTAATAGGTGTTCCCTTTCACAGTGTTATACACATTAAATGAAATAATATCTAGAAAGTGCATGTCACACAGTGAGTGCCTTTTAATAAAAATTATCTTTATGACTACTCATTTGTCAGAAAGAAAGAAGCACAGTGAAATAATAAAATATTCAGTAAAACTGTGTGCCCTGCTTTAAATCTACATAAGGGACTCAATTTTTTTTCCACTGAAATATTACTTTCTCATTTCCATTAATTCTAATCTTCTATTCTCCTTCTAAAGTGGAATAAAATAATAGGATTCTCCACATTTTGGCAAGATTATACAAGTCATTTTAAAGAAAAATGCAAGAAAAGAAATGGTACCAAGACAGTAAACCATGTTATGTTTTTTCGATATTTGTATTACATAGTTTCAAATTTGATCACTAAAAAAAGTCTGCTGTCTTTGCATCCTGAGGATCATTCATGCTAGGATACAATGGTTTCTCTCTCAGTGGCCTTTCCATCAGCTATGCAACCAATTGTGTGGTGAATATATCAATCAGAATCTGGCTAGGTCTCACTCCTAGGCTACAATTTAGCTAATACAGATCTTCCTAACACCTGCCATGGGGCAAACATCAATCCTGCAACAAAGAAAATAATCCCACATCCATATGCATGTCTGTTCTTCTCGGAAACAGATGCTTACTTTAACCAAACTGCCCTAGAGACTCTCTGATTCAGAATTTTGGGTTAAATCTTTCCTCCTTGCAAATAAGAAACTATAAGAAAATATTAGAAGTTTTTGAAATTAACATTTTATCTGTAGTACTTTCCTTTGTTACAATGCCTGATAGACCATTTTATTTAGACATTTTAGGTTTTTAAAAGCACCTCTATTGTTAAAGTACAATTTCTTCTTTTGAATTCCTTCTCTAAAACCTGTTTTATGATTTTCCTATTTTAATTATCCCAATAGCATCTTTAGGAGTCATGCACAGAAGATACATTTGTTTTGTAAATTTTCCAGCAACCTGTCTCAATTTTTTTTTCTAGTATGAATCATCTGAGCTTTGTACAAGCTGTTGATTTGAGGTTTGTTTTTTTCATGTGTGTCATTTGATTTTAAAAATCATATAATATTGGAAATGGAAGTGATTTTAGGGGAGAAGATGGGTGGAAGTGAGTGCATAAATCATAAATACAGAACAAAACTGAGCAACTTATTTTGAATTAACACCTGCATGGATGTCACAAAAGCATTTGTGCTACTTCACAGCTCATTTTATCAGTGAAATAATTTAGTCCTAAAATCAATGGAAATCGCTGTAAGATGATGAATATTGGAGCATGATGTATAGCCATCATTGACTATGTAATTATCAAAAATAATATAAATATCATTCTTATAATCAAGAAAAAAACAATAAAAATTATAGAATTTGAGGTTCTTAGGGAAAGAGCTTTTTTAGTATAGATACTATGGGAAATAAACAGAACAGGAGTTGAAAATATTTCTAGAATATCATAGAAGAAGAAAGAACTTTAAAAATAGGAAATTCTTGATAAATTGTTTGAAGGAATTCTTATAGCCGAATGTAGTGGATTTTATATATGTAACATTAAAGAATTATATTTATAATCTATTATAACATAGTAAGATAGGTGGAAAGTAATGAGAAATAATATTCAGAGGAGAAAAGGTAGAAAATGTAGGATTTGACTCAATAAAATAATGCTTAAGAAGTTTTTTTAACTTAAAATTTTAAAGATTTAGAACAGTAACCTCAGAATGCTGGAAATAATGACAATCAGGAAACTACCAAACAATTTGAACTAGCGGTGAGGAAGAATGGGATAGTACTGTGGAAATAAAGATGGAGAAGCAAGATGAAATATAAAATTTCAGAGGAAGGAATGCTAAGGTATCATAAGGCATTACATTTATACTTGTTAGTGACTAAAGTGTGTGTGTGTGTGTGTGTGTGTGTGTGTGTGTGTGTGTGTGTGCGTGTGTGTAGGACACTTTATTCTCCAGTTTTACAGCCTGAGTACAAGGAATTCTGAATTCAGAAGGGGGGTGGTGAGATCAAGGTGGTTTTCCAAAATTTGGAAAAATATTATTTGTTCTTAATAATTTTAAGACCACAGCACTCATTACAGTGTCCTGAGCTTGAGACGATGGTACATATATTCAGTAGAACTGGAATACAGATACAACGCATGAGCAACACTTCATTATCTGGATGGTCACTCTAATTTTGGAATCAATAGTACAGAGTTGACAATACAGGACAAGGAACTACACAGATTTTCATATGCTTGTCTATTTATATATTTCAGTGTTTGTTTTTCTTTCTGCTTCTTTCATTAGGATATACAGGTTCGGTACCATTTTGCCCTCCAGATTAGAGGGAAACAACATAACAGAGCTGAGGAGCTCCACGGCACCAACACTCTCACTTATGAATCCACTGACGTTTTTTAAAACTATAAAAACATATTCCTAGAGGAAGGCTAAGAGCCACTATATATTTGATTATAAATCTTGTCTAATATATTCAGCACCATGAATATTTACATTTAAGCCTTTTTTCTATTAGTGCATTTAAAGATTTAGTTCCCTGACAAAATCTTTCCAAACATTTGTTGAATACTGAAGTATAGCCTGGGAGGTAGGCTTCTGAAATCACCCTGGAAGACAGTCCACGTTTAACTCTGGGGCTATGATAAATGCCTTCTATAGAGCTGTAAGGTAACAAGGCAATGAACTATCTTCTAAGTTATTGAATATTGAATAAACCCCTCTCAATGCATTTTAAGTATATGCCTATAGATTCTGAATCTTAGAAAATGATTATCTTAAATGAATCAGCATCAGTAATTTACCAGAAGAATTAATTTTCCTTTTATGCCATTGTGTTTGCCACGATGCTTTTAAAACTGTTGTCACTGCAAAGATTCAGGGAACAACAACAACAACAAAAAACATACATGTGCAAACTTTAATCTCTGGAACTTCTTTGTCACTGTGCACACTCACTTCCATAATTTTTTATTCTTCACATTTCATCCCTGTTTTTAAATTTACAAATGAAGCAGATTTCATAAAGGAAAAAGCATCCAAATGTCATTCTCTTGATTATTTTCAATTGCTATGAATTTAAAAATTTAATTCTGTTGTAGTACAAATAGCTACCACAGAGGAAAAATATACTCTTCTCTGGTCAATCCTGTTTGATTCAACATTGAGATTTTTGTTTAAATATCTGTAATTACATAGCAAACTCTTAGGGGACTTTCTTAATTATTAGTTGCAGAAAAACCATATTTTTAATTAAGCATTTTTTTCTTAAAATTTTTCACTGAGAACCAAACCAATGGATTTCTTGTAGAAGTTTTGTCTAAATAAATTGAAATGAATTTAAAGGATTCCTGAAGCATCTATAATATGAAACAAAACCAGCAGTTGTGTTATAATGCAAACATATGGTAGGAATATTGCTTCTAAAATTATGATTCAATTTCATTACTCTCTCACCAATTAAACTAGTGCTAACCAAGCTCAATGTAAAATGGCTATCAAAGATTCTAACCTGTTTACTGACAGACTATGGCTGGAGAAGTATAAAACAATATTGAATACTAGTTTTATTTGCTACTGATATTTATTTATAGAAAGTGACAGCTATAATTAATGTAGTCAGAGTTTATAACATGTAAATGGACTGATGAAAGTGAAACTAGATATATTTAAAATATTGCAGCCGACTTGTGAAAGAGGCAGAATTTCACCATTCATTCAAGTCTAAAATGGCCCTCCATGGAAGTTTCAGAATCTACTTTGAATTAGCATTTTTTCCTTTGAACTTCCAGCATGTCCAAACGAAATCCAGTGGTGGGGGCAGTTTTTGTTCTTCCAATAGATTCATCCATAGTATGGGGATAAGGAAAGCTTAACAAGATTTTTGCAATATATATGAATTCCAGTTTTTGTTTTCCCTAAGGGTGAAACAAGACACTTATTTAGAGGACCAACTAAACATAAGGGAGGAATCTCAGTTGTGGGGAGAAAGGAACCCAGTCTCCCTTGTTGGTGGGAGTGCAGACTGGTGCAACCACTATGGAAATTAATATGGAGATACCTCAAAGAACTAGGATTAGAGGTTCCATTTGACCCAGCTATCCCTCTGCTGGGTATCTTTCCAAAAGAATTAAAAGAATCATACTACAGTGATATATGCTCACCCATGTTTATAGCGGCACAGTTTCTAATAGCTAAAACTTGTGAACAGCCCAATTGCCCATCAGTTGGAGACTGGATAAAGAAGATGTGGTTTTTCTATAAAATGGAATACTACTCAGCCATAAAGAATGTTAAATTGGAGTAATTCATAGGAAAATGGATGCATATTGAGGATATACTCAAGTGAAATAAATAAGTCACACACGTGTAAATACCAAATAGTTTATCTGGTGTGGAAAACTATGATTATACATAAGATCCTAATGAGATAATTGACAAGGTGAAATAGGAAGAAAAGGGCTAAAGGTGTAGGGAAGGTGGGAAGGGTAGGGGAAAGGAAATAAGGGACAAGAAAAAATATGAGAAAATGAAAAAATGGAAATAAAGTTTTTGTAAATAGGGAAGGGAGGTGGGGGTGAAGGGAGGGGAGTGATAAGGGGAAAAATGAGAAACAAGATCTGTCATGTAAAGGTGAAAGATCCCAATGATGAATATAACTGTACTGTATATCTAAAAAGTACCCATAAACTCAATGAGAAAAAAATAGGGGAGGAAAAGAGTGGCACTGTTATTCCCTCTCTCTGCCAGAAAAACTGAAGACCATACAGTGATGAGAGAATATACTTACTGTACTAAATAATTCACCAGTTATTCACTTAGAGCTTCTTATATGGAAGGAATAAAATATTGGCTTTGTATTTTAAAAACTGGGAATGTAATTGTAAGAATTGCAAATATTGAACAGCAACAAGTCTATAGCTAATAGATGAGGATTGTATTCTCGAGCAGTCCATTTAGCAGCTGTGTAGACACAGCCAAGTCCCTCTGCCTCCACGGTGCAATGCTTACTTCTTTTGCAAAAGCTCACAATATAGAGCAAGCTTGTTATCTGGCTTGAGCAAGATGATATTTCTAAAACACCTAGCACAGTGATTGACACATGCTGGGTGCTCAAATAACCCTGTATTACATTACTGATGTTAATGTCATAATATAATGAGACATGTGCTTTATCAGTTAGAGTGTTCACTGGAGAAACATATATGTTATATATATATATATGTGTGTGTTGTATATGTATGTATATATATATGGTATATGTATGTTATATATATTCACTATACGAGATACATGACATATATATAACACATATAACATATACATGAATATATAATATACATATGTACACATATAATATAAGTTCCCAAGTCTCAAATGAATGTTATAAATTGTTACTGAAAAATATGAGCCGTTATCAATTATTTACAAACTATTTGCAGTGAAATTAAAAGGAAAAATAGATCAAATAGAAGTGAGAGTAAATAATTATGAAGAGCTCGATCACGGAATCTGTGCTTAATGATTCCTGTAATTTCATTGAGAGACTCTCTGGTGTGAGATATTAAATCAAAATTTATTATATGTGGTGCAAAGCATTGAATTTCTAAAATAATCAATTATATATAATATAATTTCTCTTCTGGAATATACGTGTTATCGTTAGCATGCTTGCCTAAACAATTCAAATAAAAGTGCATTCTTCAGTATGATTCTAATTGGATAAGAACATATATTTAATCAGAAAAGAAAGAAAAGTTGCATTATAAATCTTTACAAGTTAAAATTCATTATATGCATGAGTTCAGGTCTTTCCCCCTAGAACTTGAGCTTATTAATGTCTGGGACTATTGGTTTTTTCTACTTTGAATGTTTGGTTTATAATAAGTACACAATTAATGTTTGTTGGTCACGAGAGTTGACCCAAAGATACTTTTTGATGCAAAACATTTATAAATACTCTTATATATTTGGGATAAATATCCTGAGAGTCAATTTTATAGTAATTCACAGCACTACATGTAAAAACAAAGGATAAATAACGCATATTCTTTGCTATTCCCACAGCATTAGAACATAATTAGGCATCAAACACTAATGTAAATGCTTTAGTAAAGAGCTTTGGATTGAAGCATGAATACAATTTCATTTTTCTCTGTAATTTCCCATGACTGTTTGTTGCTACATCTTTTACTCTGGGCAGTAGAGTTTATTAATGATAAATAAATCAGAATGACATGTTAAATGTTAATTCCTTTTTTTCTTTATCTTTCAGAACAATGTAATTTCATTTGAAAAACCTAGTCCTGTCAGCTTAGGATCATCCATCCAACACTTGATTCAACCATAATTTGTGGTCTCTACAGCTTGGATACTTAGAAACTGGATACTTGGAAACACCTGTTCAGAGACACACCCTTTCTGTCAATTAGCATTGTCTGGAATAAGTGTCATTTGGATCCAGACGACCCACACACTTCTTGTCAAGGTTTCTGCTGTTCCCGCTGGTCTTGTGGTTACACCTCACCTTAGAGCACTATTTTTGCTATCTCTGTGCAAAAATTTCAAGCAAGACTGCAGCCGCTGTTTACCCACTGTCCACAGTCTCAACATTTATGTACCTTGGGTACAAATAAAATCTATAGTCCTTGTCACTTTAAAACTGAAACATGGAGGAGTGGTCCTGGCCTCTCTTTGTTACCACTCCCTGCTCCTCATCTTTTCCCCTCTTCTTCTCTCTTGTCCCCTGCTTGGCCTACAGCAGTAGTGTAGGAGGTTGGGCACCTTAGAAGTATCAAATCAGGCCATAAGAGATCAATAATTGCTGTGCGTGTTACCTAACTTCACATGCAGTTGATTATTCCTGTGTACGTCATACTTGATTCCATCATTCAGAAGAGACATACTGCTCTTCCTCCTTCAGCAGGGAAATATGAGGAAAAAGTCATGAATTTCCACAAACACCATACTTACTCAAAATGTGACTTTTCTTCCCAGTCACCTCTTCCCAGTCTCCCAGTGCTGGCCAAAGAGGGTAGCTTGTTGTGCCAGTGTTAGTCCTCTCACTGTACTCGCACCTCTTGGCAAAGACTGGACACTCTAGGAATTTAGATTATGGTGTTTCTCCTGTTGCTTTTCTTGTCAATGATACGTGAGTTGACCATTCATGAAAAAAGAATATCATTTAGAATTGAACGATTGATCTTATACTTGAATTACATAGCATTCTCAGTATTTGACTTGAAGGAAGGCAGTAAGTATTACATGGTATCTGTCAGGATTTTAAATATGCTCACGTTTTGAACTGTGTGGGAACAAGGAAAGAAAGCAGTTGTCCTGATAGTATTTATTTTCTTAAATGACTGGAAACCATGAAATACATTTCTACTGCTGCTCATGATAATGTACTGGTCACTTCCCTGCTCCCAGTCCCCAGTGAAGTGGGGATTATCAATTTACCACAGTTTGGTTGTAGCAGATGTGCTACATGTGACCAATGACAAAAATATTGGAAACTTTATATTAGAATAATTCTGCCTCTTAACTTTGAATTTACATACTATGAGAGTGCCATAATCAGTGGGAAGTGGTATAGTAACACAGCAACTGCATTCTTTCTGTCCATTTGAATTGTTTCAGTTTCAGTCAAACCCTTCCCTATACTTAAAGCTTAGCTCACTTTGTGAGTTATTTCCAGGTGCCACTTTTGTTCCACAGTGAGGGAATGAAATGCTTGCCAGCTCTCGTTGGAGTATGTTGCCCTCTCACTCTGACGGGCAGCATCACAAGGCAGATCGCAGGCCACCTTGACTGCTTATTAGTTTCCAGCCATAGAATCATTGAGAATAACCTCCCTCTAGTCATTTTTTTCAGAAGCAAATCTTGTGACTTCCAATATTGTTGCAAAATCCTAGAATTTTGTATTTTATTCCTAGGAGATTTTGTTTCTTCAATGACACTTTATTTGGATCTTTATGATTCTTTTTCTGATTGCTTAAATCATATTCAGATTTTTTATTTTAATGTAGTGCAAGTAGATATTAATATATACACTGCCCCTCCACCCTTCGCTATTTATAAAAACTTTGTTTCCATGTTTTCATTTTCACATATTTTTACTTTTCCCTTATTTCCTTTCCCCTTCCCTTCTCATTTCCCCTACACATTTAGTGCTTTTCTTCTTATTTCACATTGTCAAATATAGTATTTGGATCTTCTTTACACTTTTAGTTTTTCACACCACAGTAATTATTTGGTATTTACACGTGTGTCTTACTTATTTCACTTAAGCTTATGGCCTCAATATGCATCCATTTTCCTACAAATGACTATAGTTTCTCATTCTTTATGGTTGAGTAATACTCCATTTTATAGAAAGACCACATCTTTATCCATTCTCCAACTGATGGGCAATTGGGCTGTTTCCAAGTTTTAGCTATTACAAACTGCCACTATAAACATGGATGTGTATATATCACCGTGGGATGATTCCTTAATTCTTTTGGAATGATACCCAGCAGAGGGATGGCTGGGTCAAATGGGATGTCCAATCCTAGTTCTTTGAGGTATCTCCATATTAGGCAGAACTCTGGAAGACATTGGCATAGGAAAAGACTTTGTGAACAAATCCTCAGTAGAGCAGGAACTAGCACAAAGAATCAACAACTTGGATGTCATCTTATTAAAAAGCTTCTGAAAAGGGCTAAAGGTGTAGGGGAAGTGGGAAAGGTAGGGGAAGGGAAATAAGGGACAAGAAAAAAATACGAGAAAATAAAAAAATGGAAATAAAGTTTTTGTAAATAGGGAAGGGAGGCAGGGGTGAAGGGAGGGCAGGGATAAGGGGAAAAAATGAGAAACAAGATCTCTCATGTAAAAGTGCAAGATCCCAATGATGAATGTAACTACTGTACACATAAAATGTACCAATAAACTCAATGAGGGGGAAAAAAAGCTTCTGCACTGCAAAAGAAACCACCAACAGTGCTAGGAGACAACCTACAATATGGGAAAAACTTTTACCAGCTGCTCTTCAGACAAGGGACTATTATCTAGAATATATAAAGAACTCAAAAAAATCAGCTCCTCCAAATATAAAGACCTGATTCTAAAATGGGCATCTGAAGTGAACAGACATTTCTCAGACAAAGAAGTAAAAGCAACAAGTAAATATAGGACCAAATGTTCCACATCACTGGTCATTGGAGAGATACAGATGAAAACAGCACTGAGATTCCACCTCACCCCAGAAAGAATGGCTGCTATCAAGAAATCAACCAATAACAAATGCTGGTGGGGTTGTGGGGAGAAAGGAACCCTTCCCATTGTTGGTGGGAGTGCAGACTGGTGCAACCACTATAGAAATCAACATAAACTGTTTTTTTAAGCATCCTGATTCCAAAAATGAAGGGAATCATGACTTTTCAATTTGACTTCAGTATTTCTCATGAATGTTTATTCCATCCCTTTGTACATATTGAATCATTTCATTTTGTTTTTCAAAAATATATGGCTACATTGTCACTGGTTCCTTTCATTTCTTAATTAGTTAATGATTGAGGTATATTCAGTGGTGCAACTTATTACTTAATGTTTTAATAAAAACAACTGTGCTCTTCATTCTCACTGAACTAGTAATGTTCGTTTGAAAAGTCTTGGACTTCAGTCTTTGTCACCTGTATCTAGTGCTTAACATTGTGTTTTGTGCAAAATAGAATCAATTAGTATGCACTGGAGTTATATTATTTACATTTCAAATGGATTTTTCCAATAGATAGTAATCTGACATGTTTTGAAAATCATTGGCTTTAATTTTATTAGATTTCCATAAACTATCTAGAGTCTAGATCACTATTTGAAATGCAAAAATCAAATTAAATAAACACAAAGTACTGAGTTAAAAATGTGCTTCTGGAATAAAAAACTTTTGGGGGTAATAGGGTAGAATAATTCTGTTCTGACCTAGTCTGCAACCCACTATTCATTAATTCTTACAATCCCTTCAGATCATTTAGATCAAGAAAACTTAAAAGTCGTCTTTCAAGTACAGTTGAATCCCTATGGATTTTATCTATACTGTGATGTTTTATTTTATTTTTTTAAAGAGCAACTTTTCCTTTCACTTTCCTGCAAAGTTTAATTCTTTTGTTATGAATACAAGGAAACCCTCACTATGGATATTAGATGCATATCACTCCTGTTACACTGGAAGGGATGAAAGTTCATACGTGGTGCTCCCAGCTGGAATGGATGCATCTGGTGTGTGAGAGAGAGAGGTCAGTGCTCTGATTCTACAACATTTCCTCTAGCAGTCTTTGGCATGGACCTATATCATTTTTACTTGAAATGTGAACATGTTAGCAATTTAGAGTGGTTAAATAAAATGTCCAAATGCTAATCATTTAAACTGAATATTAATAGAGCTTCTATTGGTTTTCAAATCATTTATGCAAATATGCAGTTAACTTTGAAACTTAAATTTTTGATTATTAAATTACTGTAAGTACCTGGCTACATATTTTTTGACAATGAAAGAGACTTTCCTAGTCAGATGCAATTATTGTCAGTTTCCAATTTTCTGAACATAGCCTTGTTTTACTGCTGGAAGTAGAAGGTTCATGAAACTATGTGGCAAAGATTCTAGCTATCTAGCTGCTTAAAGAGGATTATAAAAGAGATCTCATCCTGCCATAGAATCACCCTGTCCAGGCAGTGAGAAAATGTAATACGTGGCCACATTCTCTCAAAGCCAGATGGATTATCTATGACATGGATCCTTTCCAACCATGTCAGTCCTTTGAAATCACTAGCCTCCTGGCTCCCCTGCCTCCCATTAAACAGAGACAGAACAGACCCTTAGCATTGTTGTTATGATCAATTTTCAGTTTAGAAAACAGTTAAAATGAGAAGAATCTTCCTCTAAGTAGTCATTATAAGGACACTTATTTTTAATGAAAAAGATTAACGAAATGTCTAGTCATAAAGCATAATTGTGGTGAATATCACAGACTACAAATGTACTACCAGAAGTTCTCTAAAATTCCCCATTTTATTGCTAATATCACTTAAGAGATAGAATATTAACAACTGATTCACTGCCTTTACAGAAGAATAGAATAGATATGTAGGGAGAAACTTCATTATTTACATGGTATTTTTCTCAGACTTAGTATCCAGTTATGTCACATTTTGTCCTAAAGCCACAAATTAAGTACTGTCAGAGGGTTTGAGAAACCAAGTAATCTTGATATGGACTTAAGAGAAGAATGTGTTTGCCTTATATTTTCCACTTGGTCTCTTAAGAGAATGGCCTGGTGACATTCATATTCTAACTAGTTATAACTGCCAAAAAGCTCCCAAAATCTGTGAAGTGATTCCGCAAAACAAACAAAGAACTAACAAACACTGACATGCAGGGTGTTTTCTATCTTATAGCACTTTTTGAGAAACGAACACATTTATGCTATTTTTCTCACAGCATTACTTGTAAACGATGCTTTTAGAAGGGCACACTGGATTGCTGATCAGTGTTTCAGGACATAGGACAAAAAGCAGTAGAGCAAAAGCAACAAACATGCTGAAAATAAAGAGGCAGATTGCATGGCCACACAAAATATTCCTGATAAACACAGAAACATTGGAGGACTCTGCAGGTAAAGCCATAGAAACAGAATCATTTCCACAAAAGTCCAAACTCTTCTGGAGGCAGTGATTTGGGGAAACTGTACAGACCATAACCTTCATTTTCTGAAGGTAATATTTGTGCTTCTAACTCACAATGACTCATGGAACAAAATAGTAAGCCTAAACTAGAAATTTAAAGAATTAAGTATTGTTTCCATAAATTTCAATATATTTTCCACAGCAGAGAATATAAATATAGGTTTTTATTCTAGAGACAAAGAGACATACAGCAAAGCAATGCTTGAAAGCCAAACCATGTTTTAAAAAATTTAATGTACTGACAAGTCACCTAGGTCCTTGTTAATACGCTCAGATGATTCCTATTCTTCTGGTGGAGGGAAGGGCTGTGAATTTTTTAAACTTTCCTTTAATTGATAAATAAAAACATTAAAAAGTATGCATTAGTGTATATCATGTAATGTATGTATGTATGTATATAAATATATATGCTCCATAATATGCTGCATTAAACATATTTGTCCCCTAAATATTTGTCATTTTGTCACAGTGAAAAACTAAAATACTTGCTTCTAGCTTTTTGAAATGTATAGAACATTATTCTCTACAGCCTGTCTAATTTTTTTCACCATCTCTCAGGTGAGAAGGCTGCTGGTCTGAGGAAAGTAGTTTGACTGGCTGATGCAAAAGGTCTTGTGATATCTTAGTCATTAACATTAGTGTCCCATGGGCTATTTTCTCCCCAACTACAACTACATATTGATGTTTTATGTGTTCTTGTACCTCTCCTCTAGACTGCCAAATTGAAGCAATATCACTTTGCAGAATAACTCTATGTCCTATTGACTATTTTAAAAGGAGTATAGAAAAAATAAGGCATAAACAAAATAGCTCATATAACTTTAATATGGTAATTTAATTTGGGAAATACAATTGTCTTTCTTTTACCTTCCTTTCACCCAAATCAGACTACCAATCTGTGTTCTCTAAGTTTCACAAATCCTGCACTTGTTTTCTGTGTGGGTAAGACCCACTAGTAGCATTTTTAAAACACAGAGTTAGGTTTTGTTTCCTGCTTTGTGAGTAGTATATTTGTAATATCAGTTTGTTTTATTATTTGCTCATTTTAAAAAGGAATTTCCTAGATTTTGTAAAATTTTCTGAAACTACACACACACAAAAAGACTGAATAAATTTCAAGGCTGGCTCAAAACATTTTATAGTGATGCATATAGAGTCAAATAGACCTATTCCTTATGGGTTTTTAAAAATATTTTTAATGTCACATATAAATGGTTTTCAAGTTCATAGAATATTAAATCTATTTAAAAGCTATTATGCCTCATTTAAAATTTTACCACTCAAATTGTTTTATATTATACATATCCTCTTTCCATCTTCAATTATTACCAGAAAGTTATTCATTTTATCCAAATATATTTTAAGGCTTTTCTCACAGTTTTCTAACGTGGTACAGAGACATTCATCAGGAGGAATCAGCATGTCACAGAACAAAGGATAGCTAACTGTAATCTGTATTTAAAATTAGTTTTACCAAAATGTAAAAACACAAAAATTCCTTGTAAATTCTAAACTATCCAGATAAATTATTTTAATGCTGATTATGAGACAATGTTTATCTGGCAGGAAGTTTTTTTATGATGAAGTCACATGAAGGTAAAAAGAAATAGAAATCCTGTACTGCTCTACAAGAAATAAAGCATAAGACCTTTAATGTGTAAAATTCTCTTTGCTATTAGAGAGAATAAAAGAAGGCATCTTTAAGGAAAAGCAATAAAATTAGTGAATTTAATTAAAAGTTTGAAAAACCACTAAAATACATATTTTTGTAAAGCTAGTATAAGAACAAAATACAAAGAATGAATATATAGGCATATAGATTTTAAATGTGTATCTAGTGGCTTATACTGGGTATTTGTCACACTTGATACTGGGTGAGAAATTATTAAAAAGAGACACCTCCAGAATTATTTTAGCCAAGTTGTTATTTAATGATACACAACAAGTTCCATGGAGTTTGCACTGGTGTCCACAATTCTGAACAAAGGAGAAAATCAGGTTTCAGTTTGGTTACCAATCAGAAAGTTAATTGCTTCTCAAAGTATTATAAAACATAGTTCCGTTTCTTGCAGTATAATCAGAACCACTGGATCATAGATGTCAACAGGAAATAGGCTGCAGGCCGATAGGCCTCCTGAAAGGAAAGCACAGACCAGCCGAAGTGAAAGAAGTAGGAGACGCAGCAAAGAAGGCAAACTTGGACAAAGAAGAGGAGCACTCATAGAACGAGAATGTGAAGGATGTCCCTATCAGTAGCTGCTTTTACTAGTTTTTTTGTTTTGCTTTATAATGTGGGTAAGTGTGAAACTGATATTGATAGTAGGACTTTGACTAGCAATCAGATTTTGTTAGATGTGCTTAAATTAATTTATCATAATACATATTCCTCATTTCATTTTGTTTTTTATATCATTCAGATCAAATCACTTAGGTTGTTCACAAAGGTCTGAGATAAAGAACTCCTCCGTGTTACATTACTGCTCGTAATAAGAAATTATCCACAATATGCCTTTCATCTACCTTTTACTGTGAGTTTTTGGGCCAGGAATAAATAGCTTTCTGTATAAAATGTTTCCACTATACAATTTGAGTTGTCATTTCTTTTTCCAAATGTTATTATGATAAGGTAAAAAAAAACATGCTTTTGCTAAGGAAATTTAGATTTGTTTAGACTGTCTGTGCGCACCCAAATTTAATTGTACAATCTTTTCAAAGCTGAGAGGAGAGGAAGCCTTCTTTAACAGCTATGATTTCTAATTATATGTCTCAACAAAAACACATTTTATTATAACTTTTACCTTTATACTCTCATTTCCATTAGATATTTGTAAATTGACAGTAGTATGAGACCTAAGAAAGCAGCTTTTTTCATGAATTTCTTTTCTAGATTTATAAAGCCCAGCCTTACACTTTAGAGAAAAGCCACCTTATTTTTTTATCTTATCTTCATGTAACTCATGCCACTACAGAAAAGAAGTTGTCAATTTAGCTCATGCCTCTTTCCCTGATTTACACATGGGGTCATCATCCCTGAAGGTGGAAACTGTAAAGAACTGCACAACATACTGCTCTCCAATATCAATCCACTGCTCTGAATTGATCAATGCATTTCATTACCCTCCCCCTAAACAGATTAATAACAAATATGCAAAAACCCCAAAATGTATATAAAGCATATTCATGTACGGCATGTGTACATTCTATTTATGATACTTGCATATTAATGAAGTTCAGATTTAATAATTTTGAACTGATAAAATTGAGTTGAACATTTATCTTCAAGAAGTGGGTGACTAATTTTTTTTCTGGGGCCTGTTATCCTCACATTGCAGCATTTAGGAGGTACCTCATTCTTTCTTTTAATTTAGAAATTCTTTCATTTGTACAAAAGGGGAAAACTGGAGCAACTAATTACTTTGATAAGTTAATGACAAGGGAGGGAAACATTTGAAAATCCCACCACAGTGAGCCACTGGGAGGGGGTTGTATATCTTGGTGCTGATATTTTTGTGTCTCCATTAGCTGGGTTGGTTCTATGCGAACTCAAACCATTGTATTTGTCTACAAGGCTTAATTACTTTTTATCAAAAGTAAGCCCCGCTGTTAGGGCATCTGGGGAATGTCTCTTTTTTAAAAGCAGAGAGAATGTAAAATTCCAGCCACACATCTTGGGATCAGTTGGTTCAGTGACAAGGCCTTGCTGTTCCATGCAGCAACTGTGTTGCTCTGTAATTAAAACTGGTGAGTTAAGTCTGTAAGGCTCAGTTACTTGTAGATCATGAAAGAAAAAAAAAATCAAGAGACATTTATTTCACCCTATGAGTCAAATAGCTAAGAAAGAAAGAGAACAAAGATGTAACCCTGACAGTGCTCTTACCTTTCAGTGTTGTTTTTTAGATTCGCATCGATTTATTTGAGCTTGCCAGTATGTTCCTTATTTTAAAGACCTAATTTACTAACAGTGTGGGATTTTCCAAGTTTTTCACTCCCTTTAGATTGCAACTTCATTTGCTGTAGCAATAAAGACCTATAATGCAGAAACATTACAGTTCAACTCCTTGTGGGAGTCTCTCCAAGGCTGAGAATTCCCATATATCTTTTTTGTTTTGTATGGAACAGTTTGAGAGTCTTTAGGGTTGAAAATAGAGGGCAATTTGGCACTACTTGTAATTTATTATTTATATTGACCTCCTCGTTTTTAGCTTAGTTGAGGAAGTTGTGTACAATTGGTTTTGTTTTTGTAATACACCAGGTTAAGTAAACACAGTAACTCATGAGACAAAGTCTGCAATTGGATTTGTGCCTCTGTCTGGCATCTAGAACCTATTAGGGGTAAATTTCATTTATTTATCTTGAATGAGGGAAATTTAGACTGGGTATGCAAAGATTCAAATGGCATAGTCCTAGCTAAGAGTTAGGGCCCTAAATAATTTATCCTTAAACCTGAGCATTTTTATAAGTGAAAGTGGACATTAGAAAGAATTACGCTAAGATGTTTGGGAAAAACATTATTTATACCAGGCAGATTACGAATCTTTACCCCTCCCCTTTTTCTTTAGGAAATTATAAATAAGCATCGGTTCATTCCTCATTCCTAGGGAAAATTAGTTAGTCTCAGTCATTCTTTATCAAAAGCTTCATCAGTTATATTATTTACTTGTTAGGAATGACAACAAATTGAATCTTATAACCATGTACATTCTGTAATTATAAGATTTTCTCAATTGCCTTCCAAATGTGTTTACAACTTGTCCAAGTTGTTTCTAAGCTCATTTTATTTTGCAGTACCTTGTCAAAATGTAACTCATGCATTAATATCTTTTATTTCCACTTCTGTAACAGAAGCTAAAATGTATATTAGACATATTATCTACTTTCTAAATTATACGAATGATAGTTTTACCAATTAATTTGCAACTACAAACATGTGTCAGCATCCTCATAATCTTCAGTAACAATTTCCTCTCCACCCACTCTCTGACACCTCAAAGGCAGTATTTTAAAACTTTTGGTTGGAATAACATCACAGTTTAGGGAACCACTTTCTATATTTAGGTTAGCTAAATTAAACTATTCTAATAAACGATACCCCCAATCTCGGAGGTTTTAAAAATAACAATATGTTTCTTACTTATGCTACTTGTCAATCATGGATCAGCTTAGCTAGTCATTCAAGAATGGGGAGTAGTAGAGCATTATCTATTGTAGAGATAGACAAGTGGGATAGTCAGATACCAGTGGTTCTCAAAGCTTCTGCAGGGAAGCAGTGCATTTCACTTCCTCTCACATTCATTGGCCAAATCAACAGAGTGAGATGATTACACTCTCATTACAGAGAAGCTCCAAAAGGAAGCAGCTTCAAATATGTGGGAAGTAGAAGGGTGAAATAACCAACTTTCCCCAGTTCTGTCCGTACTCACCATTTGATCCCATGCACTTCTCTTAGGACTTGCCCTACCCAATTTTATTTGTTCAGCAAAATACTTTCAAAATATTAAGAACATGTTACATAAGTGAATGTATTTAGTAATTAATGGTGTGGCATGTCTCTTTGATGAAATCCAACACCCCATGTGATAAGTAAAAAAAAAATAGAAAAGCAAGTAAAATTAATTTTTTGTTTTATTCTTTTTAAATAAACTTTATAGGCTCTAAAAGACTACATAGTTCTTAAAATATGTATTTCAAAAAGAATAAATGATTTATGCATTGTCATAAATAAAATATTAATAAAGGAAGAAGTATAGCTAAAATGCATAATAACCAATTCATATTTCACCACACCAAATAAATGTCAATTTAAAATTTTATTCGTGTATGCATCAAATCTATTGTAATCGCATTTAAATTAGTGAGAAATAATGTACCATGATGCAAAGTGCATTTGGAAACACAAGGATGTAGGAATGAATTCTAGCCTCATTATTTATTGGCTATGAGTGCTAGGAAATTTTTGTGAAGCCTCTATGAAGTACTATACAAATTTGGTAAATCAAGAATAAGAATCACATTAAATTTCTTTTGCTTTTTCTGATTAACCATTTATTATTCTTATCAAGATATTACTTTCCCATTTACTCAGTCAAGTTTTCTACTCAAGAACTGGAATCAAGTCAGCTTCTAAATTTTAGTATTTCTCTTGAAGTTCTTCCCTTTAATATTTCATATTTGATACAATTCCATGATTTTTCAGGAATTATTGCTAAATTGGAGACTTTCCCAGAGCTCAATGGTTTATCCAGGAACGGAGATCTCACAGCCTCAGGACCAAGTTTGATGAGGAAAGAAAACACTTGAATGCTCCCTGAATTCATATTCTTTTCACCTATCAGAATTCTCCAAAACTGTAATGCAAATTTGGAAAAAGTCCAGCATCTTCCAGAAGTCCCTTTGACTTCCAGGAAATCAATTCATTTCAGAGATAATAACATTTACTATTTATAAAAATCTAAACTAAGATCAAAAGGAGTACCCCCAGATGTTTAAACATAGGGATAATCACAACTGAAAATGAACTAGAAATCTCACTAATAATCAGAAGAAGAAAATTATATCTGATAAAAATTTTTTTTGAGCATAACACTATTTTTAGTCAACCTGACCCTCAAGTTCCTACTCAAGTTCATAAAATATATGTCAGTATTTGCATTGTATATGTAGAGTAAATGATCATAGGTAAAGCACTGCATACCTGTATGGTTTATTTTAATTGCTCTATAACTATTGGAAATTCCTGTTTTAACCAAGTTTAATTTTGAAGATATACATGTATGAAAGCAAAGAAATTGTGAATATTCAAGGGAAGTTAGAAATACAAGAGTCAAACACCATAAAGAATAGGACTCATAGGGTCTGGGGATTTATCTCATGGTGCTGCAGCCTGCCTCACAAGTGCAAAGTCCTGAGTTTGATCCTCAGTACCAAAACAAACAAACAAACAAACACAGCAAACCAAAAAAGCAAACCACCACAACAACACCAATAAAGAAGAATAGGAATCATAAAATGATATCCAAATACTGTCATCTGCACTAATGTCATAAACTTTCTTTATTCTCTACTCTTCCTATTGCTGGTGGATTCCATGTTCTCTCTCTTAATTCTATATACCTGTCACTGCTTCTGAGCCTTTTCCTACCAATGACTACTACTTCATCTTACTCATATAACCTTAATCCTCAAAGTTTTATCAAATATTCCATATGGCAAATAGATGGTCTTTATGACATCATAGGCTTATTATCACTTCCTTAAATTTAAAGGAAGATCACTAAAAATTCAGTGTTCTCAGGTAAAATATTTTTTTGTAAAATTCAGTTTAATTTTTTGTTTGTTTAATTGAGTTTCTTGGTACACTTTAGGGATACAGTACAGTTAATTCATTATTGGGATCTTGTACCTTTGCATGACAGGTCTTGGTTCTCATTTTTTCCCCTTGTCCTTGCCCTTCTTTCACCCCCTCTTCCCCTCCCTGTTTAAGGGAAAAGAAAAAAAATATGAGGTAATGAAAAAAATGGAAATAAAGTGATTGTAATCAGGTAAAATCTTTATATCAGGATTTCTTTATGCCTCAAAACTGGTAGCGCCCATGTCATAATTTTGACTGTTCTGTTGCAGCTAGAAAGTTAAAGCATAGTATCTGAAACATGCTAAATTGTCAGTATTTATTAATTGAGTGAAAGATGTCTGGAGAAATATTCTTTCTCTTTGGCCTAGAGATGGAGAGAGTATGTGATAAAAAAATTAGAATCTCTATCATGGTTTTATCCATTTCAAAATAGAAGAAACCAGTGTAACTGAGAATTATAGAAAGGGAGAGATTTTCAGATATCATTTGAAATATTAATATCAGAAAACCATAGAGGGGGAAAAAGATTTGAAGGTCATAAGAACAAGACACACAATAGGAAATCTGAGATTTGGCAATGAGGCCAAAAAACAACCATTAACATGAGCTTCAAAAGCTCTGGTACAAAAAAAGAGAATGGACAAAAGCTTGTCACAAAGAACCAGGTAGAAATTGCTGAGAAGCATACAGCTGACCTTAAAGTAAGAGGAAAAGAACATATGGGGGTGGGAGTAACAGCTATTGGTTTATAAATAGACTGGGATTGGTCATTCAAAAACTAACACCTGGGATGAGGGGCTTGCACCTTTTCCTGCACCAAAGAGAATAATTTCTTTCTATTACTTTTGTGGGAGATGCCTTTAGGGTGGGCATCAGGTTGGAAACCATTTACATAAAATGGAATGACTGGCTCTGAAGTTGGTATACTATGACATTTCTTCTTTTCCATGCCATATTCCCCAGAAGTAACTCCATGTCACTGGAAGGTAAGGGGAAATATAATTTCAACCTTGCATGACTGATGAGGTACTTTATAAATAGCAAAAAATCATAGCAGCCTAATTTTGTTTGCACAATACAGCTTAGTTTTGAAGTCATAAATGACTTCTTGCCATCCTTGACAATTATATTTTTTTCCTGTTCTTATACATGTGAAATAGTTCAATGTAGAATTTTGGCAGGAACTTTAATCAAGTACTTTTTGGAAATTTCTGGAACTGATTTTTCTCTGTCTTTGAAAACTCAGGGCACATACGAATGTTTCCAGTCATCAAATATGTCTCCATTTCATAAGCATTTTATTCACAGTCTACTTCAAGTCTTTCAAAACTAATGTGGATAGATCTAGCACCATGAAATTATTTAAAGTATTAACTCTCCCATTTATTACATTGCTATTGATTTCCCCTTTCACTCTTTCATGTTGCTCTAAATGTCTAGATTGTATATGTCAAAAATATATGTCTCCTACCGTACAGGTAATTGGTTAAGATTTAATTTTCAGCTTTCTAAATAAACCATCTTTTTCTTTTATATAAAACAAATAATTGTAGTCTAAACCCTTCACTTAGTTCAGAATCTTTATGCTCATCCTCGTGTGACTTTTATGCCAGTTACTGATGTCAGGGTGCTACGCACTCCTTCTAGAGACTTTTTGTAGGTTGTTTTTGTCCTGAACGAAAAATTGGTCAAGACACATGCAGAAGGTAGCAAGGATTTACATTCATTAAAAGTAGGAAAGGAAATGTTCTCTAGAGAGTAAGAGCCAATGAAAGTAGGAAAAGAAATGATCACTAAAGGTTGAGTGTGGGCCGCTGAGAGGAAAAAAGGTTTGTCCCAGACAGTAGTGCATGCAGTGCAGACCTCTGAAAGACCTTACAGTGACTGTGAGGATAATGCTGGCCATCTTTTCTATCCTCCATTCTGAGGTCAGACCATCAAAAACCTGATGGATTCCATGCCAGAAAAGTTGGAGATAGCATTTTCTGATTAGTCTCAGGTGCAGGGCTTGAGCATTTTTTTTTTGGCGGGGGGAGTCTCCATGACTTTTTTGGCGGGGGGAGTCTCCATGACTGGCAGGTCATGCCCATTTGCCAAGTTGGCTTGCCATATAATAATCTCTGGATTCATTCCTAAACCAGTTTATTTAGGCACAATTCATTTCCTATCAGAGAGAATCTTGCTTTGAAATCATAACTCATTGTGAAGTGATCGTTAAATCACAAACTTATATATAATCAAACACTACCTAGCAGGTGTTTCAATGCTTGGTATTATTTCAGTCTTTACTTTTCTTTCTTCACTTAAAATTTTTTCTTAGCTTCAAAAGTTATCTTGCTCAACTTAGCTTTTACTTACACTGGTAAACTCAGAGAGGAGTTAAATTTCCCATTTCACAGTACTTTTTGAACATTATGGCTATCCTGATGTGGGGAGAGGGTGAACTGATGAAGATGAAGGTGATTTTTGTCAAAGAGCAATTTTCCCTCAAGCTTACATGCTGTTTCTCAGCAGTGTTTAAAACCAGCAGGGTTTTTAGGATGAGTTACACTATTGCAGATGTTTCAAGCTATTAACATATGGTTTGAATACCATTGTGGTAGATTTGCTACAGATATATTTTTGTCTTGCAAACTGGAATTTAAATGCCTTTCCATTAGCCCACCAATGTAATATTTATTTGTCCCCAGAACAACCAAAAATTCAGTTTTCCACATTTTGTACTCAAATATAAAGTTTCACACTGGTCAGTCCTTCCCACACCAAGTGTGTGAAAAGAGCCCCGAGAGATTTTTATCTGGGCATGACATCTATTTGTGAAGTGGATGATAAACTACTGTTCTCTTGTCTCATGACCACCAGGGAGATGATGCAATTTGCACAGTGAAATGGTGATAACTAATGTGACATTTTCAAAAAAATCTAGTCATGGATTCTAAATATCTACATTCATTGGTTCCATTGAGGATTTTTTCCCTCGATCTTTGGAACACTGCTCCTTGAATAGAAAAACAAGTTCTATACTTTTAGGTGAGTGAATATTACACTTTTGCTTATATAATTCATGGAGCGCTATTCACACATGCTACTTTGGAAAGTTTAGTGCTGGTCATTAAAGCCTTATGATTAGGTCACCACATAATTTACCATGCCATGCTTGTGAAAGTATAAGTCCCATTAATAATTACACAGAGACAAAAACATTAAAATGGGTAAACCAGAAGGCAGAACTACCTGATACATGGCAAATCTTTTAAAAATTAACAATATAAACTGACTACTTTTGTGGAAATAACAATCAAATGTTGTTAAATAGAAAATCATTGTGATCTAATGGACACAGATAAAATCTTAATTCTGCATTTATGGAGATCTTATTATAAATAGAAGCCTTATAATGTGGGTATATCTCTTTGTGAGGACCAAAGAATTCCATTTTTTTTCCCCCAGGCTACAGTTTGCATATTAATGATCACTGATTCAATGCAATTTTCCTAATCTCTTCAACATCCTGGGTGATTGGTTATGAAAATTAGTAGATATTTTAATTTCAAGGCATCTTCCATATACCTCTACGTTACATTATTTCAAGAAAAATGTTCAGGCAATTATTATTGACAGCAAAAAATATGCTTTCCAGGTATTTCTCTCATCATATATTCTTTAATTTATGTTAAAATGGAAATATTTGAATTTTTTTTTTATTTTTTTTTATTTTTTTACTGAGTTTATTGGTACATTTTAGGTATACAGTACAGTTACATTCATTGTTGGGATCATGTACCTTTACATGGCAAGTCTTGATTCTCATTTTTTTCCCCTTCCCTCTGCCCTCCCATCACCCCCTCCTCCCCTCCCCATCTACAAACACTTTATTTTCATCTTTTCATTCTCTCACATTTTTTTCTTTTCCCTTTTTGTTCTTCCCCTTCGTATCACACCTTCCCTACACCTTTAGCTCCTTTCCTCCCATTTCTAAATGTCAGTAATCTTATTAGAATCTTATGCATTGTTGCAGAATATTCACACCAGGGAAACTATTTGGTATTTACACATGTGGGACTTATTTATTTCACTTAGGAGTATATCTTCAATATGTATCCATTTTCCTATGAATGAATCTATTCTCTCACTCTTTATGGCTGAGTAATATTCCATTTTATAGAAAAACCACAACTTCTTTATCCAGTTTCCAACGGATGGGCAAATAGGTTGTTTCCAAGATTTAGCTATTACAAACTGCGCCGCTATAAACATGGGTGCACATACTTCTCTGTGATATGATTCTTTCAGTTCTCTTGGAAAGATACCCAACAGAGGGATGGCTGGGTCAAATGGAACCTCCAGTCCAAGCTCTTTGAGGTATCTCCATATTGATTTCCATAGTGGTTGCACTAGTCTACACTCCCACCAACAATGGAGGAGGGTTCCTTTCTCCCCACAACCCCGCCAACATTTGTTATTGTGTGATTTCTTGATAGCAGCCATTCTTTGTGGGGTGAGGTGGAATCTCAGTGTTGTTTTCATCTGCATCTCTCGAATGACCAGTGATGTGGAACATTTTTTCATATATTTTCTTGCTGCTTTCACTTCTTTGTATGAGAGATGTCTGTTCATTTCGGATGCCCATTTTTGGATCGGGTCTTTATATTTGGGGGGACTGATTGTTTTGAGTTCTTTATATATCCTTGATAATAGTCCTTTGTCTGAGGTGCAGCTGGTAAAAATTTTTTCCCACATTGTAGATTGTTTTGAATTTTGATTTGACTTAACCCTACAGAAATAGCCAGAGGATATATGCTGTTTATACAGTAATTTGGTATTGAAAAGGGCAGCATGAATACCTGGGCCTACTTCTAGTAAAAAACCTTGAGGCCAAGCAAAAGTGTGCACTAAAAGAGATAAGAATTTCCTTCTGCAAAGCAAATTTAGATCAAAAGATGTGTACAATTTGGATGAGATTAGAGAAACTGTACTATAGCTAAGGTACAGAAGAATTACTGGGTTTGTTCATGCTGAGAAAAAAATAACATATAAATATAATGGACAGATATAGTGGGTGATTGCATTGACAAATGGGAAACTACATATCACTGATAGTGTAGGTGAAGAGTCAAATTGTACCAATTGCTTTGATTTAATCGACTCTAAAGGAATTAGGATGGAGAAAATCTAAAGTATACTAAATTAAATGAAATGTTTTGTTAAGGAGAGCAGACCCTGTTGCTAAAAGCGCAGAAAAATAAAATAAATTTTGGGGCTCCTTTTGGAGCATTTGATGAGATGCTAGCAATTTACAATGCAAACAATTGCGAGAACAGCTTTTTTGGACTAAAGTAGATGAACAACTCTGCAACCTGGACAGCAAGAGTCTTGTTACTTCTAAGGATATAAGTCATACTAAAGCAATTCATTGTACTTCAACTTACAAATGGGCTTATTATTTATTCCTTCATCTCAAAGGAAAGTGTATGTATTTAGTCTCTAATTCTAACATTCATTTAATAATCACCTAGATATTAAGCTATTACAATTTGCTAGAAACTCTGCTTCCCTTCTGTGCTTTATGTACTCTTTGTTCCTGTTACTACATAGATGTAAATAAAGTGGTTAGATTTATATTTTGACAAAAATAACAATGATTACAATGTGGGGAACTGACTGGAAGGTTTGTCAGATAAGAGGAAGGCAGAACAATCAGGAAGTTCTATGCAGAAAGCTGGGTAGAGAGATGGTATTATTTTGGACATACAAGGAGTTGGTAAAGTTGCAGTGAAAAAAGTAAAAATCATAAAAGAGAGAGAGAGAGAGAGAGAGAGAGAGAGAGAAATGCATTTAGGTCTCTTACAGAACTGCAAAGATATGACCATGTGTTTATTAGGATAAGGACAAATGAAAGAGATACATTTTTGACTGAGGTAAAACTCAAATTTAAATATGTTGTTTGAATTTATTTATTTTTTAATCTAAAAGGAGGTACTAAATAGTTCATACAGGGATCTGGAACTCAGAATACAGTTGGCATTAGCCATATAAATTCCTGAGATAATTGTGTTTGATTATAATTTGAACTCATAAGGAATTCCAAATTCGACATTTTAGAATGGGGGATTATATTTCTGAACAAGATAGAAAAAAGACCAATAGAAGATTGTTTTATGAAAACCAAGAAAAGGCATTACATGGAGTTTCAGTTCTAAAATTAACAAGCTGTTAAAAGATCAGGATGGCAAAATTTCAATAAGATAACCACCTGAATGACACTGGTATCTTTTTAACAGTAGCTGTATACAGAGAAATGGCTAAGCAGGAAGTGCTGTCTGGATGAAACTGAGAAATGAACTATGGAGAAGAGTACGAGTATGGACAGTTTTAATCTCTGTAATTGACAGATTCATAATGTGGAGTGCTTACAATGTGTCAGGCTCAGAACTGAAATTCTGTAGGTTAATAAGGTGCCTTAATTTTTTTTCCACATTGTAGGTTGTCTCTTAGTTATGTTGATGGTTTCTTTTGCATTGCAGAAGCTTTTTAATAAGATGAGATCCAAGTTGTTGATTCTTTTTGGTAGTTCCCATGCTACCGAGGATTTGTTCATAAAGTCTTTTCCTATGCCAATGTCTTCCAGAGTTCTGCCTAACTTATTCTCCAGCAGGTTTAGTGTTTCTGTTTTATTTAGATCTTTAATCCACTTGGATTTTAATTTAGTCCATAGTGAAAGATAGGGATCTAGTTTTAATTTTTGGCAGGTTGAGATCCAGCTTTTCCAACACCATTTATTAAAGAGGCTATCTTTCCTCCAGTGGGGATGGTCAGCTCCTTTGTCAGAGATGACAGCTGAATACATCTGGGAAGAAAAGGGCTAAAGGTGTAGGGAAAGTGGGAAGAGTAGGGGAAAGGTAATAAGGGAAAAGAAAAAAATATGAGAAAATGAAAAAATGGAAATAAAGTGTTTGTAAATGAGGAGGGAGGAGGAGGTGAAGGGAGAGAAAGGACAAGGGGAAAAAATGAGAACCAAGACCTGTCATGTAAAGGTACAAGATACCAATAGTGAATGTAACTTTACTTTATACCTAAAATGCACCAATAAACTTAATTTTTAAAAAGTACCTTAAATAAACTTCCTTACTCTTTATTAACCAAATATCCTTGTTGGCTGACTTATACTTCTAACAAACTGGTGAAACACACCTTCAAAATTGAGGAACTAGTTATCACATGCAGACATTTTTTTCCTAATGCTCATCCTCATCATCGTCTGAGGATGTGATAATATTCACCACTATGTCTTTATGGAGGTTTTCCTGGAGTGACTATATTTGTATTCCTTTTCTTCTTTCCGTCAATACCTTGTTCCTCTTTAACTTCTGTCCTCCTGAATTACAGTTATGCCACAAAATTTAGTCCTTGATCTCTTGCTTGTGCTTAGATAAATATATTTCCTCAGGGATTGTATCCATTTTTTATGGATACAATTATTCTGTGGAAAAGTAAATGAAAATACAAATGCTTATCAATGAAAAAGTGTTTCTGATCATAGATCTTCACCAAATATATAGATTTCCTTCTTGAACCCAGTGCAATCTGTGGGTGTAAAATGTTGGATCATTTAGGCTTTAATTTTCATTTCATTGATAACTAGTGATGTTGGACATTTTACATTTTAATGTTTACTATCTATTCTGTTCTTTGTGGATGGCTTTATAAAGAAGAAATTCTTCACAAAGAACAATTTCCTAACATTGACTCTTGCCTTTGGGATAGAAATCATCATTGACAAATGATAGACTAAATTGGAGAGCTGATTTGATGATATATTTGTCAGCTGTGCTGAAAAGTTCTTAGTCATAATCTCTTTAAATATTATTCCCCTGAAATTGTATTTGTATTAGAGTTTGCATCTCTATTCTGCATCTCAGCTTCCTTTCATTTGTTTATTCATTATTTTTGAGCTATCTTTGGCTGTAAAATCCTTAGACATAATTTTCCAATTTACTAATCTCTCCAGCTTTATTGCATTTAGAATGTACATTGTAAATATTTTGATAATTTTAACAATTACAGTTATTTTTCTTGGTTTTTTGAGACAGGGTCTCACTATGTAGTTGAGACTGACCTGGAACTCACTATGTAGCCCAAGATGGTCTCAAACTCACAGCAATCTTCCTGCCTCAGCCTCCTAGTGCTGGGATTACAAGCATGCGTCATCATGTTTGGCTCAATTACAGTTTTATTAGCTTGAAAATTGGAGGTTATTTTGTATGTTTTTAAAATATGCACATACCATTTTAATTAATTATTTTATTCTTATTTTTATGAATATTGTTTTCAAATGTATTTTTTGGAATTATCTTGATAGTTTTCTATTGTTTATATTTTATTGGAAATGAATTTATAGTGGTGGTTAAGTTTGATGGATATCCTTCATAATGAAGTTTGCCCTCTAGTGCTTCAACATATTTGTGAATTCATTTGGAGTGGTTTTTTCCTCTTTGTGCTCATTAATATCTGCTTCTTTGGTAGTGATTTTACTTATCTCCGTGGACCAAGTATCTGAGTCACATTTTTATCACTGCAAAAAAATATAAAATATCTACAATTTAAAAGAGGAAAGATTTATTTTGGTTCACTGTTCTTGAAGATTCAGCCCATGGTGAATAAGCTTCAAGGCAAAAACAGCATGGCAGAAAGATCTGGCAGAGGAATGCTATTATGCCTGAGCCTCCAAGCAACAGCAAAAGAAGGGTGGAGAAGGTAGGGAGATATTCACTTCCAGCTCATGTCCCATGACCCATGTGTTCCTACCAGTTCACATCTTTGAACAACACATATACCTCTAACTCTTCAGTGGATTATTCTATGGATCCAATCATCTTCCAAAAGCTGTACTGCTGACTATGTGAAACTTTTGAGTGACAATCTAGATCTAAACCATAATGCCAAGGAATCATAAGAGCAGAAACAGAGATGACTTTTCTCATGTACTGTACAATGGGATATCTTTGGTTCCTCTTTCTCAAAGGTGTTCAAGATGCCTTTGTCTTTCTTTTTTAAATTCTCTGTTCTTTGTTCTTTGTTTCATATAGTAAATCTGCTTCTTCTCTTTCTATACACATAGAATTAAGCTTACAATGTTCTTGGCTATTTACCACCCTGTAAACTGTGTGTCTATCTTATTCAACAAATCTTAACCTCACAATATGAATAAAGATCAGTATGACTCTTCAGTGCATAGCAACAGAGGATCACAGAAGCAACATGAGACTTTCTGGTAGGCCCAGACCTTCAGCCTAGCTCAGCAGATGAGCCCAGCCAGGTGGGTGCCAACATAGCTGTGTCCATGACATAACCCCCTTCCTAACAAGAGAAAGAGGGCCTCTTTGAGGCTCCAAGATGAAATTTGAACTCACTGGAAATATGTGGAAAATCTCTGTGATAAAGGCACACCACACCACCATAATTGGTGAGTAGGAGGGACCAGCACTTCACATTGGAATTTGGTCTAACTTCAGGGGAAAGACAGCTGAAACCAATAGTAGAATCTTGCAGAATTCAACCCAGCAGGAGGTCAGAAATCTCAATTTGGGCCTTGCAGCCAGAAATTAGCCTGAGTCTCCAGGACAGCTGATGGCTTGTTGAGATTAATTAACTTATATTTGTAAAAAACTGTCCACATGGTCTATTGTGTTAACAGAGGCATACCCTGCAGGGGGCCTTCTATTTCTATTTTTATTTTTTATTTTCAAAGTAATATTTTTCTCTTATCTTTGATCATCTAAAAATTTCATCTATCTTTTTCTGTTCTCTAATTTTTAAATCTTTTTATCTTCTCTCTCTCTCTCTCTCTCTCTCTCTCTCTCTCATCTCTCTCCCACCTTGATCTTCATTTATCTCCCTTTTTGTTCCTTTTCCTATTCAAATCCAAATTATATTCTTTGTTTTCCTTTTCTTGTATTTTTCCTTCTCTCGATTACCATTAGTTTTAAAAGACAGTGATTACAGTCTGTAGCCTCCATGAGTGCTGTTAGTTTGTTCTGTTATTGTGTATATTTTGTTCTGTCTTCTCCTCCTCTCTCAACAGCTTCCTAGAGTTTGTGTGATTTTCCTGTGTACTCTGGCCTAATTTCTACCCTTTTTCTATCCTGTCTGTCTATCCCTCCCCCCCACCATTCCTTATAAATCCCCATCCTGAAGGGTAAAATTACTATACTGAAGAGTTTATTCATTATAAATATATTTTGGGCTAGTCTTCAATTTTGATTTAATTCACACAGTTAAAGGTGATAGATTAATAACTACCACAAATTGTCTTCTTCTAAGCCATGCTTGATGCTATTGTGCTGCTGATTGTACCACTCTGGCTAAGGAGTTGTGATTGCTCTAATCAGTTTTCTTCCCTGGTATAATAAAAATATGATTGCCTCAGATGTTATTAAAGGCTCAAAACATAAAGACCACCTGTATCTGGAAGATCAAAGTATTAACCTAGGAATAAAATCAAGGGTAGTACCAACAACAAAACTAGAAATGAAAAGTCATTTTAAAAAGGCACAAACACAGACTTCCAATTCACCAAAGGTAAACTTTGGGGGAAATGAAGTGGAAAAGTCTGACAGTCAACCATCTGGACACCCTGAACTGATGGCACAGGAAGTAACAAAACAGATAAGTGAGGCTGTAGAAAAATTCAAAACAGAAATAATTTCCCAGATAACCACAGAGATGGTGAGAAGAATAAAAGACATGAGGAGAAACTCTGGAACAGAAATAGATAAAAAATAGATGTGTGAATGACCATGATGGAAACCATGAATGCCTAGCATAGGAAAGAAATTGAAACCTTGAATGTTCAACATAGGAAAAAAATGGAATCCATGAAACAGATTCAAACAGATATCCAGGAGATTTAAAGCTCTATAGAAAGCATTCACCACAGGATGAAGAAATGTGAAGATAGAATTTCAGATATAGAAGATAGGACGGTACTCAGTAACCAAGAAAAGAGATATCTCTTATAAACAGAAAGGGATCACGAGAAATTAATCAAACAACTCTTAGATGATATATAAGACTGATAGGAATCCATGAAGTAGTAGGAGAAAGTAGACATGACATAATAAAACTGTTCACAGAATTAATAACAGAAAACTTCCCAAACAGAGGGAAAGAATTTGACATACAGATGTGAGGCATATAGGACTGCAAATAGCCACGATAAAAAATTTACATCTATACATATAACAATCAAGAACCTGGAAATCCAACAGAAGAATAAAATACTATAAGCAGTTAGAGAAAAGAAATAAATTACGTGCAAAGGAAAGCTAATCAGCATCACGACAGGCTTTTCAACACAAACCTCAAATCAAGGAGAGCTTGGAGTGAGGTATTTCAAATCCTAAAAGAAAACAACCTCCGATGTAGACCAATGTATCCTGCAAAACTATCTTTCAAAATTGATAGGGAAATAAGATACTTCCACATCAAAAAACACCTGAGAAATTTCATGAACACAAACTAGCACTCCAAACACTTCTAAACAATATCTTGGAAAAAGAAAATGAAAGCCACAACTCCCTTAGGGCCAACAGAGCAAATATATCAGGCAAAGGAATAAATTAAAGGGAGAGAAGGAAAAAAAAAGAAGAAAAAATAGGAAAATAACATGAAAATAAAAAGTCAATACATGACAGTTATAGCCATCAATGTTAATGGCCTCAATTAACCAATCAAAAGAAATAGGTTGGCAGAATGGAATAAGAAGCAAAATCCAACAGTATGCTGCATACAAGAAACCTACTAGTGGGAAGGATAGGGGAAAGGAAATAAGGGAAAAGAAAAAATATGAGAAAAAGAAAAAATGAAAACAAAGTCATTGTAAATAGGGGCGGGTGGAGAAGGTGGAGGTAGGACAGGAGTATGGGGAAAAGATGAGAACTAAGATCTGTCATGTAAAGGTACAAGATCCCAATGATGAATGTAACTACTGTATATCTAAAAAGCACCAATAAAATCAATTTAAAAAAACAAAACGAAACCTACTTAATTCACAGAGAAATTATTAGAATGAGAGCAAAAGGATGGAAAACAGTTCTCCATGTGACAGGAGCCCAGAAAAAAGTGGAATAGCTGTCTTATTTGCAGACAGAGTAGATTGGAAATCAAAATTAATTAAGAGAGACCCAGAAGCCTACTACATCCTTGTAAATTGAACAATAAAAGGGGAAGAAATGACTATCATAAATACATATGCACTGAATACTAATTCCCTCAACTATACAAAACAAATCTTAATGATATGAAAAATGAAATAAGCACTAATACAGTTGTAGTTGGGAACCATAATACTCCACTCACACAAATAGACAGATCATCTACACAAAAATTCAACAATGAAATAACAGAACTGAACCAAGACTTAGAACAACTGGACTTAGTAGATGTCTACAGAGTGTTCCACCCCACAAAATCAGATTATACATTCTTTTCAGCTACACATTTTGGGCCATTCTCCAAAATAGATTACATGCTAGCTCATAGAACATGCTAAAGTAAATGCAAAGGAACTGAAGTCATCTCCTTTAGATAATCAGACCATTGTGCAATTAAACTGGAGATCAATAGCATAAGAAACTGAAAGAACTTCACAAACAGATGGAAATTAAATGACACCCTGCTGAACAACCAGTGGGTCACAGAGAAAATTGGAGAAGAAATAATACAATTTCTCCAATTAAATGATAATTCCAATGGAACCTATAGGAATCTATGGGACACAATGAAAGCAGTTCCATGAGGGAAATTCATAGCAGTAAATGCCCATACTAGCAAAGCACCAAGCTAAAAAAAAATTTTAAAAAAACCAACCTAGTGCTTAACCTTAAGCTCCTAGAAAAAGAAGAGCAAGACAAACCAAAAACTAATATAAGAGAGAAAAGTATAGAGATCAGAGCAGAAATGGAGACTAAGAGAATGATAAAAAATAATGAAGAGTTCATTTTTCAAAAGAATACATATAATTGATAAACCCTTAGCTAACATTATCAGAAAAAGAAAGAAAAAGCTCAAATCCATGCAATTAGGAACAAAAAAGGTGAAGTCACAACAGATCCATCAGAAGTCCAGAGGATCATCAATACCTACTTCAAACACCTGTACTCTAATAATATAGACAATACAGAATAAATGAACAGATTCCTAGACACATGAACTTCTTAAGTTGAATGAAGAATATATAAAAAGTCTAAACATTCCAGCTGCATCCAGTAAAATTGAAAGTGTAATTAAAGCATTACCAACAAAGAAAAGCTCAGGTCCTGATGCCTTCACTGCTGCAATCTGCAAGACATTTAGAGAAGAACTATTGCCACTACTCTTTAAATTCTTCAATGCAATTCAAAGGGAAGCAATACTTCAAAATTCATTCCCAGAAGCAAGTGCTGCTTTAATTCCAAAACCAGGGAATGACATAACCAAAAAAAGAGAGCTATAGGCCAATCTCCCTAATGAACATAGATGAAAAAATCCTCAATAAGATAATGGCAAACAGAATACAAAAGATCATCAAGAAGATCATACACCCTGACCAAATCAGTTTTATCTCAGTGATGAAAGAATGTTTCAACATAAGTAAATTAATAAATATAACACAATATATTTACAGAGTTCAGGACAAATGCCATATAATCATCTTAACTGATGCAGAAAAAGCATTTGACAAAATTCAACACCCATTCATTATAAAAACCCTACCCATCTTTATGTCAATCTGATAAAGGGTATCTATGAAAAAATAACAGCCAGTATCATACTAAGTGGTCAAAAACAGAAATCCTTTACACTAAAATCAAGAACAAGACAAGGATGTCCACTATCACCACTCCTATTTATTTGATTTCTAGAAACATTAGCCACAACAATTAGACAAGACAAAGAAGTAAAATCAATAAAGATAGGAAAGGAAGAAGTTAAATTGTCACTATTTGCTAATAATATGATACTGTACATAGCAGACCCCAAAAACTCTGCCAGAAGACTTCTAGCCTTAATAGACAGATTCAGTAGAGTAGCTGGATACAAGGTCAACAGTGAAAAATCAATAGCCTTCTTGTACACAAATAATAGTACTTACAAAAGGAGAGGTTAGGGATATAATTCCTTCCATAATAGCTCCAAAAAATGAAATATCTAGGATTCAATCTAATGGAGACAAAGGACCTCTACACCAAAAACTAAGCACTTTGAAAAAAGAGATCAAAGAGGATATAAGAAAATGGAAAGATATCCATTGCTCCTTGGTAGTAAGAATCAACATAATGAAAATGACCATACTTGCAAAACTTCTGCACAGATTCAATGCAATCCCAATTGAAATACAAAAAAGTATATTTCATAGAACTTGAGAAAACAACCCCAAAATTCTTTTGGAGCCAGAAGAGACCTAGAATAGCAAAAGACATTCTAGGCAACAGAGAAATGGCAGGGGGTATTACTGTTCCCAATATGAAACTATACTACAAAGCCACTGTGATAAAAACAGCATGGCACTGGCAAAGAAACAGACCAGAGGATCAATGGAATGGATTAGAAGGTGCAGGAACAACACCAGACATACCCATTTACCTCATCTTTGGCAAAAGAGCCAACCATCCTCATTGGAGGAAAGATAGCCTCTTTTATAAATGGTGTTGGAATAACTGGCTTTCAACTTGCCAAAGATTAAAACTGCATCCCTATCTTTCACCATGCACTAAATTAAAATCCAAGTGGATTAAAAATCTAAATATCAAAAGAGAAACACTAAACTTACAGGAAAATAAATTAGGTAGAACTCTCAAAGACATTGACATAGGAGAAGATTTATAAAATAATCCTCAGCAGCATGAGAACTTGCACAAAGAGTCAACAACTGGGATGACATTGTATTAAAAAGTTTTCGAAGTGCAAAAGAAACCACCAGTAGAACTAGGTGACAAATTAGAATTAGGGGAAACTTTTCTATCACCTGTTCCTCAGACAAAGGTCTACTATCTAGAGTATGGCAATAATTTTTAAAAATCAGACCTCCCAATTTTAGTGAGCCTTCAAAAAATGGGCATCTGAAATGAACAGACATTTCTCAGTCTTACAAGTAGAAGTAGCAAATAAATATAAGAAAAAATGCTCAACATGACTAGTCATTTGAGAGATGTAGATGAAAACAACACTGGGCTGGGGATTTAGCTCAGCTGTTTGGTGGCCTACCTTGCAAACACAAGGACCCAAGTTCAATCCCAGGTACAAAAAAACAAAACAAAACATCAACAGAAAAAAAAAAAAAAACACTGAGATTCATCCTCACTACAGAAAGAATGGCTCCTATCAAGAAATCAACCAATATCAAATGCTGGTGGGGTTGTGGCGAGAAAGGAACTCTTCTCCATTGTTGGTGGGAATGCACACTGGTTTAACTACTATGGAAATCAATATGGAGATACGTCAAAAAAACTAGGATTAGAGGTCCCATTTGAACCAGGTATCCCTCTACTAGGTATCTTTTCAAAGAATTAAAAGCATCATACCACAGTAATATATGCACAACCATTTTTATAGTGGCATAGTTGGTAATAGCTAATACTTGGAAACAACCCAAATGCCCATCAACTGGAGACTGGGTAAATAAGATTTTGTTTTTCTATAACTACTCAACATGAACAATGACAAACTAGAGACATTTATAGCTAAATGGATGCACATTGAGGCCATACTCCTAAGTGAAATATATAGGACACATGAGTAAATTCTGAATAGATTCTCTGGTTTGAAAAGGCAAAAGTGTAAGTAAGGTTCAAATGTACAATTAACAGTGTGAAATAGGAAGAAAAGCATTAAAGGGGAAGTGGGGAAGGGAAGGGAAAGGAAATAAGGGAAAAGAAAATATATGAAAAAAAGGAAAAATGGAAACCAAGTATTTATCAATAAGGAAGGAAGAGGGGGTTGAAGGGAGGGCAAGTATATGGGACAAAATAAGAATCAAGACATATCATACAAAAGTACAAGATCCCAATAATAAATGCAGCTGTACTGTTTGCTTTAAATGTACCAATAAACTTAATGTGGGGGAAGATCACTATAGATCACCTTTAGACTTTGTTCTACTAAAATAGCTTCAGTTGTTTTATTTTTTTATTTAAAGGGACCTTGAGTTTAGACTCAAGCTTTGTACAATTTTTCTCTCCTGAGTCATATATTTTGATTCATCTGTTTAACATATTTCATTGCCAAGAGGTTTTTCAATAGGGATGCATGGATGCTATCTCCCAGAGTTATTCCTACTTCAGAATGCCTGTAAGTTGATTTATACTCCAAATGACAATTTGACTACACATAGTACTCATAAATATCATTGTCTTCTCTTTAAAACAGGAAGATATTGTGCAGACTTTTGTCTGTCAGAGTTGTCATATAGAGTATGAACCCATGTGATTTTTATTTTTCTTGTAGATATATTTTTCTTTCTAGATTTCTAAATAATAGTCTTTACTCTTGATTTCGAATTAAAAACAAGACTATGTGTTTGTGTTAAAATTTGTTTTACTAAATATTTAAACTAAAATTATTTAAACACTGAAATTTTACCTATTTCTTCTATTTCCTATTGGTGATAGAAAATACCACTTTGATCTCCCCTTAAACATACTTTCTTGAAAGGTAATGAGTTTGCCATTATTTTTTATTATAGTATCTCTATTTCTCTTCACACTCATATACATGTCTACATATATTTCTCTATATAGAAGTGGTCATTGATGTGTATATCAATTCAATACATCTGAAAGTTTATCCAAAACCCTATACAAATATTTCAATATTTGTGTTTTTCTTCTGTGGTCATTGTTATTACCTCGAACCTTTTATCTGTGCCTGAAAATGGACTTTTAACTACACGTGTTGTAGACTTTGTTGTCTCCAAGTATTAGCTAGTTGTGTGACTGTATTTTCTTATTAATATTTTATTGAATTTGGTCTGTTATCTCATGTTATGTAATGTATATTTTATTAGACTTAACATGAAACATACATGCTTATTTTTCCATTATAAAGATATTATATTTGCAAAACACTTTCTCTTTCATATAACTATATGTTATCTATTGCAATTTCACTGTCATATTTCTCCTATTCCTTTTTTGCTTAATGGGTAAATATAACAATCACTGTATTATTTATACAATATATCTAAATTATCCTTGTGACCCATCATCACTTCTGAAAGTATATTAGAGTTCGTGAAAAAGTGCATTGAAGGGTGAGAAGGTATTGCTTTAAATCCACATTCTGTCATGTCGTTGGACAAGGTGAGGAAGGAAGGAAGAAGGCAAGCTTGTTGGGATTTTTCTTTTGTTTCATAAGTTAATCATCTATTTTACACAAGTGCGTTCTATATGCCACTAAAGGCTGACTACTTGGAATCATTGTATTAATTTTATTAACATGTTTTGAATTAAAGCATGAGGTTTTATTTATTCTGCTTTTTATTTGTATGATGAATTTTTACTATTTAAATTAAAATAATTTCATAAATATTAGGAGAAATTCAATGAACTAGCTTCCATCAATTTTCAACATGTAAAATATTTTCTATATTTTCCTCTGCTTTGTTATATATTCTGTGTTATCATTTCTCTACTAACTGATTTTACTTTCTACTTTAACTTATTTCCATTATTTCACAATATGAAATATCTTCCCTTCTAAGAAAGAATTGAATTTGACTACTATATTTCTTAATTTTTAAAAATGGTTTTACTCATCTCATCTATCTCATATCTTGTCATACAATTTTGTTATTTATCTCATAATAGTTGTGTGTAAGATTATATATTTGTTGATATAACACTTGTTTTTCTAAACATGTTTTATTTCCTTTATAGAAAAAGAATTATTTTGCAAGTATTTAAATATTATTTACTTTTAATTGTAGTACAGAATAGAGAGAGTTATTCGTTCATTTTTACCTCTTAATTTTGAAGTTCAAATTAAAACATAACATTTAATACATTTAAACATGTCCTGGATCAAAAAAAATTAAAGGCTAAAGTAAACTTTGTACACAGTGAAAAAGAAATCATGACAACAAATCTTTGATGAGCATAACTGTTAGAAATTATCATAAATAACTTAATGTGATTAATTGAAAATATAGATTATATGGATAACTAGCTAGGAAAATATGCTATAAAAACTGATATAATATAGAAATGGGTCTATATTATATACATATCTGTATCTGTGTAAAAATATAGATTATGTATATATATATATATATTCATATGTGTACGTACATGAATTTTAGATAAACTCCATCTATTAGTAAAAAGCTTTCCCAAAGTGGGGGAAATGTGCTTAGATGGATTGTGGATAAATTGTACTAAATTTCAAAGACAAACTTTTGGACCTCAGAGAAACAAAATAAAAAATAACTCTCAATATGTTTTAAGGATGAGTGTAACCTCTACCCAAATAGCATTCTAGCAAACCAAATTTATATAGACACACCTACAAACCTTATATGTGCGTGCATGTATATATATATTTAAGGTAATAGCTCATGATATAGTCAAATTTATTTTAGTAATGCATGATTAAATATTTTAAAGTCAATTTAATTTGCCACATTGGTAGAAGGAAGAGTAATCATATGATCATCTTATGTACATATAAAGCATTTGAAAAATCTTTGTTAATTAAAAATAAATTTTTTTTGCAAAGAAGAGAAATAATTTTTAAAGTCTTAAAATATTTTCTATATAAATTTAATATCAATGGCTTATTCAGTGGTAAAATAATAAAATATTTTCTTCTGATATTAGGAATAAAACAAAGACTTCTCTTTCCAGTTAACATGTTGTGGAATTTCAAACAGAGTTTCTCAGCTCATTCCTAAATGGAGACAGATAATGCTTGTTCCAGGAGCTATCTCACACAGCATCTTTGGCCTCTACCTGCTTTATGCAATACCACCTTGATGGCACCCAATTATGACTATCCGAACAACGTTTCGACCTTGCCAGTGACTCCTGAGGAAAGGAGTAATTGCATGCATTTCAAAACCATTGTTTAACCCTGTTGCCTAAAGTAACACAACTGCCTTTATTTCAAGCACTTGATGTTCCAAAGCAACAGAATATGGGGTCTTCCTGTCTATTTGAAGACACTACTTTCATTTTGAATGTATTGTACATGAAATAAATAATAAATTTGTAAAGCATACATATCACATAAATGTAAACATAGTATTGTTTAATGGGCTTGAGATATATGTTTTTCTAAATCATTAACCTGAGACTAATATAATCACCAGGCCCTTTCTGATTATTTTAGAGTCACTAATCACCTAGTCACAGTTGAAGAGATACTACCTGAAATAGTGGAGTATGTCCTGAGACTCTTCTGAATATTGAATCCTATTACTGAGAGAAAGAGTAGATAAGTAAAAATAAATGCTATAAGAAACATTCCTTGATAAGTAGAAAAACAGGCATTTCACAAAGAAGATGCTTCTTCTACTTCTTTTTTTTCCTTCCTTCTATTTTACCCAAGTTACAGTTGATGTAGAGAATATATATGAACATTTTTAGTAATAATACAGGGGCCAGTCATGTTTCACAGCTAGAAAAATGGCAAAAAAGATTATTAATGCCAATATTAATGTTTTAAGGGGAATAGGTACCAAGTTGGAGCTCATGTACAACTAGTCTCAGTAATAATATGGAATACATTATCTTAGGTTGGAAGCTTGACTTAATTATTAACCTAAAAGTGGAAGGAATTAATGATATTACTTTAAGAGTTTTTGGCTAGAAAATGACATTGGCGTGCATCAAGAATTCTTTGGCTTGCCAAGAAGTACATTCTTAATACCCATATAATGAATTATAATGGGCTGATTATGTACTATGCCCTCATATTTTTTCTTGAAACCCTTCAAATATACCATATAATAAGATCATGAGGAATATGTTGATCATCAGGGCAAGAGTGAAGAAAAAACTCTATATTCTGCAATTGTTCAATTTATGTATATAGAACAAAATGATACATTTTTGGCAAAAGTATCTCGTTCATAGTTGGCCAAATAATATTTAATATTCCCCAATTCTAAGTATCAGATGACATGGGACATACAGTCTGAATATTGGGATAATATTTCTGTTCCTGGACATATTGGCAGAGAAGGAGCTTTGGATCACCTATGCAGGTTCTAAAATTATTTTGTGCAGCCTCTACTTTGCTCAAGAGGAATAAGAGGAATTCTACTCACCAGGCAAGGTAAAAAAGATTTTTTTTTCCTTGAACTCTCTAGAAAAAGATATTTCTCTATACATTTTTCTTCCAACTACCTCTTTCTTTTCACTTGACCAAAATTCAGAAAATAAATACATAAAATGTTTCTGAGATATCAGCTTTTCCTTAATCTTAGCTTAGAAAATATTTACTAAAGTCTAATGGTCAAACCCAGAAGACAAATGTGAAGCTGAAAGGGGCTCTCATACAGGTGGTCTTGCTTCTGCATCTCAACACAGTAACCATTTATTTAATGAAGAGTGGAGATGGAAAGGAACAGAGAAAGAAATCAATGCATGCACACTATCAGCTGGAGAACATGTCACCCTGGACTCATGTCCAAGGGAGAATATGGTTTTATTCTTTTAAAGTCCGTCCACAAAGCAAGAAACAGTAGGGGGGTCAGTAACAGGGATCTGTAGGGGAACCTGGGCACAGGTGAAGTTCATTATAACTCTTGCTGATGTTGTGTTTGGATAGCAGAGCATAGGTAGCTAGCTGCAAACAGAGGTAATTTATACTCAGCTCTCCCAGCTGGACCTAGCCCCAGACAGGCTGTCTGGTCAGCACTCCACTCCTTGAAGAAAAACCTCAGAGAGAGGAAGAGGTAAGGCTCCATTTGCTTTCCTGATGCGTTCTTTTCCTTAAGTTCCTTTGAGTAAAACTTCCGAATGATAGCCCAGTGGAGAAACAAACTTTACCTCATGATGTAGCTAATTTAAGAAAAGCTCAAAGGCTTGATCACTGTCATCTATTTCTGGCTCTCTGATTTAGCAGACAGATGAAGTGCACTTATAGCTGACAGATGTGGAAATCCATATATAGCCAGACAAATCTCTGGTGGCTACTGATGCAAAATAATAAGTTGTTCCTTCAAAGGTCAGTTGAAATTTGCATTAGGATTTTTCTTCCTGGGGTGCTTTTAATGATAGGATCAGGTCCTCAGGCACTTGTAGTGAAATGTGCCCTCCAAATTTGTCAATTATATTAAGGTAAGATCTGGATTGAGAAAATAGTAAGAGAAAAATGTACTCTGAATATTTACCACATACATAGAGGGTGGCTGAAAGATAACTGAATGAGAATTGTGACATTAATCTATCCTAGCAATTACTCTGTTAATTGGCAACTCGATTATCAAAATTAGAGTTCATTAAAGGTAAAATGTTTCTTCTATAAATTTCATCTCCTCTACAAGATAATATAAAATATGATGCTCAGTGGGGAGACTATTTTATCCACTTGATTCTTTTAATGGCCTACATTTCTGAATACTAAGTTGTGATTATCTATCTATTTCATTCTTTTTAAGGAACACATCATCACCATTGTTTTTATTTATATGATATTAGATTGTATCCATAACTATCTAATCCCAACTCTCTGCACTGTGCTGTTTGAGTATACTTAATTTAATTCACATTCTTCACATTTTATTGCTGAAGAAAACAAAACAAAATTCTAGGATATTAAAAGCCAATTTAGATCTATATAACATTCCATTATTGACCAAATTTAATAATATTTAATTAGTCATTTCACTAGCATGACTCTGGAGTTGAAATGTTGACTGTATAAAAATAAAGTATAATTAATATGGTAGCTTAGTTTCTGTCAGTTTGTTTTGCTTGTAAGGGGTCCTCGCCGTGAAATATCTTGAGATTTTGAGCAATAAAAATATATAGGGTTTTTTTCTATTTCCATATATAAATTTTTTTGTTTGCAAGGCCTATTTAAAAAAAAAAACAACAAAAAGTTACTTCACTAAAATAGATCTCTCATTTTCGGCCAGATGTGCTACATAATTAAAGAGTATCTCATTGTATTGTTTGATAATCTTTTTCATGTGAGTATAGTTCGTTTTATATTTATATACTTGTGACAACTGTCTCAGTATATAACACATAAGCAGCACTCAGTAAATATGTCATGAATGGATTAGTAAAACAAACACTGCTCTTTGATGGAATAATTATAAAGCTGTTTTGAAAAGATAGATAAATTGCTATGTATGTATCTATAGCTTTATGCATGTAGATTTAGTTTACTTCTGCAAAATGTGGTTATTATTTACTCAAGTTCATGAGAGTTTTTTTATTATGTGTATATTCAGAGTCAGAATCAAAAGTTAATTCAAATAGAAAATCTAAATCTATCTCTTTGCTTCTGAGGAAAACTATACAATAATCTTCATTATGTTCAGAAATTTCTGGAAAAAATAATCATTTTTCTTTCCAAAAGGTATATTTTAGTTAGAGATGAAATGTCATTCTAAATTTTTAATCTAAATCCCATCCTTTCTTCTCTTAACCTACTTCTCCTTGTCTTATCAGTGCAATCAGGGTAGTCCTCACTCTGATGACAGGACACTTCCTAGTGTCCTCAGATAGCCCATATCAAACTGAACAACTGTCTTTAACAAAAGTCTGTTCCTCATTTTGTTAAAAAGATTTTCGTAAAGGCTGATTTTCATATGATGTGATTTGTGAAATGTGTTTGTGACAATATAAAGTTACAAGTTGGATGTGTAAGACTTAGATATGTTTACCATCATTTAAATTTGGGTAATGATCACATTTATTCTCTGAAAAATGAGACCATGTTTTAAATCAATTTTCTAATATTCCTAATTATTGGATAAGAATGGAAAATCAAAATTTTCTTTTTCAAAGTCTATTCTATATTTTTACTTTTGTGCTTGAGATGAAGTATTAATTCTAGCTATCGCATATAATACATAACATAGAATACCTTTAAAAAATTGCACATAAGAGTTGTTCATATTGAAATGTAGAAAGTCTTAATCAACAGAACATCATGTAGGGAAATTGGGGGAAAACTGTTTATTGTGGACATTGACTCTTCCTTTTTTGTATGTTTTATGATTTGTTTAGTATTGTTTAAAATTATTTCTGTTTTATTTCTGTATTAGAGGACAATCTTAATAATATTGTAGATTATTCACTTTTAAGTGTATGTTTATATTCCACATCATCTAACACAGTTCATTGCATTTTCTAGGTGATCAAAACTTTCATGATTTTATGGAATGTATGAGAGTGATTTTTTTTTCTGTTTTTCCTGGGCTTGTATAGACTAAAAGAAACAATGACAATAGCTCAAGTTGATGATAATTTGTTATAAATATGATTATAATCATTGTATTAGTCATTGTCATATTACAAGGACAAAATGATACCTACTAGTTAAAAAAGGGGAGGTTTATTTTGGTTGATGGTTTTAATGGATTCGGTCCATGGTTGGCTGTCTTTAAATCAGAAAGCACCTGGTGGAAGGTCATGATATAGCACAGCTCCTCAGCTCACAGCAGTGAGAAAGCAAAGGGAGAAGGGAGGAGTCAGGGACAGAAATGAATTTTTCTAACCAGGCCCTGCACCCAAACAGTACATTCGGCTATGAACTCATCAATGGATTAATCCACCTTCTGAAAACCCCACCTTTGAATTCATAAGATTATTAGGAGATATTCTAGATTTAAACCATATCAATCTTAGAACACAAACTGCATTACCATGTGGCCTTAGTGACACTAGAAGGAGATGAACATTTTAAATCTAGGATAGGTATAACGATTTTCTCCAGGAATATTTCAAGAAACTTCAATATAATCCCTGGATATTACTATTTCATGCCTTCCCTAAATGTTTTCATCTCTTGGGCTTTTTCTCTAAATTGCTTGTAATATATTTTCAAGGTTATCCCACTCTTGAACTAAGAATCTTATTTCTCAGAAAATTAACTCCACACTTTTATAATGTATACTTTTTCAACAGCTGATTGTTTTGGTTTCCATATAGTTTTAGTGATTTCTCTCTCTAAATACGTACTTTGCATTGTATATGTTAGAGCAAACTGCTTAATTCTCTCTGTAATCCTAGATTCAAGGATAAGAATGGATTTGCTCAATTAAATTAAGGTAGAACTTTCAAACTAGACCACTCCATAGACAAGCAGCCAAGCTATGATTTGTCTGCTCTGAATTACATTATCTTTGTTTGGGAACAAGGAGGGGACACTCACATGACTTACATGTCATGGTCCATTAATGAGCACTGTGGGTGGGAAGTCCCTCAGGTCAAAGATGGTCTAGTATCCTGATACACTTCCTGTGAGATATTACTTGAAGATGATACCTTGACATCTGAGTTCACAATCACAGAATATTTACATGGTAAAATTTATAGGGTAGAGTTTAAGGTACCACTTGTGAGGAAGTTTGTTATTAGGTTACATTAATTCATTGTTGTTCTAGTATCTTCTTGTATGAGTAACTCTCCTTATTCATTCTCTTCTCTAAAAAACATGGCTTTCATTCTCAATATGTTAACTTATTACTGTGGACAACCATCATTCTTGTCCTATGTGCAGATGATTGCCTCACTCCCAGGCTTTAACACTGTGTGGGCTAGTACTACCTTTCTCCTGTGTAGGTATTTCCCTTCTACTTTCTGTTTACACCAGTAATTTCACTCAAATGTCAATAGGACATATTGAGCCTCTGTTGTTTTCTTCCTCACAACCTGCAAGATATTTGCCTTGCATGGTCCTTTCGATTTTGGCCTGAATTGTTCACACAGAAGAGGAAGGAGACAAGAAAACCAGGAAGGAAGGAAAAGGATAAAAGAGAAAGAAAGAAATAAAGAAAGAAAGAGAATTTTGTGTTCCTCTCTTGAATTCTAAAATTTTTTTGTGTTCAATGTACCTCTTGCCCAATTTCAATAATTTTTTGCATGTCTTTCACTGATGGATTAGCTTGCCATAAAATTCTATATTAATATTTTCCTTCTCTGTCCTTTTAAAAATAATTTTTGAATTTTACACATTTACAGAATCTTTGCAAAAATAATAGTCTGTATTTCTTTTATCAGTATCTGAGATAATCAACTCTCTGTACTTTAACAATTTATTTCATTGACTTCTGATATTTATTTTTCCTTATGGGTATTAAGACTATTTTCCTTTTCACTTAAATGTGTTTCTTTTTGGTAATTTGTTTTTATTCTTTCAACATTTGTGTTTTGCTGACTTGGTGCATCAGATTTCTTTAATTCTAGAAAATTATAAGCAATCATGTCTTCAAATATTCCTTCCTCATCATTCATTTCAATTTCTTCTTTTTTTCATTAAGTGTATTAATCCATTTTAGGTATACAATATGATGACATTCATCATTGGGAATCTGTGACTTTCCATGATCTATCTTGATTCTTATTTTTCCCCATTTCTCTGCCCTGCCTTCAACCCTTCCCTATTTACAAAGACTTTGCTTCCATTTTCCCCTTTTTCATATTTATTCCTTTCCTTTCTCTATCCCCTTTCCAATTCCCCTTTCTATTTGGACATATTCTTCCCATTTCACATTATCAATTATACATTTTTATCTTTGTTTACACTTTCAGTTTCTCACACCAGAGAAACTATTTGACATTGATAAATGTGTGTTCTGTTTATTTCACTTAAAAGTATGGCCTGACCAAAAACTGAAAACCTTCATGTTAAAATCAGGAACAAGACAAGAATGCCCATTATCACCACTTCTCTTCAATATAGTTCTGGAAACATTAGCCACAGCAATTAGACAAGAGAAAGAAATTAAAGCAATAAAGATAGGAAAGGAAGAAGTTAAACTATCATTATTTGCTGATGATATGACACTCTACATTGAAGATCCAAAAAACTCCACCAAAAAACTTTTAGACTTAATTGACAGATTCAGTAGAGTGTCTGGATACAAGGTGAATACTCAAAAATCAATAGCCTTTTTATACACAAATAACAGACACATGGAAAGAGAAATAAGGGGAAAAATTCCTTTTGCAATAGCATCCAAAAAAAATGAAGTATCTAGGAATCAATCTAACAAAAGAAACAAAAGATCTCTACACTAAAAACTACAGCACTCTGAAAAAAGAAATTGAAGAGGATATAAAATAATGGAAAGATATCCCCTACTCCTGGGTACGAAGAAT
>NW_022900926.1:57680574-57723290 GCF_012274545.1 Fukomys damarensis | reverse complement strand
GATACATGTTGAAGATATACTCCTAAGTGAAATAAATAAGTAACACATGTGTAAATACCGAATAGTTTCCCTGGTGTAAATAATCTGCAACAATGCATAAGATTCTAATAAGATTACTGACATTTAGAAATGGGAAGAAAGGAGCTAAAGGTTTAGGGAAGGTGGGATGGGTAGGGGAAGAGTAAAAAAAGGAAAAGAAAAAAATGTGAGAGAATGAAAAGATGAAAATAAAGTGTTTGTAGATGGGGAGGGGAGGAGAGGGTGAAGGGAGGGCAGAGGTAAGGGGAAAAAATGAGAATCAAGACCTGTCATGTAGAGGTACAAGATCCCAACAATGAATGTAACTGTACTGTATTCCTAAAATGTACCAATAAACTCAATTAAAGCTGAAAAAAAAAAGTATGGCCTGATTGTACATCCATTTAACTATAAATGTCTCTAGTTTCTCATTTATGGCTGAGTAGTACTCCATTTTAGAAAAAACAATCATAATTTATGTATCGAGCCTATATTATATTAACAGAGTCAAGGACAAAAAAACGTATGATAAATTCAATAGATGCAGGAAAAGTATTTGACAAAGTCCTATGCCCATTTATGATAAAACCCAATTCAAAATTAGAATAGATGATCTTTATCTCAACCTGATAAAAGCCATGTATGAAAAACCAACAGCCAATATCATACTAAATGTCTAAAAACTGAAATCCATCACACTAAATTCTGAAAGAAGACAAGGATGTCCACTGTCATCACTCCTGTTTGATATAGTTCTGGAAGTATTTGCCACAGCAATTAGGCCATAGAAAGAAATAAAAGGTATAAACATAGGAAATGCAGAAGTTTAATTGTCATTATTTGCAGATGACATGATTCTCTATGTAGAAGAACCCATTAACCACTAGAAGTCTTCTAAACTTAATAACCAAATTCAGTAGAATAGCTAGATAAAACTTCAACACAGAAAAATCAATAGACTTCCAGAACGTGAACAACAGACTCACAGAGAAGAACTGAAGAAACAACTCCTTTCATAATAGCATCCAAAAAATGAAATACCTAGAAATCAACTGAACAAAAGAAATCAAGGATATCTACTATAAAATCTACAGCACTCTGAAAAAAGAGATGGAAGAGGATAAGGGAAAATGGAAAGACATCCCTTGCTCTTGCGTAGGAAGAACCAATATAAATAAAATAGCCATACTTCCAAAACTGCTATATAGATTCAATGCAATCCCATTTGAAATCCCAACAGCATATTTCCCAGAGCTTGAGAAACCAATCAAAAAATTCTTTTGGAACAGAAAGAAACTAATAGCTAAAGCAATTCTACAATAATGACAAAGTAGGGGGTATCACAATCCCATCTTGAAACTGTACTACAAAGATACTGTGATAAAAAACAGTGGGGAATCAGCAAAGAAACAGACCTAAGGATTGGTGGGGCAGATTAGAAGATTCAGAAACAACTCCAGACATACTCAGCCACCTCATGTTTGACAAAGGAGCCAAACACCTTCACTGAAGGTAAGATAGCCTCTTTAATAAATGGTGCTGGAAAAATTGCATTTTACCTTGCCAAAGATTAAACTAGACCTATATTTCTCACCGTGCACTAAACTAAAACTGAAATGGATCAAAGATCTAAATATGAAGACAGAAACACTAAACCAGATGGAGGAGAGGTTAGGTAGAAGAACTCTTGAAGATATTGATGTAGGAAAAGATTTCATGAACAAAACCTTAGTCTCATGTAAATTAGCACAAATGATTAACAACTGGTATCTCATTTTACTAAAAAGCTTCTTCACAGCTAGAGAAACCACCTAGAGAGTGAAGAGACAACACACAATGTGGAAAAATGTTTTTACCAGCTCTTCCTCAGACAAAAGTCTACTATCTAGAATATATAAAGAACTTTAAAAAAATCAGACCTCCCAAATTTAAAAACTCAAAGCAAAACTGGGGATCTCAAATGAGCAGATGATTCTCAGACAAACAAGTAAAAGGAGCACATAAATATAAAACAAATTTCAACATCACTGGTAATTTGAGAGATACAGATGAAAACAACACTAAGATTCCACCTCACTCCAGAAAGAATGGATACTATCAAGAAATCAACCAATAACAAATGCTGGCAGGGCTGTAGGAAAAAAAGGAACCCTTCTCCATTGCTGATGGGAGTATAGACTGATGTAACCACTGTGGAAATGGACTAAACAGATGTTCGCAGAGTTTTCCACTCCACGACATTAGAATACATATTCTTTTCAGCTGCACATGGGTCATTCTCCAAAAAATACCACATACTTGCTCATAGAACATTTTTAAGTAAGTGCAAAATAATTGAAGTTATCCCCTGTACATTATCAAATCATAGTGCAATGAAATTGGAGATTAATATCAAAAGAAACCTCAAGAACTTCATAAACACATGGAAATTGAACACTCCTAAACAAACAGTGAGTTACAGAGGAAATTAAAGAAGAAATCAGACAGTTTCTAAAATTAAATGACAATCCCAATACAAGATATGGAAATTTTGGGGACACAATGGAAGCAGTCTTATGAGGGAAAATCATAACAGTGACTACTTATATTAGGCAAACAGAGACGGCTCAAATAAACAATCTAATGTTGAACCTCAAGTGTCCTGGAAAAGAAGAGCAGGATAAATCCAAAGCTCACATGGAGGAGATTATAAAGATCTGAGCAGAAATCAATGCAATGGAGACTAACTCAATGACCAAAGATCAATGAATTGGTTCTTTGAAGTAATAAACCAAACTGACAAATCCTTAGCCAACCTTATAAAAAATAATAAAGGAAAAAAAAGGCCTAGATCCATGAAATTAGGAATGAAAAGAGTGAAATTGCAATAAACCCAGCAGAAATCAGAGGATCATCAATACCCACTTTGAGAATCTATACTCCAATAAGACAGAAAACAAAAGAAATGCAGAGATTTCTAGATAATACTAATTACCAAAGCTGAATGAAGATGACCTAAAAATTCTAAACAACCTAATACCAATCAACAAAATTGAAAATGTAATTAAAACTTACCAACAAAAAAAGCCTGATCTTGATGGCTTCAATGCTGAATTTTACAAGACATTTAGAGAAGAAATGTTACCACTACTGTTTAAACTCTTTAATGAAATTAAAAGAGAAGCAATACTCACAAATTCATTCCTGGAAGCAAGCATCACTTTGATCCCCAAAGCAGAGAAAGACCCAACCAAAAAAGAGAACTATAGGCCAATTTCACTAATGAACATAAATGCCAAAATCATCAAAAAGATACTGGCAAACAGAATGTAGAACTTTATCAGTAAGATCATACACCCTGACCAAGTGGGATTCATTGCAGGAATGCTTCAACATAGGCAAATCAATTTCTTCTTCTGTAACTTTTATTTATTAAATCTCAATATACCTTACAATATATATTGAAAGTTATTTAACTTACTTGTTTTTAATTTTATTTTTTAATGCAACTATTGCTTAAAGATCATAGCAAGTCTCACCCCCATTCTTTCAGTGAGAAAAAAAATCAGTCTTGTTAATATAATTTTAATTCAATCAAAATGTTATATTTTCTGAATTTCTAATTGTTCCTTTTAAATATTTACCAATTATTGTTTTGTTTTTGCCCATTATCGTACAATACATAGAAAAATGTGAATTGTTTTTAACAGTTGTTGTAGAGGATTGTTTCTTATATTTGCAAAAGCTCAATATTTCTAGTTAAGCATCTTTGTTAGTCTGTTTCATAAAATTAATTTTTCCAAATGGTACATGATTTTAAATCTTATTATGTATAATTTAACAAATAAATTGTGTTTGGGGCATTTTATTTGCCAGTAATTTGGGATAAGATATTTTATATTTCTTTGCTTTGGAGCATTAGGAGGTTCAGTGCTCTCTTCCCCTGTTATTCCTACATACAGTATTTTAAAAATTACCCCAGCACTATAATTTAGAACACTAATTTGAGATCAGATTTCAAATTGCTTGTTTGATTTTCTGTCCTGTAGTGATTACTGGAATATCTAGCAACTAGTCATATTGCTAGTGAACAGTTTGATTGAGTTCTTACGAGAAAGCTGTTTTGGAGACAAACTTCATACACTCTTAACAGGAAGATATTTCCCCCATAGGATAATTGATTACCGAGTCAAGAAAAGTCTTCAATATTGCAGCTTTTGTGGCCCTTCAAAGCTTAGGCTTACCCCCCATAATCTTTATTCTTTATAAAGATCACATTTATTCTTACAAAAATATAGTCTTTGCTATATTTAGATGGTTCACTCCTATTTTCCCAAAGTATAAAAGTAAAGAATTAGGGTTTGATTTATCACTTCATTTAACTTCATATCTAAGGAGGTGGACTATAATAGTAAAGGTTTATGTGAATAAAATCAAAATGGACAATATAATATAAAAATAGTCATATATATATATATATATATATATATTGGAGGGGGGATAATAGCTCATGATAGAAGACTGGAAAATGTTAAAACTCTTTTATTATGTCATGTAAATTGAATTTATGGTTTTCAAAGTCTCATTTGTGCAAAGGACAAATGTGTGTGCACATACATTCTCAATTAAATATCTTACTGTCAGATAAAGTAGAGTATGAATAAAAAAAGTATGCTTCATTGATAAGTTTGCAGGGAATTTAATAAGCAGCAGGAACCTTAGATAAGAAAAGCAAAAGACATTGAAGAGAAAAGATGAGGTTTTATAATCATATCAGTAAAAAAGAGATAGAAAATAGTCTTGCTAATAAATTAGGAGAGGCATGAAATTAAAGAAATCAATGATAACCTCAAATGACTGGGATGCTAAACTACTTTAACAAAAGAAATGAAAAGAAATAATATGGATAATTAAACTGCAATAAAAAATTTTGAACGTAGAAATTTACAAAAGCAGGTGATACTTGTGAAACTCAGCAAAGACTGGTGAAGCCCACTACAATAATCCATTTTGCATAGGATTTTGAAGAACAGCATATACTCACAGATGCTGACCTTTGATGCTCCATACATTCCTTCAGTTGGAAATAAACAAATATTCTTTAATTTCCAACAGAGGGAGGGAAAAGGTTAAATTGCAACTTCAAACAATTCCCTAGAAGAAAAGATAATTTTGAGTTATTAGTCACTAAATAGATGTGTTACAATGTATAATGTGCCCAAGTGTTTACTACTGTTATTGCTTTAATAAATAAAGATTAGACACATGATGTGCCTTAATCAACTAGTACAAAAATTCTGCTGTGTTGATATGAATCTATAATAAAAAAAGGCCAGAGGAAAGAATGTAGTATATATAGGAGGTACCACTGAGTAACCTAAAAAGATTACCTTTGATATTGACCAATGCATAACTTTTTTTTTCCTATTTTAGATACTTGTTTAGTAAAACAAGTTGTTATAACATATGCAGTTTACCTCTTTATTAAAAATATTTAGACATTATTGGACACATTGGCTTAGTGGTCTCCCACAATTGAATGCTTAAACCCATTTCTTTATTTGAAACCTGACTTTTTATAAGGATGAGTGTTAATAATGTAAATGGTGACACATGATGGTTATTATTTTACTAATGCTGTCATTTGTTTAACACTTCTTTAATGAAATTAGTACCCCTCCCATAAATTTCTTTATCTTCTAAACAGATTTTTCAATTACTCGTTATCAAAATCCTAAAATTGAACAGTGCTATATATAATTTCTTTTTTCTTTTAAATTTATAAAATTCAATATCATTTAAATCTTTTTAAAGGATGGAAAACAATTCTCCACATGACAGGAGCCAGAAAAAAGCAGGGGTAGCAATCTTATTTTCAGACAAGGAAATTTCAAACCAAAACTCATTAAGAGAGACAAAGAAGGCCACTACATCCTTGTAAAGGGAACAATTCAAGAGGAAGAAATAACAATCATAAACATATATGCACCAAATATTAATGTTCCCCAAATATATAAGACCAATATTAAGTAACATGAAAAACTAAATGAGCACTAGTAAAATTATAGTGCGGGATCTAAATACCCCATTAACACAACTAGACAGGCCATCTAGGCAGAAAATCAACAATAAAATACTAGAAATGAACCAAGATGTTGAGCTCATGGATTTAATAGACATCTATAGAGTGCTTCACTCCACAACATCAGAATTTACATTCTTTTCGGTTGCACATGGGTCATTCTCCAAGATAGACCACATACTAGCTCACAGAACAGGCTTGAATAAATGCAAAAGAATTGAAGTTATCCCCTGTATATTGTCAGATTATAGTTCAGTCAAGCGGGAGATCAATAGCATAAGAAACTGTAGGAACTTCACAAACACGTGAAAATTGAACAACACTCTCCTGAACAATCAATGGATCACAGAGGAAATTAAAGAAGAAATTGGAGAGATTTTACAAATAAATGAAAATGCCAATACAACATACAGGAATCTATGGGACACAATGAAAGCAATTATACATGGAAAATTCATAGCATTCAATGTCCACACTAGGAAAACAGAGTGAACTCAATTAAGTAATCTAATGATGAATCTTAGACTCCTAGAAAAAGAAAAGCAAGAAAAGCCCAAAGCTCGAACAAGAGAGGAAATTATAAAGATTAAAGCAGAAATCAATGCAATGGAAACTAAGAAAATGATACAGAAAATAAATGAATCAAATAGTTGGCTTTTTGAAAGAATAAATAAAATTGATAAACCTTTAGCTGACCTTATCAAAAAAAGGAAAGAAAAGGCTCAGATCCATGCAATTAGGAATGAAAAAGGCGAAGTCACAACAGATCCAACAGAAATCCACAGGATCAATAATACCTACATTGAGAACCGGTACTCTAATAAAATGGAAAACACAGAAGAAATGGACAGATTTCTAGATACTTATGAATTACCAAAGTTAAACATAGAAGATAAAAACATTTTAACAACCCAATTACAATCAGTGAAATTGAAAATGTAATTAAACATTTACCAACAAAGAAAAGCACAGGTCCTGATGGATTCACCAATATATTTTATAAGACATTTAGAGTATAATTACTGCCACTACTCTTCAAACTCTTCAATGAAATTGAAAGGGACGAAATACTTCCATATTCATTCCTGGAAGCAAGTATCATTTTGATTCCCAAACCAGAGAAAGACTCAACTAAAAAAGAGAACTACAGGCCAATCTCCTTAAAGAATATAGATGCAAAAATCCTTAATAAGATACTAGCTAACAGAATACAGAGGATGATCAGGAAGATCATACATCCTAACCAAGTCGGATTTATTCCAGGGATGGAAGGATGGTTCAACGTATGTAAGTCAATAACTGTATTAAATTATATTAACAAAGTCAAGGACAAAAACTATTGATCCTCTTCATAAATGCAGAAAAAGCATTTGACAAAATTCAACACTCATTCATGATAAAAACCCTGAAAAAAATTGGAAAAGATGGTCCACATCTGAATTTAATAAAGACTATCTATGAAAAACCAACAGTCAACATCATATTAAATGGCCAAAACCTGAAAACTTCCATGCTAAAATCAGGAACAAGACAAGGAAGCCCACTATCAACACTCCTCTTCTATATAGTTCTAGAAACATTAGCCACAGCAATTAGACAAGTGAAAGAAATTAAAACAATAGAGATAGGAAAGGTAGAAGTTAAACTATCATTATTTGCTGGTGATATGACACTGTACATTGAAGACCCAAAAAACTCCACCTAAAGACTTCCAGACTTGACACTTTTAACAGAGTAGCTGGATAGAAGGTCAACACTCAAAAATCAATACCTTCTTGTACACAAATAACAGATTCACTGAGAGAGAAATTATGGAAACAATTCCTTTCACAATAGCATCCAAAAAAATTAAGTATCTAGGAATTAATTTTAAAAAAGAAGCAAAAGACCTCTACACTGAAAATGACAGCACTCTGGAAAAAGAGATCGAAGAGGATATAAGAAAATGGAAAGTTGTCTCCTGCTCCTCAGTAGGAAGAATCAACATAGTGAAAATGGCCATACTACCAGAACTGCTATACAGAATTAATGCAATGCCAACTGAAATTCCAACACTATATTTCACAGAACAAGAAAAAATAATCCAAAAATTGATTTGAACCATAAGAGACCTAGAATAGCAAAAGCCATCCTAGGTCACAGAGACATAGTAGTGGGTATAACAATTCCCAATTTGTAACTATACTACAAAGTCACTGTGATAAAAACAGCATGGTACTGGCAAAGAAACAGACCTGAGGATCAGTGGAACAGACTGGAAGACATCAAAATGACTCCAGTTGTACCCAACTACCTCATCTTTGACAAAGGAACCGACCATCCTCAGTGGAAGAAAGATAGCCTCATTAATAAATGGTGATGGAAAAACTGGATCTCAACCTGCCAAAGATTAAAACTAGACCCTTATCTTTCACCATGCACTAAAGAAAAATCCAAGTGAATTAAAGATCTACATATTAAAACAGAAACACTAAATTTGCTCGAAGATAAGTTAGATATAACTCTTGAATATATTGGCATGGGAAAAGACATTATGAACAAATCCTCAGTAGCATAGGCACTAGCAGAAAGAATCAACAACTGGAATCTCATCTCATTAAAAAGCTTCTGCACTGCAAAAGAAACCATCAACAGAACTAAGGGACAACCTACAATGTGGGGAAAAATGTTTACCAGCTGCTCCTCACACAATGGACTATTATCTAGAATATATAAAGAACTCAAAACAATCAGTCCCCCCAAATATAAAGACCTGATTCAAAAATGGGCATCTGAATTGAACAGACATTTCTTAGACAAAGAAGTAAAAGCAGCAAGTAAATAAAGGAAAAAAAAATGTTCCACATCACTGGTCATTTGAGGTATGCAGATGAAAACACCACTGAGATTCCACCTCACCCCACAAAGAATGGCTGCTATCAAGAAATCAACAAATAACAAAAGTTGGCGGGGTTGTGAGGAGAAAGAAACCCTTCTCCATTGCTGGTGGGAGTGCAGACTGATGCTACCACTATGGAAATCAATATGGAGATACCTCAAAGATCTGGGACTAGAGGTTCCATTTGACCCAGTTAGAGCTCTGCTAGGTATCTTTCCAAAAGAATTAAAAGAATCATATCACAGTGATATATGTGCCCCTATGGTTATAGAAGCACAGTTTTTAATATCTAAAAGTTGGAAACCACCCATTTGCCCATCAATTGGAGACTGAAAAAAGATGTGTTTTTTTTTCTATAAAATGGAATATTACTCAGCCATAAAGAATGATAAATTAGATTCATTCGTAAGAAAATGGATACATATTGAGGAAATATTCCTAAGTGAAATAAATGTTTTACCTGTATAAATACTGAATAGTTTCTCTGGTGTGAATAAACTAATAGTACATAAGATCCTAACGATATAATGGACAATGTAAAATAGGAAGAAAGGGACTAAAGATGTAGGGATAGTTGGAAGGGTAGGGGAAAGCTAATAAGGGAAAAGAAAAATATGAGAAAATGAAGAAATTGAAATGAAGTGTTTGTAAAGGGGGAGGGAGTAGGGATGAAGGGAGGGCAGGGACAAGGGGAAAAATGAGAACCAAGACCTGTCATGTAAAGGTACAAGATCCCAATAATGCATTTAACTGTACTGTATACCTCAAATGTACCAATAAACTCCATGAGGAAAAAAAAAGAAAAATGATGTTTATATATCCTACAGAATAGTCTTTTGTCTGAGGAGCAGCTGATAAACTTTTTGTTCCCACATTGTAGGTTGTCTCTTAGTTCTGTTAATGGTTTCTTTTGCAGTGCAGATTTTTAATAAGGTGAGATCCCAGTTGTTGATTCTTTCTGCTAGTTCCCATGCTACACTGCCTTTGTTCATAAAGTCTTTTCCTATGCCAATGTCTTCAAGAATTCTGCCTAACTTATTTTCCAGCGAGTTTTGTGTTTCTGTTTTAATATGTAGATCTTTAATCCACTTGGATTTTAATTTAGTCCATTGTGAAAGATAGGGATCTAGTTTTAATCTTTGGCAGGTTTAGATCCAGTTTTTCCAACACCATTTATTAAAGAGGCTATCTTTCCTCCAGTGGGGATGGTCAGCCCCTTTGTCAAAGATGCGGTAGCTGAGTCCCTCTTCCAGTCTGTTCCACTGATCCTCAGGTCTGTTTATTTGCCAGTACCATGCTGTTTTTATCACAGTGGCTTTGTAGTATAGTTTCAAATTACTAACTGTTATACCCACTGCCATGTCTCTGTTGTCTAGGATGCCTTTTACTATTCCAGTTATCTTCTGATTCCAAATGAATTTTTGGATTACTTTTTGTAGTTCTGTGAAATAAAGTGTGGAATTTTAAATGGCATTGCATTGAATCTGTAGTTTTGGTAGTATGGCCATTTTCACTGTGTTGATTCTTCCAAAAAAAAAAAAAAGAAATAGCCCCACAAATATAAAGATTCAATTACAAAATGGGCATTTGAAATGAACAGACATTTTTCAGACAAAGAAGTAAAAGCATCAAGTAAATATACAAAAAAAAAAAAAATGTTCCACATCACTGGTCATTCAAGAAATGCTGATGAGAACAACACTGAGATTCTTCCTCACCCCCAAAAGAAAGGCTGCTATCAAGAAATCAACCAGTAACTAATGTTAGCAGGGTTGTGGGGAGAAAGGAACCCTTCTCCATTGTTGGTAGGAGTGCAGACTGGTGCAACCACTATGGAAATCAATATGGAGATACCTCAAAGAGCTGGGACTAGAGGTTCCATTTGACCCAGCCATCCCTCTGCTGGGTGTCTTTTTAAAAGAATCATGTCACAGTGATATATGCACACCTATGTTTATAGCATCATAGTTTAAAATAGTTAAAACTTGGAAAATAGCCCATTTGCCTATCAGTTGAAGACAGGATAAAGAAGATGCGGTTTTTCTATAAAATGGAATATTACTCAACCATAAAGCATGAGAAATTAGATTCATTCATAGGAAAATGGATACCTATTGAGGATATATTTAAGTGAAATAAATAAGTCACACATGTTTCTTTGGTGTGAAATACTATAACTGTACTTAAGATCCTAATGGTATAATTGACAATGTGAATGAAATAGGAAGAAAAGGACTAAAGGTGTAGGGGAAGTGGGAATGGTAGGGGAAATTAAATAAGGGAAAAGAAAAAATACATGAGAGAATGAAAGATGGAAATAAGTATTTGTAAATAGGGAAGGGAGGAGGGGGTGAAGGGAGGGCAGGGATAAGGAGAAAAATGAGAACCAATACCTGTCATGTAAAAGTACAAGATCCCAATGATGAATGTAACTGCAATGTATACCTAAAATGTATCAATAAACTCAATGAGAAAAAAGAAATAAAACTGTTACCATTATAATCTTTATAGAATTACTTAAAATTAAGTGTGATAAATGTACTTATACTATTGATTAATACACTAGTTACATTTTTAAAGTACTTACTACCTTTGTTATAGAAGTTGTTTAAAATTCCTATCAATCAAACCAAATTTAGGCTACATTTAAATACCTTAAATTCTGCACCTATTATGTAAGCCCTCATTACCATGAAGATGATCATTAAGTCTCTTCAAAAGAGTCAGGACTTTCATTTAAACCTATGCTGACCTTGTGACACATGTTAGAATGTTTGATTTGAAGAAAACTTATGGACCTTGGCTACTTCCTCAACTCCTTCTGATGAAGTCATGTCTAAGAGAAGATAAAGGGCAAGGCAGGGTGGCCCACTCATATATCAGCAATCTCAGAGGCTGACGCAGGAAGACCTTAAGCTTGAAGTCAGCCTAACAATTTAGCCATTTAGTGAGATCTTGTCTAAAAAATCATTGAATACATGAATACATACATAAAGGATACGAATGTACCTTGGTGCAAAGACCCTGGATTCATCCCTAGTACTTCAGAAACAAACAAACAAACAATAAGAAAAATAAATATACAAAAATAAAAGAGCAAAGTGTTATGGACTTTATGGACTTTTTGATTTCAGATTAGTTTAAATATTAAATTAATTCATGTAGCTGTAATGTTTGACAAATTAAACACAAGCAACTTTTAGCTGTTTACTTGCATTGACCAAAACCTTTAACAAAGAGCTACTTGCTAATTTGGCTGTATGTCTCAGTGATAAAGATAAAAGTTTATCCCTGAACAAAGTAGTTGTCATTACTTAAAACTCAGACCATCATGTACAGATGCAGATTCCTTACGATGAGTGCTGTCACTATGTAGGTCTAAAAGGTACCAATTAATGTTTTCCTAAAACATAAGATTATGTGTAAAGGCAGGAACAGATAAACTTAAAGGCAAGCAGTTGGAACTGGATTATAGGTGCAGCATTATATACTTAATTAAGGGTGGGAGGTATTATTTCCTAGTTGCAGGTAGCCTACAAAAACCACATGGACAAGAAATATGCCAAACACTTTTGGAGCTCCATGAGGTAAAGAAGTTGAACATCTGCAGCCAGAGGATAAAATTTACCTCTTTTGCAGATGCCTTCTACAGCTTATGGCCTGGTAAATTCATAGACCAGCCGAAGCTTGGTTTGCTGGTAGACAACATTTTAGGTCTAGTTACTGGAAGGATGCAAACTTCTTCATTTGTATGACTACCGGGAATCCCAGAATAACATAGGAAATGACTCCTACTTGTCTCATAGAGCTGATTTATTCACTAAGGTTAATAAGGTCTCTCTTTGATGGATAATACATCTGGAAAGAAATCAGCAGGAATCACATACCTGCAGTGTAAGTCTCAGAAGGTTTATTGTGTTTTCTTTCTATGTTCTGTATTTCAGTATACATGTGAATAGGGTATTTTTTCATCCTGAAAAGTTTAAGATTTTTTTTATTCTGTCCAACTCCATATTCTGCCCTGTTTATTTTACTCAAGTATCCATACACATTTCCACACTCCTCCTTCTCCTAAGCCATTTTTCATAATGTACTATCTCATCACAACTCACTGAAAATGACAATAGGCTGACTGACTTAGAGCTGAATGAGTCTGGCAGAGCAATAAACTTTTTCGCTGGCCATCAGCAGATTTCCATGTGCTTAGGTGAACTGCATTCTCCTCGAGTGCACTTTTAAATGGATCGTGTGCACTGGATAACTAGTTCTTCCAAATACAGGAAAGGTGAACATACAAATCACTAAAAGCTGAAGTTATTCTCTAGCATCATTAAAAGACTGTGGCTTTACAACAATTGGCATAGTTTTGAAATAAATATGGTAGGAACAAATATGTGGATCTCCATGCAAGTTTGTCAGCAGCAAACAAAAGCAGCCTGAAAATTTAGTAAAAAATATAATAAATGATACCAATTGTTATTGTCACACTTTCAAACTGTCAGATGTTACCATACTAAATATATTTCTAACCAGAAAATGCAGGTAACGTATAGCTTTTTTATTTTTCTTGAGATATCCCCACACAAGATTAAAGGGGAAAGTCCGTTATAAAATTAACTGCATTATTTGAGAAAATAATGTCAGTCTACTAATTGTACACAGTAAGGAAATATTAAATAAAATATGGTATAAAAATAAGAATATTATGGCCAACATATTTAAATATAAGTGTAGGAATTTTCTGTTAAGTTCTTAGTTAAAATTAAAAATGCAAAATAGCATGCATATGGTATGCTCGTTGTGAATCTTTCCTTTCTCCCTTTCCCCTTTATGTTTTCTTCTCTGTCCCTGTATTAGCTTTCCCATTGTGGAAACAAAACTCCCAACACACTCAGCTTAAAAAAGAGAGATTTATTTTTGGCTCACAGTTTCAAAAGTTCCAGTGCATGTATTTATTTGCCATTTATGCTTCTTTTTCTTAGCAGTGTCTGTTCATGGATGAATTTTAAAACGTGGCATTTATGTACAATAAAGAACTGCTCTGCCATAAAGGATAAACATGAAGCATTTGTAGGAAAACGGATGCACCTTGAGAACATAATATTAAATGAAATAAACTAGACACGCAAACTATATCACATGATTTCCTTACATAAGAAATATAAAATATAAAGAACAAAATAAAAGATAATAGAAGCAGGGAGGTACATATTTTTCAAATGGGAAAGTGATAAAGAGATGTCAGGAGCGGGAGGGAAAGGAGGAAATGGCGATGATAAAAGAATCATCACGTTACTTATACGTATGAATTTCCCACAATGAATGTAATCATTATGTAATGCAAACATGTACTAATAAAAACTGAAAAAAAAGTTTTTTTAAAAAGAGTGGATCCAACGTGTGGTCAGCTCATCCCAAGGCAGAGACCCCATGACGGAAAGGCACGGTGGAGCAAAGCTACTCGCCTCATGGCGGCTGGGAAGCAGGACACAGGGAAAGAAAGCAGAGGAGAACAAGGGACCAGGGACCTGCTACAGGAGCCGAGACCACACCCTATGACCTACCTCCACCAACTGTGTCCCACTTCCTGAGAGTTCATCCAGCTATGAAATTATCCATGCGTTAACCCATTGATGAAGTTGGCGTCTTCCCAATCCATCCACCTCTCCAAGAATTTCTTAATCCAGGTAAGGTGGTGATCAAGATTAAGTAGCACTCCTCCTCCCTCTCTCCCTTCCTTTCTGTCTTCCTGCTTTTCTGCCTTCGTTCCAACCTTTTCATCTACCTGGCTACCTACACATAATTTACCTGCCTGCCTATCTATCCATCTGTCTACCTATCTAGCTATTCACCAAGGAGCAGAAATCGTCTGGAACTATGAACCAAAATACTCGGTTAATTTTGATAATTCATGATAATTTGCAGAAATGAAACTAGATAGCATTTGCCTCTATTACTTTATGGTTTTCTTTATGCATTCTTTACTGCCGTATAACAAAACACCCAAAACCTGGTAATTTCAAACAACCACTATTCATTTGCTTATCTTTCTGTGCTTGGTAGTTTAGTAAAGGTTCAATGAGGAAGGGATATTTTTGCTCTATGTAATGTCTAGATTCACTGCTGTGTTTACTGAGCACTGACTAATTCCTAATGGCCTTATGTATCTAGAGTCTGTATCAGAAGGGCTGAGATGGCTAGGCCTCTCTCCAGGTGGTTTTTATCTAACTGATTCAGAAGGCAGAAGTATTCTAAGAGGGGAAATAAAAGGTAAAACAAATCCCCCTGAAGTGGAGTCTCAGGTGTTACCAACCGACTCTTCTGCTGCTGCTGGTCTGTTGGTCAAAAACAAGTAGCCCAGATTCAGAGAGCCAGGAAATAAACTTCAGCTCATCATGAGAAGAGCTGCAACAAATTATGGCTATATTTTATCCAACCCATCATACTATATTAAAGTTTTATAAAAAGTGTGAATTGGTTTAATAAGAAGAGCAGCAAAAACAAAACTAAAAAAAACAAAAAAAAACCGTAAACTTTTGCCAGTCATGAAGTCATGGTTTGACCAACTATCATCTGTGACTTTTAGGTACACAAAAACTTATTTCTATTTTTATACTGAAATACTATTGCTAATTAGAAATGATTCTGGCCCTTATATACAAAGAAGTTCTGAATAAGTTTGAGTTTGTGTAAAGAAATTCACACCAGATGTGAAATTCTGACATGCATGTGAACTGCATATATATTTTTATTTGGTACTAGGCGGTAATGACTCTGTGCAATGAATAAACAACCTTGCATAAAATTGGATTATTGTCCTGTGTGTCTGTGTGTAGCTGAAACAGATTTAAAATCTCTCTTCCTTATAAACATTTGTCATTTAGCATGTTAATGGCATATTGCTCTTCGCTTTATATAATGTCATATTAAGAGGAAACTTAAAACATGAATTATTTTAAATGGCCATTGTAATTAGTCTTTAGGTTTCTCCCTGAATGAATCCAATGATTAATTGTCTTATTAAGGCAAACAATCCTGAATCTTTTCATTTCAATTGTGGATAGGGGCTGCCCTCTCCTGCTGCATTCTTAGAATTTACCAGGACCTTCAAAGTCCTTTTGTTCTTTCCCTACTCCTACACCCCAACAGTTTCCTCAGTTTTAGAAATTCCCACCAACATAACATGAATTAATTTCTTTACAGCAAAATTCCACCTCAAGTACTTAATTGCTCTGTCTTTACATTTGCTTCTTCCCTGTCACTCATACTCTGGATCCTTTCCCCTTGTCCCCATAGAAAGCAGAAACAAAACCACAAAGAACCACACTGGCCAGTGAACCAAATGATATATTTCAGGCAGATGCCTGCTGGAAGAGTTCAATTTTTATGTGGATGTGTTTGCTGTTTATCTTTTTTCTTAATTGCTAAAATTAGATATGACCTTCCCTGGAGATAAGAAACAGCAAATAACCCAGTGATAATGGAAACAGGGGAATAAACAGATGAGATCCCGGGGAGAAAAAATATTGCCAAAATTTTCATTTCCTATCAAAAAAATGAAGACTCAAATTATGATAACACACAGGGAATTTAAAGACATTTTTATTTTGTGAGAGTGTAGTTTCTATGTTTAGAGAAACAACAAAGACAGTGCAAGCCTTGGTGATGTTACCACACAAGACAAAAAAATGAAAGGAGAGACTGATTCATTTTCATTCACCTTTGCCAACTGAAAGTTACCTAGAAAGATAAGGAATGAGTGAATGAACCCTAACTCTATCCACTTCCTTCTTTCTACGCCTGCTATAGCTCTCCATTGGCCAAACTGTAATAAAATATCGAAGGTACTTTTAGTGGGTGGGAAGGATGTAAGAGAAGAGAGGAAGGATTGGAGGAAGGGTGGATGTGGAGGAAGGACGCACAGGTTGCAGGTGGAAATACCACAGACTAGAAAACAATAGGTGTTTTATCCTTAGTTGTCAATCTTTAACCCTAGGAGTGGCTTGCATTGGAAGAATTGTGGAAACTCATCATAATAGTTACTATTCAGCAGGCTTGCAATTGTTTACATGTTATTTTTCTTTGTAGGTTAGATTATAAACTACCTGAGAAAAAAGACCTTGCTGACCTTATATACTAAAGTGTCTGCATAAATATTCATTGAATTACTTTGAAAAGTAAGTGTATACTGGCAGTTTTAATTGCTTTGTAAAGTAGAGAACAGCTCATCCTGAGAGTTTTAGGGATAATTCCCTAGGCCCCAGTGATATCATCTTTCATGAACAGGAATGTTACATTCCTTCAGCTGTCAGCACTGGGATAATTAATCTACCACAACTTTTGCTGATAGCAGAGAATCTCTGCTCTGACAACTACAATAAAGTTGGGTTGCCTGAGAAGTTTACCAATAGCTTAAAATTTTTGTGATGAAATAACTGGTCAAGTTAGTGTTGATGGCATCTGGCTACAGTCATCCATCACTAATCCTGGGCAGCAGGGATATCTAATGGTCCCAGTTTTATTCAATCTATTTTATGCAGCCATGCTTGACTATGCAACGAGAGTCCTCAGGGTTGATACTGTGATATATTTTGATCCCCTAAAAGACTTTTCCACTTCAATAACTTGCAATCCTCCTCAAAAGTCCTTGAGGCAGTTGTTCATGAACTATTGCTTCCTGATGACAACATACTCAAGATGACCTAAAAAGGATTCCAGAAAACTTCGTAGGCATATATGAGCAGTTGTCCATAAGCTAGAGATGTCTTTATAAATGCCGAGATTTGTGAAAAAAATTCTAAAACAGGTCAACACAAAATTTTTCAAACACATTGATATTTTCTTCCTTTATCAATTTACTAATAATCACCAAATAGACATTCATAGTTAAACCAATATATTTATAGGTATCAGTATTTATCAATAATTATTACATTTTACAAAAAGGTAAAACAAATTGTTTCTCTGAATGCAGAAATTAGGAGAATTATTAATCAACTTTACAGTGGAGTAGGCTAACTTGTAATTTCTCCCCAAAAGCTATTTAACTGCAACCCTTTGAGATTATGATTAGATGGTATGATCATTAAATCTCATGTTTCAAACTGGATGAGATAAGGAATTTATTTAATCAAAGCCTTTCAGTTTACATAAGAAGTTGGTCGAATCAGTCAATGTTATACTATTAATTAATTTCAGAAACTAAGAAAGTTCCTACTCCTGGTCCCACAGTTCAATGTTAGCTGCACTATTCTAGTTTGAAAACTGTAGTGACTAGCTTATAAAATGGGCCCCAGGAGTCCTTAGTACCTGACTGTTCACATTCCTGTGGAATTCTTCCTCCAAGACATATTGTGTTGGGGTTTACCAAGGTGAGGAATAGATTACAATATATTATGTTGCATCTAACTGCAAGCCATAAAAGGCATTGTGATTGTTTCCTCACTTCTCTTTCAGAGAGTCCTGCTGTATATCTGACAGCCCTTTGAAGAGCCTTCTGGGATGAGGAAGTGAGGACTTCACACCACAGCCAATGAGAAACTGATGCCTTCTGCCATCAGGCACATTGTGAAGGAGCTTAGAGTCAGGTGTGCCCAACCCTGTGGAACCACAGGATGACTGCAGCATCCGCCAACATCTTGCACACACTCTCGTGAGAAACTGACGCAGAACCATGGAGCTGAACCACTGGAAGATTCCAGCAGGATCTTGAAACTATTTGAGACATTTGTTTGTGCTTTCAGCAAATAAGTTTTGGAAATAATCATGGGTTATATAGCAAATTATAGTAATTACAGTGGGATAGTAATGTTTCTTCAGAATACTACACAACTCTGCAAAAGGAATCATGGTCGCTAATTAGATATGAGCAGACTACATGGGAAGAAGTTGTGACCTGTAATCCATAACCCCCTGCACCCATGGCAAAGTTTACAGATGTGTGAACCTCCAAGGATATGTAACTCCATGTGTAAGTGGATTTTTTCCTTCTAAAGAAAGACTTTTATCATTTTCATTTGATTCTCAATGAAAGATATAATTTCATGCATATTAAGTCATAGGTATGTGTCTGTAACATACTATTATGGGGTTAAGATCATTGAATGCAGAGTTAGTCAAGATTATTTAGTATCACTTTAGAAATTTTCCATATGCCTTAAGCAGTGGGCACTTACCGGATGGGTGCTGTGTGAGTGATTGTGTAGGTTCACATGTTTGCATGCAAATATATCCAATATGCTTGACATCACATAAGTGAAAGCTATCTATTTGCAGTTGTTTCTGCATTCTCATGCATTCCTCAGTTGTTTTGCTTATTATTAGATATTTATGGATGTTCAATTTGTGACTATGGACAATTAGTAGCTGAGTGGCTCAAACTAAGATATCTTTGATTTTCTTAGCATGGTAAACTCAAAAATGTATGAAATTGAGAGACAGTGAAGTGGTCACTTAGTATGCATAAGATTCCCAGACACCTTTGAGATCATTTTTTTCTATGTTTAATGCCAATGACTGTTAACAGACTTGTAATCTAAGCTATTTTGACTGACTATTGCATCTGTCATAACTTTAGTATTGAGCCTACCACACTTACTAACACCGCCTGTCCATCTGAAATAGCTCATTATAATCTCATGTATTCTTGCTGGGAATCTATGTCTGTTTGTCCGTTTGCAAAATTAGTTTTTTTTTTCAATTGAGACTATAAGTTTAAGGATCCCAGTTCACCTGTGCTTTTACTAAAGGGTAGTGTTTCTCAGGCCCATACAATGGACCCAGGTTGTTTAAGAACTACATGAAATTGCACCTAGTTCCACAATCAAAGTAAGATACTGTGGTCTTGATGTGCTCTCAGTACTAATAATCATTCTGGTATTCACAGGCCCTTGGCAACACATTCTGTTTTAAAATCAACAAAAAAATAGTTATCCGAAGGTTACCTCTATGAAATTTCCTTTGGAAAAACACTATTTTCTCTTCTGTTATTTTCAACATATGAGAATATTTCACTTTAATTTTTGTGCAACCACTTGGAAAGGAAGACACAGCTACTGAAAGATCTGAATATTTCCACATGGAGAAACACACGCAGCCAATTAATCCTGGTAATTCTCAAAGTGAAAATACTTTATGACATGGAACTCTTTTTTTTTCTTTTTTGTTTTCTTTTCTTTTTCTGGTACCCAGGGTTGAACTCAGGACCTTGCCATTGCCAGGTAGGTGCGGCACCACTAAGCTACATCCCTGGCACCTGAGCTACATCCTCAGCACTAACATGAGAAATATAGATATAAAACATTGACTTTTCTATCCTAGATATATTTTCCTTTATCTTAAGGACTTACACAATTCTATTTTCTCAAGATGCTTGTTACTACAAAGTATTTAGAAAAAAGAACCAGAAGATAAAAGACACATATGTTTAAACCATATAAATAATTTATAGCCTTACAATAATGTATTGTAATATAGACCAGACTCAGCATGATAATTAAACTGCTCATGAAGTGTCTGTTGATGCACCTCCTCAGGTCTCTAACTCTTATGGACCATTCACAGTTCTGCTCATTAGACCCAGGGCAAATGATCTATTCTCAAATGCTTTCACTCCATTCATTCTTCAAGCTCTGCACATATGTAATCAGAAGATGTTTGTTTTCCCTATTACATGCACTATACTAGGTTATATGAATATAGAAGCAAAGAAAGAAAATAATATGGATTTAAGGGCTGGCTTAAGTAACAACCTAATTTAGTCTCTATTATGTTTGAAGCATCGAAAAATGGTTCAAATTCATCCAGAGTTTTTTTCCCGCACGTATATAACGGTTCCATTGTTTTCTATTTAGTACCTTAGTGAAGTTTTTGAGGCATCATGCTTGAAGAATTAACTAAAGTTTTCTAAGTATCATGTTCTAGAATTTGTATCCATTTTCCCCAACTAAGCCAGAGAGAGACTTAGATTGTTTCATGGAGTGCTTATGTTACCAACAAAATTGTCTTTGAATTCTTTCACTGGCTTTTTCTGTTTATAATTTCTACACTTAATTTGAAAATTTTTATGTTACTATTATTTTATGAATTGTTCTGGTTTAGTAATATGAATTTGAGAGAATGTGAATAGAATTGATGAATAAATGATAATGTATTTTCTAAAATGTGCAGATGTATATGCATTAGGGATCATTGATTTTTATATTTGCTTACAATTTATGAACTTAAGCAATATGCTACACATTTTTTTTTCTATCTAAGAGTACTATCTCAGTCAGTTTGAGTTTCTGAGCTCAAAACATCACCAACTGGCTTAAACAGAGGAAGTTTATCTCTCACAATTCTGGGAAATATAAGGTCAATGTACAGCTGATTTGATTCTTGGTGAGGGTCCTTTTCCTCTTCCTCATTTGCAGGCAAACACTTACTTGTAGTATTTTCACACTGAGTAGGGGGGAGTGCATTCTTGTCTCTTTTTATAAGGACATTAATCCCATTTATGAGGGCTCTATCTTCATGACCTAGTTACTGCAAAATGCCTGTCATCCAAACACCATCATATCCTACTGATGAATTAAGCTTCAGCATATGAATTTTGGTGAGACATTCATTTAGTAAAACAATATATTTGACAAAAATTTTCAAAGGAGCCAAAATCAAGGTTATCAACTTGTGGAATCCTAAAATGTAATAAAAGAAGAAACAGGATAGTGAATAAGCATAAGACACATATCAGGTGTTAAAAATCAATCACTTCACAAAAAATATTACTGTACTACAGTTAGACAGATAGTTGACTAAACTCTTAAATAAAAACTCTTTAAATCTGTATGATGAGTTTTGAAAAGGTCAGATTTTTAAAATTTGCATCTCCAAGAAACATAAAACTGATGCTTAAACATTTTATTATATATACAACTTATACTCAGCTTGTAATATTTCAACTCTAACCACTCCTATGCTCAATCATCTTGAGGGTATTATACTTTTAAATTGTTTATTTATTTTTCATTGTTACATATTATGCATATAGAAAATCATACAAATCATGTCTACTGCCCATTGAATTTTCACAGGCCAAAGGCAACTACTTGATACCAAGATCAAAAACCATGTTTCTATTCATATAAACTAATCCCACCAAAAAAAGTAACAATTATCCTAGCTTTCACCACCGTAGATGTTGTGATTACCAATGTGACATAAATAGAATTAGAATCTACTTAAAAATTATTCTTGTGAAACTCACTATATTTTTTTCAGTGCTGGGGACTGAATCCAGGGCCTTAAAAATACTAGAGAAGCATTCCTGTTATTAAGGTACAACTTCAGCCTTACATTGTTCAAAAATAAATTTGTAATCATTCATTCCAATTCCCATGTAATGTATCATTCTGTGATTATTCCACAATGAGATGACCTATTCTATTGCTGATCATCAAAACGAAGAGCAGTTTGGAATTTACAAGTTTGGATCCATTGAGCATTTTGTAAGTACATAAACCCTAGTATTTCTTTCTTCTAGGTTGTATGGCAGACATATTCTAGTTTTTCCATATATTATAATGGGGTAGTAAAGGAGAAGATGAATGGCTCAATGAAAACCATTGAAGTAAAACTTTTTAAAACCCTGAAAGTATTTTAAGTAACTTTGTGATGATAATATTCCTCCATCTTGTTTTAGCTTTGTTTAGCATGCCTTTTTTCATAGTTTGCTCTATAAACTGAATTGTGTCCTCCTACAAAATTCATATGTTGATGCCTTAGCCACCAAGGTGACTATATTTGTGTATAACATCTTTAGGAGGTAATTAAGGTTAAATGAGTCTAAATAAGTGGAGGGCCCTGATGGGATTGGGATTGGGATTGCTATTCATATAAGGAGAGATACCAAATTTCAGTCTCTCTCTGTCTCTCTCTCTCTCTCTCTCTGTCTCTCTCTCTCTCTCTCTCTCTCTGTCTTTCTCTCTCTCTCTCTGTGATACAGGAAGAAGGCAGCCATCTGCAACTCAGGGAACTGACCCTACCAGGCTTTGAACTTGGTGGAACACCCTGCCCCCTTTACAACTGTAAGAAAAACTGAACTTTCATTGTTTAAACCAACTAACCTGGTACTCTATCTATGGCAGCCCCTACAGTCTGAGATGGATTACTGAAAAATTAAACTTTCTCTTTAACTCATAGGAAAATTTCCTGCTATTAGAGTTCACACTGCATAATTCCTGGAGAAAAAAGCAAAGTAAAGCAACACTTGAAATACAATATTTTCTTTCCCCATTTAGCCTCCTAAAGATCTCTGAAAATGGCTTGCACAGATAAAAACTGGAATCTCATCACCAGCTCGATTGCATGTTAATTTTCAACTCATTTTTGGATACTTAACTCTTTGGTCTGTGAGTACTCACTCCCTTCGGAAGCACCAGCTTCTCTGTTGGTGACATACCAACATTTTATTTAAATTTTATGCTCTATAAAAATCCACATTACTCATGGTAGTAATAACATTAATAGTCTTAATAGTCATACGATTTTATTCCTTTTACTGTATTCCAACTGAGCATGAACTGGTGATGTGCAAACTGACTTCCACTCCTATCTACCATCCTCCTGTCAAGGAACACATTTCTTTTTCTTTTTTTTTTTTCTGTACCTGGGTTCGAACCCTAGTCCTTGCGCTTGCGAGGCAGGTCACCAAACCGCTGAGCTAAATCCCCGGCCCATGTCCGGGAACACATTTCTTATGTAGAAATTTCAGCTCTAGTTTCAGAAGTCCTGATGTGTCAGAGTCCTTACTTGGCTCAGCTTTTATTCAAAGTTATCTTGAAATGATAATATCACTTGTAAAGAGTCTTTCCTTCCGCTGGGACTAGTAATCGTGTTTTGTATTGTTTCTGAAGTGTCACATGGGAAAGAGGTAATACATCTTTCAAGTTGAATGCTTTCATTGTCACTGGTTTTCATTTTTCACACAGGTTTTGACATATTTGAGTATGGTTGGGGGTGATATTGTGAAAAGCTATGAAGCTGGTTCATCAACATTCCTAGCTTCTCCCCCTCCCTTTTCATATAAAAATTGTAAAACTTAACAGATGATGACTAGCTTAGCAGTTCATTCTTTTTAAATTCTTTCTGAACCTTGTACTTTGTCTGGTATTGATTTCCTTTGCCATTGTCAGTACAGCGGATAGAGTCCTTGGTGTGCACTATCCTTCAGGGATCAATACGTGAAGTTTTTCTATAGCTTGGCTTAAGTTTTAGCATAGAATCCAAAGATCCAAAATGAATATGTGAAGATATAGCAAAATGATTTGGGGAGGCTCCATGTGAAAATATGAAGATAACACCTGTAGAATAGAAGTATCACCCAACTTCGTTATCTTAAAAAGCTGTCCTTAAAAATGATGACACCTTTACATTAATGAATGTTTAGAACAATGTTATAATGTTATAGTGGGTAAGTTTAATAATAGATAATAATCATAGTGCTGTAATGGCATTGCTTTTAAGCAACAAGTATTGACATTTTACTAAAATTATTGAATGATATTGTATATAAATTAATGAGTTTCACTGTGAGATTTCTATACATACTATACTGTCCTTCAATAAATCCACTCTTCCTATTCCTCTCTTCCTTCCCCATCTTTCTGCTATCCCTGTGGCTCTTTTCCTCTCTCTCTCTCTCTCTCTCTCTCTCTCTCTCTCTCTGTCTCTCTCTCTCTCTCATCTTCTTTCTAGAATCTGGCTAATCCTTCCATCTTGATTAACATGACAACTTCCAGTTCTATTCATTTTCTTACAGAATAAGAATAAAATTTCACTGTGTATATGTACTATACTATGTAAGTCCAGAAACTCTGAAGCTACTCAAGGAAAACCATTAAAAATATTGCCATCAGCAATGATTTCCTGAATGGCACTCTAATAACTCAGGAAATAAAAGCAAGCATACACAAATGGGATTACATCAAATTTAAAACTTCTGTATAGCAAGGGAGCAATCGGCAGAGTGATGAGACAACCTCCAGAATGGGAGAAAGATCTTTACCGGCTACTCTGTAAAAGAAGATTAATATATACAGATTAGTAAAAGAATTTTTGAAAGCTAATAACAGAAGAACTTGTAATCTTACCAATAAATTCACAAGTGATCTGAACAGGTGCTTCTAAGAAGAAGTACAAATGGCCAATAAACATATGAAAAATGTTCCATATCTTTAGCCACTAGAGAAATCGAAATCAAAAAGTCATTGACATTTTATTTCACCCAGTGAGTAGGGCTATTATCAAAAATGACAACAAATGCAGGCAAACTTATAGAAAAAATACCCTGGTGATAGGAATGTAATTAGTACAGCCACTATGGAAAACACTATGAGGAGCTTTGGAAAAACTAAAAATAGATCTATTATATGACCAGCTATAATATTCCTGGAAATGTACTCAAATGAAATGTAGTCAGCATACAAAATATATCTACATACACATGTTTATTGCAATGCTATTTACAATGACTAAGATCAGCCTACTATAGGTGTTCATGTACAGATATAAATACTGTAATCATATATATTTATGGGGTACAATGTGATATTTCAGTGCATATACACATTGCAGTATCATCAAATCAGGCCTGTGTATATCCATTACCTTAAATATTTCTTAAATATTTTTCATTTCCTTGTGGTTAAAATATTTATTATCCTCTTTATTAGCTTTTTTTTTTTTTTTTTGGTACCGGAGATTGAACTTGGGTCCTTGCGCTTGCAAGGCAGGCCACCGAACTGCTGAGCTAAATCCCTGTACAATTTTTAAATACAAATTACATTATTATTTACTCTGAAAATCATGCATTCACAGCAGAAGTTATTTCTCCTACTTAACTGTAGCTTTTTATCCATTGATTGACATCTCCTTCTTCTCTATTCATCTCAGCCGAAATCCAACCTTTACTAGCCACGTAATTTTCACATGTAAAGGATGTAATATGATACTCCCCCTCTGTGCTTGGGATATACTGTGAATTTTACTGTTGACATTTTCACACTAAGTGTCAGAAGCATTAAAAATTAGTGCAATATTTTTTCTTTATGTACATATTTAATCAGAATGCTTTAAAAAGTAATTTCATTGCTTATTAATTTTACAAGTACATTGATATACATTTTTTAGGGTCTTAGGTTGTATAACTATTTTTAATAGCTGAAATCAATCCATTTATAATGTAGCCCATCAAACAGAAATGTGATATTCTTTTTACATAACAATATTTTTGGCCTAATATACAATAATTGTTATATCATTTGTATTTCCTCTGTTACAGAATGTTATAGGATTTATTGGACTAATATTAGTGTTTCCATGTTATAAAAATATTGGGTTATTTCATATCCGCTTTTCTTATATTGCTCCATCCCACAATTTATTCTGTGTTTTATTCATTTTCATTCTGTCTTTTTCATTTATTTACTGTTACAAGAACATGGAAATTATAATTCTTTAGCTTTATGATTACACTGAAAATCTCATAAAAATATTTAAAATATTTAAGACAACAGAAAGTTTAAGTACAATGATTATCATTGTAGTACAAAAGACATAACTGTAATTCAGATTCAGTTTATGCTGACAATCTATTTGAAAGTAGATAACATGAATTGATCTTTTGATTTCAAGTTATTTCCAATAACCAAAGTCTTATTTATTTGTTTTAAATGATTTAATTCATTCAAGTAGATGAAAGCAGACTTCTTGTGATTTTAATGGTTTTCTCCTCCTCCTTCTGGACTGCAATATATTTTTGGTCACATTATTAGTGCATATTGATTATACAGAATAATAGGTTTCATTTTGGCAGATTTGTACATGTACATAAAATACTTTAATCATTCCATTCACATTTTCATTTTCATTCTGTTGAAAGTTAATCTTCCACAAATTTCTCATTACAGAACAGATTTTTTATATAAATATATTGTTATTCCTTTTTACTATGAGCAAGCAAATTAATGATAGCAATGTATTACTCTCCTGAAAATTGGTTGCATGGCATGGTATTGTATTATAACAACTTTATTTTTTAAAAAATTGTAGATGTACAACATATCCAGGTACAAATATAAATCACATGTGTTAGTGCACACAAATAAGGAGAATGTCTGTGTATATCCAAATATATTTATTTTTGCGATTGTGTACACATATGTACATATGAATCCATGTATTTATATTTAAATATTTTGTGTAATTATTTTTTAATTGAGCTAGAGCCCTTGAGTTTATATATAAACTTTTGGACAATATTAATATTTTTATGAACACAGTTCTAAAGACAGTAACATTTTAGCTTGTCTATTGTAATTCTCTGGCTACTTTCAATTCAATCACTTGTTTTTAAAACTATAAATAATAAAATACTCTTTTAGAGCAAAATTTGAAATTTATTTATTTAACCAATAATCAATTATGGATGGATATTTGTACTGAATGCTTTTGATTTGTTAGGTAGTGTACTAGTTTCAAGTACTACGTACAATATGGAGAAACTAGAAAATACATAGAAAGGGTTCAAAAACTCACGAGTGAGGATCAGGTATATTTTTAGTTACTACTTCCTCTTACTTCATATGTTTTCTTAATGATATACTATGAAAATATAGTTAAAGATCACTCAGAAACTCAAGCAGGAAACAAATAGCCTGAAAATTTACTTGGAGATATGTGTTCTTTCCTATTAAGAATCCAGGAAAGAGTATCGGTTTCATTTTCTCCTCATTTGTGCATTCAGTTTATATATGAGAAATAAAATCCTGAATTTGATCTTAGCCTAGTATCACATGTATATTCCCATGCAGGAAGCTGAAGCAGGAAGGTCACTTTCGTCCAGTAATTTTAGACCAGCATGTGCAATACAGAGAAAACTAATTTCAAAAATTCAAACAGAACAAAACAAAAAATGAATAAATAAATAAACAAACCCTGAATTTGTTGAGCTTCAACCTTCAGGAATGTAAAAAACCTATAAGATGGAGTTTTGCAGTAACTGCTTTTATAAATCAGCAAAAGAGTATGCTGCGTTAACTGTCGAGTCACCATAATCTTTTCTTTCTCAGTTTTTACTAATGTTGTAACCATTAATATTGGAACTCAATAACTTTTAAATATAACTTTTAAATTCAAAGCGTTTATGCTTATTGATGGTTAAATTTGATTGAGTCGACTTGATCGGCTTGTTCGTGGAGTTTGTGGAGCACATTTCTGAGTGTGACTGAGTGTGGGTCATGGAAATATGGCTTTGGATACCATATGTGGCCTCTTGCTCCTTCCTCTCTGTGCTGCTTCCTTGCTCTGCTTCCCAGCCACTTTGAATTAAGCACCTCTGCTTTGTATTCCCTTCTACTGTGATGTTCTCGCCTTGGAGTTTGCGAACATATACTGAATTCTCTGAAGCCATGAACTAAATTAAACCTTTCCTCCTTTCAGATGTGGATGAGCATGTTATAGGAAAGCTAATGCAGAAAACTGGTATCAGAAAAGTAGGAGTTTTGCTGTGAGCCATCCTTTCATGTTGTTTAGAAATCTTTGAATCTCGTTTGTGGGAAGAGTTTGGAAAGGTTTGAAGATTAGGGCTAGAGAATAGCCTTGGAATTATAGAAGCAGAATCTTTTGAGTGGTTCTGGTGGAAGCTTAGAAGATGAGAAAGCTAAAGGAATGCAGACAGTAAAGGCCAGGCTGAGGAGGTTTCAGTTGGAGGCAAAGATTACATGAGCAGTTGGACTAGTGGCCATGTGCGTTATACGCTCTGGCAGAACATTTGTCTACACTTTGCTCCTGTTCTGAGACTTTGTGGGAGACTTAGACACACAGCAGTAGAATAACTAACATGGTGGAGGAAATTTTAAGATGCACAACATTCAGACTGGGGGATATGTAATGCTTGCTGCTTTTAGCCAGAATTTCAATGAGAATCAGGGTTGAAAGGAAGAGCAAAAATATTTGAAATAATTAAACTTTAGCAAAGAAGAAATCATTGTAAATTTGGTTACTGAATGTGTGGTTACTGATGATATTAGTGCCACTAACAAGACACTTAGTTCTTTGTACAGTGGTGAGAAGATACCTTGAGGACATCTCAAAAATCAACAAAATTCCATTTCTGGAAGACTCAAAGGTGCAAAAGTGTAAATCTTTTTATTTGAGAGGAAAGTCCTTGATTCCCCTGATTTAAAGATCATCCGGCAGTTGGTCTACCAGGATTTATTTCATCTGCTGATACTGGGGTGTTCTGAGACTTTAAAAAAAATCTTCAAATTGTTGAGGCTTTGGGATAGGGATTATTTCATTTTCAGTTGTATTGTATTAGGTGGAATTATGACCTTGTGTTATGAGGAGATCAAGTAAAATTTAAAGATGTGTTTGTTTATCAAGTTGATAAGAGTTGGGATGTGACAGTTAAGCTTAATTATGTCAACTTGCTTGGCTTGAGAGCTAAATTGGCATTGCTTAAGCATAGTTCTGAGTGTTTCTGGGAGGGTCATAGAGGCATGAAACTGGAATCTGTATCTGGTCCCTCACTTCTTCCACTGTGGCTCTGTTTTCAGGCTACCATGAACTGAGAAGCTTTGCTCAACTACACAATCTCTGGCATGGTCCCCTTGCCTTGGAGTCTGCTGACCGTAAAACCATGAGCTAAATTAACCTCTCCTTCTTCACATTGTGGGTGTTGGATATCTTATGTCAGCAACAGGAAATCTGTCTAATTTCCAGAAAGCCAGAGTTCTTCAAGCCTATCGGGAAGTAAATTTGTACCTGCTTTCTGTGACTTGTGTTTTTCCCTTAAACCCTATTAAAGGATTAATTTAAATCTTATTTATAAAATGTGAACTCCTGAAAGTCAGACCTTCTTTTAACCATGTTTAAAATAGCACCTAATAATACGGATCTGTCTGTAGAATACAGGCTTCAAGTTACTATCAAAAGAGAGGAAAGACGATGGCGAAGGGAATTAAGGCCACAGTCACAATGCTATGGCCAGTCTCTTAGTGTTCGCCATTCAATATCTAATGTTCTTTTATTGATAACTTATTATAACCTAGATTCTGGAGACAAATTAATAAATCAGTTTTTTTTTTTTAATTTAGGATGTGAAGAATTTGGGTAGCTTCAAGGATGGTTACATAGGCAGGTAGGAATATGTTGAGAATTTAGTGTGATGGGTTTCATAAGAGGAAATACCACTGGAATAAACCAGTATTCACAAAAGCATTATTGACAATATCCAAAGGTGAAAACAACTGAAATTCCTCTCAATAACAAAGGATAAACAAACTATAATATACACATTCAATGAAGTATTATTCATAATGAGTGTTAAAAGAATAAAATTATTACATATGCCACAATATGATATGCAATGAAAACATCCTGCTAAGTGAAGTAAACTAGACTCAACAAAGATGACTATGGTCCATTTCTAATTACATGCATGATTAATTACAAAATGATTAAATGCATGGATCCGGAAAGTAGACTAGTTGGAGGAGCTGAAGGGAGAAATGATGGAGAACTATTTTTCTTTCTTTCTTTTTTTTGAGACAGGGTCTCACTATGTAGTTGAGACTGATCTGGAACTCAATGTAGTTTATTTTTCTTTCTTTCTTTTTTTTGAGACAGGATCTCACTATGTAGTTGAGACTGATCTGGAACTCACTATGTAGTTCAGGCTGGTCTCAAACTCACAGCGATCCTCCTGCCTCAGCCTCCTGAGTGCTAGGATTACAGGCTTGCAGCACCACGCCTGGCTGAGAATTATTTTTCAATAGATTCCGAATTTATGGTTGGGATGATAAAGTTCTGCAGTTGGGCACTGGTGATGGCTGCAGAAGAAGAATGTTCTTAGTGCCACTGAATTATACACTTGAAAATGGTTAACCTGGTAGATTTAATGTGCCATATGTTTTAATCTAAAACGTTCAAGGAGAAATAAGAAAATTTTTTTTCTCATAAAAAGACTCTATGCAATGAATAAACACGTTGTGTTTCTGTAGAATCAAAGAAAACTGAACCTAAGAAAGTTGTTCACTGAAGCCAAATAATATTCTGTTGAGAGACCTAATTCATGCAGTGTGACAAATATCTCAATGGCAACAAGATATGGAAAATCATTGCAATATTTTAAGCTTTCAAGTAGTTCTTTGTGGTAGGAGATGCGTGGTTATAAGTGAAGAAATGAAAGGAATTAGACCTGGAAAATGTTAGCTGGACCTAGTCATTAAATATGTTAGTGGAACATTTTATATTTTAACATCAACACTATTTATTATCTTATAAATACTCATAAAAAGCTTGTACCCCAATAAAGGAAATCTAATTAATTTCCTTTTGAATGAAGGAAATTTTGTTTCCTGCTTGTGCATGAGGAAATCGGTGTAAGAAATGCTGCAGGATTTCTATAGGACTCAGCAGAGAAAGTTAGGAAAAAATGACTCAACTGCCTCACAGTCCCTTGGGTTAATCGCTCTTGGAGGCTTCAGGCACACTGTAAGCCATTGGAGTACCCAGGGGCCATTATACTTCAAGGAAGCCCAAAACAAACCATCCAGAGGGACCACAAGCAGAGAACTTGACAACATATGAGGAGAGGAAACCTTTTCTTGTCAGCCTGCAGTGGCTCCATTCCTCCACTTCTCTACCTTGTGAAAGACCCACACCCCATGCTATCTACCTAAGAAGTCTCCTAATTCTAACCCAAAGATATCATCATAAACAGTACAATGATAGCTAAGATACTTAGTTTAAGGTGATGTATTCCTTTGTACATGGCAACAGCTAATCTAAACAATACAGACATTGGTGTATGAGCTGAATGACTCATTATTTCACACATCCTCTATTTTTTCACCTCTATTTATCAATCATAGTATCTATTGACAAATGCAAAGGATATAAGGCCAGGCATTGCCTTTTATATATTGTTTGGTCTTTTAAATATCAAAGAGTATGCTTTGGAGAGTTTATTAAGACTTTGAAAATAGCTACCAAGTATATAATTGTATATCAGTATACAATTGAAATACAAGTATACAAAGGAAAAGAAGCATAATTTAAGGAAAATTATTTTCCTGTATCTAGACACTACTACTGGGAGTCATGAATTTATCTTTGCTCTCATTCATATTTAAACACATGTATATTAAGATATACATATATGTGTTAAAGGAAATCTAAGAAAAAATAAGGTTGTTTTGCTTAGCATTTAAGGAAATTAATTTTTATAAATATAAAAACATTCAGAACCGTGAATAGAATTCTGGGAATTCTTATCCTAGATATATAATCATAACTCATATGCCTATGTAAACCAGACAGACTTTACTTTTAATAACAACTCATTTAATTTTGGAAGTTGTCCAGGAAAATACTGGCTATCCTAACAGCCAAGTTTCCCAGCAGTGGGAGCAGTGAACGCTGCAAAATGAATACAGAATTGCTTTTATATTCTAGAGCGTCTTCATCCTTTAAGTTAAACAAATGACAAGCCCACTTCTAGTGAATACATATTTCCTTGTATTGATCTCACCAGAATCATTTGGGAGGCAGCAAGAGTACTTCTTTTAGATTATAAAAGCTCTTTTAGACTTGAGATAATTAGTAATGAAGATATCTTACAATATAATCACAAAATAATAAAAGTGTCAAACAGAATCAGATTTAAAAATTGTTAGTCTGAGACATATTAAAAGTTGTGATTTCCTATTTTCAGAGGAATTTCAAGAGTAGTTCAATGCCAGCATATTGAAGGTAGTATGAAAATAACTTTTTTTTTTTAGACAAAGCAGAGCAAAGACAAATACAGACTCTAGAATTCTTATACATTTCACTCACCACTTTCAAGTTTTGTTTCGAAGTCTCAACTACTATTCTGTTGTGTCTAGTGATAATCTGTCAGGAGTCAGCTTAGAAAAGTGAGACAAGATGAAATCAGTTTAATTTATAATGCAGGTTGGAAAAGAAATAAGAGAGGTGTAACAAAGGCCATTCACATCAACATTTGCAGAAATTGGTTATTTGACTCTGCAAGAAAAACAGGCAGTGTCAAACTTTGTCATTCTGTAATGACACCATTTTGTAGGACTCCCGTGGGACAGTTACATGGGGCAGGGTTAATGTGCCTTGTTTGCCTTTCTCTCATAGACTTCAGTGATTTGGCAGTTAAAGAACAAAGAACTATTAAGAAAAGATATTTTACTACTTTAACAAAACACTTTTTGTTATTTCCATTTGCCTTACCTGTTTATATCAGGCACTATTTTTTAAATTGTGATATAAAAGTCGTCTGATTTAACTTTTCTTTCTCAGGTTGTCAAATAGCCCCCCACAATACTTGAAGTACCTATTATGTCTATCTTTATTAATAATAATTTTATTAAATTATCTCTTCTCATTATTCTCTGTTTTTCCACACTGAGACAAATACAGAAATTTCAAGGAGAGACGTGAATGAAGAAAGCAATGAGCAAGTGGTATTCTTTGGGAAAATCTTGGAGTACCATTAGTTACAATCATTTATGTTCCTTAAAGTAGCTTTATGCATCAAGTTATGGCTATCTCAATAGCTTAACCTGTCCATTTTGGATCTTTCCTGAGAGGGCTAGTGTTTACTCTCTAAAAGTTGAAAGCCAGGATGATACTATAAAGATTATGATGAATATACTTTTTAAAATTAAGTTCACAGAAATTTACTTAAAAAGATGAAATATATCATAGAAGAGGATAGGATTAAATCTTGACATTCATTATTTTATATACATTACCTTTTTCTACTAATGTAAATTAGAAAATTCTAAAGATAATATTTGAAATCATCGGTGTATGTGTAAATGACGTTTAAATTTTAAAATTTTAAAATAGCACTGTAAATTATTTAACTAAAGGTGTAATTCATTGTATCATTTTTGTTAGCTAACTATAAATATTTCAAAACTAGAAAGAATAGATTATCAATACAGATATTCAGAAAAAAGAAAAAAGTGAGGGTTCATCTTTGGTGAAAATCCTTTTTAGCTTCTTAAACTAAGATTCCCTGAAAGTGTTACAACCTTGTCTTTTACGATGAAATTCTAGATCCAATAACATGAAAAAGGAAAACAAATTTATTACTGTACTTTTACATTTTGTTATGTTTACCCCAATATGTAAGCAATAAAATATTGTTAGGGGGCTTAAAGGAAACCTAGCGAGGACATCCTCAGAACAAATCATGATATGTACTATTAAAAAAAAATTATTTGGAAAAAAGAATTTTTCCAGATTTTATTAGTACTTTAGGCAACACATACAAAGTCTCACATTATTAACAGGCTTTCTTGAATGTCATAATCAGTTTAATGATTTTAAATTTATAACTGAATAATACCATGTGACTCTTTCATTAGTCCCTTTTGTTAGTTCACCCTGGGAGCTTAGCTTCTGTTTCCAGGTCATGATTCATTTTCTGTCCTCTGAAATATACTCCTGGAGATGAGCAAGATGGTAGCCTGTGAGAGGGAATCTGGAGAGAGCTCTACCCCTCATCTTCAAATACTGACATCACTTGGAATTACTGACAACTGCCTTTGCACTTACACAATGGAATTACTGTAAGAAATGTTATCTTGGGAATTTTAACAGAAAAGCGTTTTACTTTAAAATCTTCATGAATTTTACTATGCTTTATTACGGAATTATTTCTGAATTACCTAGAGAAATTTGCAACTATTTCTGAATCACCCAGGGAAATATGAAATAGGCCCTATGGGAATAATTTTATAAATCAGTTTTATTCTTCAGTTAGTGAGGGGGCTATGGCTGGCAAAGAAAAGTTGAAACAGTAGTCATTTAAGTCATTTCAGTATAAGAAATAGGACACTTAAAAACTCTTGTTTTTAAAAAACAAAAGTCATTCATTGCCATGACAAAATGTTCTATGTATAAAACTCGCATTGGAAAAATCACTATATCTTGATTGCATTCGTCTACCCATCAGGGATTTATAACTGAGATATAAATATTTCATTGAATTTTTAATAAAACCTTAATGTGTATGATATACAGAGAGTACACTACTTCTTGAAAGCCTTGATATATGGAAACTCCAGCAGTTTTGAGGTGGATCAATAAATTTCATGACTTTGTGTTATGAGGGCTTAGTATCATCTTGTCATTACCATCCATTTCTCAAAAGAAAATAACTTCAATTAGAGTCCTGGTCTATGTTTTTGGTAAGAAACCAAATATTTCCCAGATGCATCAGAGACTGTCTGGGCTAGTAGTTATACAATATGCCTACTGCCTGAAAAATTTGTTTGTATTTCGTTTTGCTTAGATTAAATCAGGGTAGTGGAATATACCATGCCCCTTTGGAATGTCATAAAACAAGATGGCAAATAAAGCCAGAAAATTACTCTACGAGGAATCAGAATTTCCAGAGTTATTCAAAATGATACACTGTATAGATCTTAATCTATCATGAGGCTTGATCCCAGGAGTTGAAATTCTCTTAATTATGGCACAAGGGAAGTAAAATCATAGTGTTTCTTGTAACTTCTGCTGGTGGCTTTGTGATACTTACTTTATTCCTTTATAAAATTAGAAATTTGAAATATTTCTAAGTTCTTTTTTGTTGTTGTTCCAAACTGCTTTTACACCAGTATTTGTCCACAGGAACAGTGCACAAAATTTAATTCAGATTAGGCTTAAAAACTTGCGAATCACTTGAGAAGTTCTATTTGTTCTTTCTTCTTGGTAGAAAGACCCTGTACAAACTCACAGCCAAAAAAAAGGTAAGCTGTGATATAGTAAACAGTAATGTCTATTTTTCAGTCTTCAATGTTCGATATTCTTGAATTCAGAATCTAACAGCTCTATCAGTAAACATATAATGTTTTAATGAAATTTCAAGCACTTACATGTGATGCACTGTACTCTGGAAATTGAGTAAAATTGCAGAAGACTTCATGGGAAAGTATAAATTATTTACATATTTCACCTAAATTTTCGATGTGCATTGTGTGCTTGCCTGTGTATTAGTCTTTATTTTTTGTAGTGTCATATGTTGATGATAAATTGTCAGTTAGTAAACATACATACTTTCAGTCACACATTTTTTCCTTTGTTTATCGGGTATTAATTTTAAAAGGTCACCTTGAATTATGTAATATGAAAAAATGCCACTAGTGTATTGTGTAAAATTCACTTTGTGTACATATCATATTGGCACCATTCTGAAGCTTAACCAATATCTATCATAAGATTCTATGCATTTTTCTGAAGATTAAATGTTCAGTTGGGTCTTACTCAGTTTTTAATAGTGCATTTCTTAAAACCTTTAAATATTTATTTCAAATAAATATACCTTTCAATCATAAGATCTGGAGAATGATTGACTTTTGAAAAAAGTGAACTGCTAGGTGAAGATTAAAGTAATCATCAGGTTTAAATACTCTGATACTATCAATTCAATTTTAATCTTAGATTATTCATTGAATTATGAAAATAAGCTAAATATAAGCTTTTCCTTACCTTGGTACTCTACTTCAGTCTAGATTCTTTTGAATCTGTTACAAACTTGTTTACTGTAAATAATGAAGTAGTTTTATGAGTTCTTGGGAGAAAAAAAGAGTAATACTTTACTGGGAACAATCATTTCTAACTTAACATTAATTATTCTTTTAAAGTAAGGCTGTAAGTCTTAAAATAAATATCATATTCAGGTTTCCTTGGGATTTCTTAAAATGTATATCTTATTATGTATGCAGGATGAAATTTGTGAGAGAGAGGGGATGTGGGAGGGAAATTTAGGATTGGTAAAGTGGCCTCCATTAAGTGGGAAATTTGTTACTTTTTAAATGCATTTTTAAGCTTAGCATATGGTCTGGGACTTGGTAATATTCAAAAGCATGACACTAACTGAATGAGTGATTAATCTTGATTCTCTTGGTAAAGCAAATGTCCTTGCCTATGTGCACAGAATATTGTCTTGGACTTTTACTTTACTGATTATACATTGTGAAAATGTAAGTATAAAGATGGAGCATACGTGAACCATGTTAAAGACTGATTCTCCAGTGATTAACTTCTATTAAGGTGAACACAACTCAGACTTGGAGCTTTCAGAGAGTAAATCTTAAGGTGAGGCTGTTTGTCAAATTCCCTGTCACAATACTGCAAAGGCTAGATTACTCTAACTAATGATACTTTGTGTTTTCCTAAGAAATCCATAGAAGGAAAACAGATTAAGGAATCATTATTGTGATTTTAATCCCTGAGACAACAACAAAAAAAGAAAAGACCACAGGGAGTAGATTCTTGGACTAATTAGGAGAGTACGTAAGTCGATGAACTCCTCTGAGAAGGGAAAAGTAAAGACCAAGCCAGTGGAGAGTTTGCCAATATCCCAAAGTGATAAAACTGGTAGCAAAATTGTTGCTGTCAGAGTAATGGATGCTAATCATTTTATGATAATGAGAGTTTTGCTAAGGATGGACAGAAAGGTTATTTTAGAACATGTAGGAAAATGATGAAGAGTGAAGAAGGTAGAATTTGAGTTGTACTTTATAAGGATGTTAGGTGTTTGGGGGCTAGTTCAGTGGTTGAAAAACTCTAGGTATTAGATTTCTCTTCTAAGCTCCCTTCACTAACTCTAGGCATTAGATTTCTACACTCCCTTCATTTGTAGGGAGAAAGAGATGAAGCAGTAAAGACTTACTGAGAAAAACATAAGCATTTGCTGATGTGACTGTTTTTTAACTTAATTTTATCGCACACTTTTCACGAACATAAGGATCACATTTGTCATTGGGAATTTGTACCTGTACATCATGTGTTCCCCATTCCTCTACCTCCCTTCCCTTCAATTCCTCCCCTCTCTCTTTACAAAGCTTTGTTTCTATTGTTTTTCTTCCATTATTGTTTTTAAATTCCTCTTCCTTCCCTTCCTTCCCCCCTCCCACTGCCTCATCCCCCTTCCGTTTGAACATTTTCTTCTTACTTCCCAAAAATTTGGCCCTTATTTACCCATTGGGTTTCTCACGCGAGAGAAAATATGTGATATTTAAACATATTTACTTCACTGAAAATTGTGCTCTTACGTGCATCCATTTACCTAAAAATATCTCCTATGTATCTTTTTGGTAATGCAGTACACCACTGTAAAACAAAACAAAACAAAACGTACTTTCTTCATCCACTGATGGGCATCCAGGCTGTTTCAAGAGAAATTAAGGAAGTAATACCTTTCATAATAGCATCAAGAAAGTGAAATACTTAGGAACCAATCTAATGAAGTAAAAGACCTTTACATTGCAAGTTACAGTACTCTGAGAAAGGAGATCAGAGGAAATTAGAAAATGGAAAGATAGAGCTTATTCTTGAACAGGAAGAACCGATATAGAGAAAATGGCCATAGTTCCAAAACTGTTGTAAGGGTTTAATGCAATCAAAATACCAATAGTGTACCTCACAGAGATAGAGACAACAATCCTAAATTCATTTGGAACCAGAAGAGACCTAGAATAGCAAAACAATTCTAGGCAACAAAACCAGCAAGGGGCATTACAATCTCCAACTTGAAATTATACTGAAAAGCTACTGTAATAACAGTTGAATGGAACTGGATAAAACTGCAACAGCAACAAAACCCAGACCTGAGGATCAAAGGAACAGAATAGAAGATACAGAAACAACTCCAAGCACACTCAGCTACCTAGCCTTTGACAAAAGGGTCAAATATCTTCACTCAAAGAAAATTAGCCTCTTTCATAAATGATGCTGGGAAAGCTGGCTTCCCACCCACCAAAAATCAAACTTAGACCCATATCTGTCACCATGCTGTAAATTAAATCTAAATGCATTAAAGTTATTTTTTCCTTTTTCCAATTTTATTGTGGCACGTATGACAAAAATTGTGTTACTTGATATGTACAGTACCCATATACATTGTGTGATAATCACACTTAGGTATCTGCTAAACATCTCCATCACCTCACAAAGTTACAATTTTCTCCTTCCCCTCCTCTTTCTCTTCTTCCTGTTCCTGCTGCTACTTCACAGTGAGAATATTTCAGATATATACATTCTTGGAAAAGTGTACATACACAATAAAGTTTTGTTAGCTGTAGTCACAGAAATATAATTAGATCTCCAGAATTTATTCATCCTGTATAACAGGAAATTTTTAACCTTTGACCAACATATCTACATCCCCTGCCCACACGGGGGCCCAGCTATCACCTTATGCATTTTTAAATACAAAACTGTAATTTCTTAACAAAGTAATATGAGAATAACAATAGTATCACCATATACTCTTTACTTCTCTGAGTTTGACTATTTTAAATTCCACATATATGTGAGGTTATGCAGTATATTTTTACTGCCTAATTTCACTTAGCATATTGTCCTCTAACATGTTACTGCAAATGGCAGGATTTCCTTTTAATAAGGCTAAATAATACTCTACAGTGTGTGTGTGTGTGTGTGTATACTCATAATCATACATAATATAAAAATGAGCACATATATAATATGTACATTGCTTTATTCATTCATGTATGAGTCCTTACATATCTTAGATGTTAAATCCTACCAGATATATGGTTTGAACTATTTTATCGCATACCATAGGTTGTCTCTTCACACAGTTGACTCATGACATTTTTGTGCAGAACATTTTTAGTTTGATGTAATCCCATTTGCACACTTTGGCTTTGGCAAGCTATGATTTTGTGGTCCTAAACAAGAAATTATTACCCAGATTAATGTCAAAAAATGTTTGCTACATTTTCTTCTGGCAGTTTTACAGTTGCAAGTTTGATGTTTAAGTCATCTTTACTGATTGTTCTGAATGGTATGAGAACTATGTTCAGTTTCATTCTTCTCCATAAGTGCGTCTAGAGAGACCACATTACTTATGGAAGGAGCTGTCTTTTCCCCACTGTGAGTTCTCAGCAATCTTGTTGAGGATCAGCTGATCGTAGGGCATGCATTTATTGCTGAGATTTCTATTAAATTCCATTATTCTAGATATCTATTTTAGGCCAGCACCACAATATTTTGATTACCATAACTCTGTAATATATTTTAAAGTTAGGAAGAATGTTGAGAAAAGCTTTAAGCCTTTTCTCTAAAATATGATACAAGGCAAATATTTCTCATCTGCAATTTCTGTTCAAGGTAGTACTGAAAGTTCACACCAGAGCAATTAGAGAAGGAAAAGAAATAAGGCATCCAAAAAGGAAAGAGGAGAACAAAATTTTGCAGATGGCATGATCTGTATAGAAAACCCAAAGATACAACAAAAAAATGGTGAATCTAATAAGTGAATTTACTAAATTTTCAGGATATAAAATCAACAACAAAACATCCATAGGCATTTCTATTCAACAGTGAACTAGGTAAAAGAAATTTTCAATTTTCAATTACAATAGCAACAAAAATAACAAAATATTTAGTAATAAATTTAAACAATCAAAGATGAAAAAAAAACTTGTACAATTAAAACTACAAAAATGCAGATAGAGGAAATTAAAGAAGGCACTGATAAGTAAACATTCCAAATGTATAGATTGGGACGATTAAGATTAAAATGTCCCTACTACCCAAAGTGATCTACAGATTTAATATAATACCTATGAAAATCAGAAAAAAAAATGTAGAGTAGGACAAAAAGCACTCTAAAACCCACATAGAAGACCATACATAAGAAATCTTAAGAAAGAAGCAATTTTCTAAATCACCTTCTTTTATGGATTTACTCTTAAATGCTCTCCTCCCAAAGTCTCACATGTTTGGAAAGTGTTTGGATCAAGAGGATGCTGTATTTATCAACAAATCTCTGCCTTGATGACTTCAGTGGATAAAGTGTGTTGTTAGATTATGGGACCTGGGAGGAATGGGTCCCTGGGACAGTTATCCAGAAGGGTGTAACTTGGTGCTCACTTCAGCAGCATATATACAGAAGGGTGTATTTTGTCCTGGAACCCTCTCTGCCTCTCTGCTTCATGGTTGCCATGGGTTCATCAGCTGTCCTCCACATGACCTCCAACTAGGTTGTTCTGCCTTGGAGCCTACCAACTATGGATTGAGTCACAAAACCAAAACAAAACAAAATAAAGATGCCAGGAGTGGTGGCTCATGGCTGTAATCCCAGCACTTGGGAGGCTGAGGCAGGAGGATCGGTGTGAGTTCGAGACCAGCCCGGGCTACATAGTGAATTCCAGGTCAGTCTCATCTACATAGTGAGACCCTGTCTCAACAAAACAAAACAAAACAGCAAAATAATAAATAAATATCATAAGCCAAAATATACCTCTCCTCCTTTAAATTACAGTGTCAGATATTTTGTCCCAGTGGCAGGAAAATGACTAATATATCTTCCTATTCAATTGCCCCATTTTTGTAACTTGAGGTTCTGAATGGGCCCTTCCTCCACTTGAGTGTTATTCTAAGGAGGTTTCCTATATTTTTCTTGTATTTGCAATTACAAAATTTATCTCACTAACTACAGGGAATTATGATTGTGTGGGTATAACATGCCAAAATTCTTAGAAATAAATCTTAACATTAAAAGTGAAAGTTGTTCTTCCTACAAAAAAAAATTAGTTTCTTCTTGTATCGATTATGTGTTGACTATATACTGATGCAACTATTCTTTCCTTTCACTCAAATTGCTTCGTTAACAAAATTTGGGGGTAAGGGTTTCTTGTTTTGATACTATTTTCTCCGTGTATGTATGTGCATGAGAGAGAGAGAGAGAGAGAGAGAGAGAGAGAGAGAGGTGGGGGCACACAGACAGGAAGTTGTTCAGGGTAAAGATTGCTTATCCACTAGGATACCCACATGCCCAGGTTACTGCTACTGCTGTATTTGGCAGCATGTGACGGAAGTGGATCCTGATTCTAGAACCAGACTTCTTGAGTTGATTCTGGATTCACTATTAATTGGTCTTGTGATATTAGATATCTAATATCTCTGTCTCAGTACAAATAAAATATTGAATATCTTAGTAATGCTCTGGTGTTAAATGGTGATAATAATAGTCCTAAACTTGCAGGGGTAATGTGAGGGTTAAAGCAATTAAACATGTAAAGCCTTTAGAATTTCATTTGACATATCATAAGTCTTCATTTTTTCTGCTATTATTATTGGTGGTAGTGTCACATAATAGCTATTTAAGAAAGAAATAAAAATGGTGTTTTCATAGAATTATAAGAATCGAATGAAATAACATGAAACAAAAAGTAAAAATTGTTAATAATTAGAATTTGCAAGGATATTCCATTGAGAAATAGTGTCAAGAAACTTTATATTTGTCTCTACTGATGATTCTGACACAAGCCTATGTTCTTGCACATAATTTGTTTTTTGTCTGTAATACACCTAAATTCCTCTTCTTCCTGACATTGTCAAAAGAATGCCTCAAGTCAGATTAAATATCTTTTTCTTATAGTCACAAGCCAAACCTTTCCTCTAGTCTTATTATAGTTTCTTCATCATGCTAGACTGCAACTTTTCTAAGATGATATGTCATTGTTTATATGATATTTTAATGGGTGTTTCACTTTATGAAAATTTTCATTTGTAATTTTGGCAGACTGGACTTATCTTCTGGAGTCACAAGATGACAGTGTATTTAACCCATTAATGTATTTGGAATTTTTAAAAACAAAAGTAATATTAGATTTATTTCCAAAATTTACTTTAGTCTGTGAGATTATATATATATAT
>NW_022900926.1:57658532-57680553 GCF_012274545.1 Fukomys damarensis | reverse complement strand
ACACACACACACACACACACACACACACAGTAATAAGGATTAAACTCAGAGTCTTTTTATTGAATTCCATACCCAGTATTTTTTATTTTGAGACAGTGCCTTCAATTCATGAGTTGCAGAGGATGGACTCAAACTTTCAATCACTTTACTCCATCCTCCCTTGATATATCACCATGCTTGGCATGGGAACATATTTAATATCTCTGAGACAAGTCACAAAATCTGGAGTATTAACTACTATGTAATCAATCATTTTATTATAATATTATTGATTAGTACATAAGCAATAGATTACATGATTTCTGTTCTCAATGAAGTAATATAACCTGTTTTCCTAGCCTTTTGTATTCTGTTGCCCTACAAATGTATGGAACTTGTAGGGCATCCTTCAGAAGTCTCGAAGTGTTAATTACAGACATAGGCTATATAACAATATTTTGATCGACAATACACCAAATAAGTGACAGTAGCCATATAAGTTATTCTGTGGAGGGACTTGTCTGACTGAGTCTATATAAATATGCTCCACGATGCTCTTTCATTAATGAAGTTGCCACATGATGCATTATGCACATTATGTCTCTGTGCAGTATCTAAACCAAAGGCAAGTATTGAGAATTTAAAAATATAAGACATGAGCTTATTTTCTAAAGCAGTACTTCTCATCTGGAAATTGTCCATCAATTTCAGGTGTCCATTTTTAGATTGGGTCTTTAAATTTAGGTGGTCTGATTTTTTTTTTTTTTTTTAGTTCTTATATGTTCTGAACCAAAATGTGTAATAGATATTGTGAAATCAGAATAAAGTGTTCAAATGATAAGAGGAACTTGGGAAGGAGGAGGGGGAGAGGAAGGAAAAAAGAGAAAAGAAAGAAAAAATGAAAACAAAGTTTCTGTAAATAAGGAGGGGAAGAGGGGTTGAAAAGAAGGGAGGAGAATGGAAAAAAAGAAGAACCAAGATCTATCATGTACAGGTACAAATTCCCTATGATGAGTGTGACCATTATCTATATCGAAAATATACCAATAAAATTACTTAATCAATTTTTTAAAGAGTCAACCTGGCCCTTCTACTCTTTTGGCTCCTTGTTTCTGTGCATGGTCTCTCCCTCACACAACTGTTCCCACGTCATCCCTTGCCATGTTACGAGGCAGCCAGAAGGGTCCTCACTATAACCATGCTCTTTAGACTTTGAGCCTCTCAAGCTGTGCTCAATGAGTCTCTTTTCTTTTTCACTTGTTCTTTGTTTCGTTCCTTTTGATTTCATGATCTCTTGGTAAACATTTCCCTTGAACTGTCTCTATTTTTATTTTAGGGTTTCTACTTGGGTGTCCATTGTTCTTGCCCTTTATTTCAGTGATACTCTCGCTGAGATGAGACCATCAGGCTGGTACCTTTCAAAACCATTCTCCATAATCTGTGGAAGGTGTTTCATCTAATTTTCTTATTATATTAATTATGTATTTTACTTAGATTAATTATTAGTGCCTTTAAAGTCTCCACATTTCTCAGCATTGAACTCATAAGATAAAACATAAAACAAAAATATAAAAACATTTATAGTTATTTTTTGGTTCCTATTATTTTGAATGATACTCTTAAGGATACACAATTTCACCTTTCCTTTCTAAGGAAGGGTGGAAATTTGTTGTCCGTTTTAAATCTTTGAAAGAAAGAATATTCCCTGATACCGAAAACGAGAGCTGACACTTTGCAACACATGGCCTTATTTGTCACAGGTAAAGGAAACACGGCTGAAGAGGCTTGGCTTTTTCTCAAAACCCAAAATCAAATGGCCCTTTTAATTTATTAACTCTCATTTTGATTTGCAGATGATTTGGGGCCATAGAAGGAGATCATAAATATACAAAGTTGTAGAACAGTGGCAACATTAGGAAATTTTCACCTGTCAAATGGACATCCTGACTAAATAAGGACAGATGTGAAAGAGAGGGGTGCATCTGCTGATTAGCATCACATTGTTCCTTAGACTTTGTTTTGGAGTAATAGGTATTCTGGAAGGAGCAGGCACTCAAGCTTCCTTTGTTGCTATGGTAGGGATGTGGCAAATATGAGGCATGAAGTCCTTGAGACACCCGGTCTCCTGTGGTCATGGCACAGAAAGAAGCTTAGCAGATGGACACTAGCAGCCCATATAAGATAATATCTGATACCATTGAAGAATCATTGCAGTTCAAAATTGGCTTCATCAAGCTCATTTAATGATTTGTTGTTTTCAAATCTTTGTCACCCCTCTTCTACCTTGAGAATCTAAAAATTATGTAATCCTATGTTTTTTTCAGAGGGACAACCAAAGATACAAGTGATAAACTGCTGAAAATATACCAAGGCGATAAGAAAAGCCTGAAGTTTTCATGCTCAAAGGGGTCAAATTAAATGTAAGTTTCCTCATTTGTTCTGGTTTCCGTCTGGGATACAGCACTGATAATACTCTACTGGCTTCATGCATTATTAACTAATTAATTAGTTCCTACACTGTGAAGATCTTTGAAATTAAACTTGTCTACGTAAAAGAGCTAAATTCACAGTTTAAAAAGATAAACCTGTCACAGCCACGCTTGCATTTGCCTTCCTTTTCCTATAATTATAACTTTGACATATTTAAATTTGAAGGCACTGGCGCAACAAATACTGCTATGGAGAATATAAACATACGTGTTAATGTGTCCTTATCGGAGGGAAATATTTTAAATGAATATGCTTTAACTTCTGATATTTTAAAACAGGTCAAGTGAGAATAGCAGTCATATCTAGTAAATTATAGTGTGTCCATGTAGATGCATTTAGTATAAAAAATATATGTGTATATATATATGAAACTTAATTGGAGAACAAGAAACAATAACAAATCTTAGTTTGATCTGCTCTTATACAACAAAGTTATAATGAAACAGAAAACACAATATTAAATGCATTGTCTTTAAATGAATATTACTCTATTCTTTTACATATGAATGCTTATATATAAGCATATATATATATCTATACATAGATATATATAGATATATAAATATATCTATATATATATATATCTATACATAGATATATATAGATATATAAATATATCTATATATAAATATATAGATATATATAGATATCCTCTGGAAATCTCTTGAAAGTAAAATATCAGGGTTCCTTATTTTATGTTCAAATGACTAAAGAGAAGATTGTTTTGTCTCTAATATAGGAATTTTAGAAAGCTGGTATAAAGAACTTAATTATCATGTAATTTTTACTTTTAAAACCAAGACAATAAATCCTTGCCTTTAGAGTTACAGGGAAATATTTTATTCAGAAGGCCTGGTGTTTCTATAAACTATTCTTTTTAATTAACAAAATAACCACAAACCACATTAACAAAACCACAGTAATGCAGTAAAGAAAATCTGTGTTTCCAAGTGCCCTCAGGGTCATTTTCCAGCTTCCTTCAAATCACTATAATTAAGAGACAATTGACAACTCAACTTCTCAGTGGCTATTTTTTGATTTACAAAACTTATTGAATCAATTAACAAACCTAGTTTAAGAGGTACATTTAAAGTAGCCACATAAAAGCAATTCTATCAAATCTGTTTAAAAAGTTGACATTTTTTTGTTATTAAAACAAGAAAGCATATATCAAATTGCATAACCGTTTGTGTTTTTGTTGTATAATTAAATGTAGCATTTTAAAAGTCTCTTTTTCTTTGCCATTCATCACATTATGATCACATTCGTTAAAGAATACATTTTCATCTGTCAACCACCTTTCCTAATTTGTAATGTGGATACTCTGATTTGAAAACATTTGTCTTCTCTGTGTCTCTGTTGTTGAATTATAAATTGATTATTTATAATGTGTCAAATACATAAAATTCAACTTTAATTTGTTCATTCATGCTTACAGCCCAGTTTAATGAACATTGGTTATATAGTAGGCACATACTATACAACCAGTGTTCATTAAACTGCATCATTAAACTATATCTTTCTGAGCCATAACGTCAATAAGGAAAAAATGATTGTCATCAAAATTGTTAAGTCTTAATTTGAGGGAAATAGAAATATTGTATATAATAAACTGTAGCAGTTGCTCTGAGGTTTGCATTGGCTATTCTGAGGAAAAACTTCTAAACCAAAGATGTGTCAATGGAGACTAGCTTTTGGGAAATCGGTACATCTTATATAATGAAGTAGTAGAGTAATGGGGAGGGAATATACATTAAAAGAAAAAAAAAAACTTCCAAACATCAAAGTAGCATAAAAATAGGGAATTGCAAAATAACATGATATTGTATGTTAAGTAATGGCATTTCAATATTGCCTTGAAACTACAGGGAGTCACTGAGAGATTTTAAATATGTAGTAATATGGTCATATTTGAATTTTTAAAAAGGTCACTCCAGGATCAACTTGGAGAATTAAATATTATATGTTATAGGCAGAAAGGAAAGGGGATAGCATTTGGGAAAACTACCAAAGTAACTCATTTGATTTTTGTTTTTGTTTTTTTGTTTTTTTTTTCTTTTTATTGAGTTTATTGGTACAATCTAGGTATACAGTACAGTTACATTCATTACTGGGATCCTGTACCTTCACATGACAGGTCTTGGTTCTCATTTTTTCCCCTTGTCCCTGCCCTCTCTTCACCCCCTCCTCCCCTCCCCATTTACAAACACTTTATTTCCATTTTTTCATTTTCTCATATTTTTTTCCTCTCCCTTATTCCCTTTCCCCCACCCTTCCCACTTTCCCTACACCTTTAGCCCTTTTCTTCCTATTTCACACTATGAATTATCCCATTAGGATCTTGTGTACTATTACATTTTTCACACCAGAGAAACTATTTGGTATTTACACATATGTGACTTATTTATTTTTGAGGGAATGTGTAGGCTCAGAGAGGCAAAAAGTAAAGTTGTAGATGTCAATAGAAGAGCATTTTCACCTAATAGGACTTCTCACAGTTACCACAAAGAGACATTTTCATTTCTTACCTAAGACACTTAGTCCAGAGTTTTTACTTTTTCTACTTTCTTTGATAATTCTACCAGCAAGAGTTCTGTAGGTATTAAAAAGAAATAAATGGCTTTGAAAATCCCATAACCTGCTGCTGTGGTTTAAATATCTGTCCACTGCCAAACTCACATTAGAATGTTATGTTAGTATGTATGTATGTATGTATGTATGATTGCATGTATGTGGTAAGAGGGACTAAACCAAAGCTCTAACACCGAGTTAAAACCCTAGCCCCAAACAGAACTCTCCCATTTGACGATGCTGCTCAGTCTTCAAAATTCCTGGGCTCCAGTGATTCTTCTGCTTCAGCTCCAACATAGCAGGGATTATGGGAAAGTATTGCCACTCTTGGCTCATAATAAAACTTAATTGTCAATATAAGAATATTGCAGATGAGGACTTCGAAAGATCTTTAGCCCAAGAGGGCTCCACCTCCATACCTGTGGTTCACATCTTAAGAACAGAGCTTTAGGAAGTAGATTCCTTTTCTTATCTCTTACCTGTTCTGCCAGGTGAAGAGCAGCCTCCCTATTCTTTCTGCTTGTGGGTTTAGAGGTACTATCTTTGGAACAGTCTGGCTCTTTGCAATCACCCAAACTTCTAGCCTTTGACTTACTTTCGGCTTCCAGACCCCAGCACTGTGAGCCAATAAATTACTGCTTATTATAAATTACTCAATCTTGAACATTCCGCTATAGCAGCATGAAATGGACTTAGCTCAAAAATTAACCCATAAAAGTACAGCTCACCTATAAAATTGGAATTATGGTAAGGAGAAGTTTCGGAAGCATGCCACAGTTTATTAGATGCCTACTTACAAATTATGCTACAATGACCCTAAAATAAAAATAAATGCATACTGTATGTGAAATGATATCTAGAAAACTTCCTTCCTATGCATTTTGAATTGGAAGATGTATTTAATTCAAAATTATTTTGATTATACCTAGGCCTACATAAGAAAGTTGCTAGTATGAATCTCTTGGAAATCTCACCTCTCATTTTGAATGTGTGGCTTCTTTGCTAAGGATTGTGTCAGTTAAAAAAATTTGAAAGTTGAAAGCATACTGAGCCCCACGTTCCTTCTGAGCCCAGACCAGACTCTTGTCTTCGGAACAAATGCAAGACACCTCTGCTCCTTCCCATAAATTCTGACTGGCAGCAGTAAGGGAACCCTTGTTCACCAATTTTTCCCTTTTCTTACCCTTTAACTACCAATGTCTGAAGTATCCCTCCTCCTCATGTTAAAAAGTTTTCTTTAAGCTACTGTTTACTGTAGAAAAACATGGATTGTACTAATAATTATAAACCTGGAAAAATTACAAAATTTCCAAGAACATGTGTGTACTTTATGTATCTGCAAGAAAAGTTCATTTCGGGAGCCTTTTTTCCAGTAACACTTTCTTACTTTTATGGCATATTTTACCATAAAAATTATTTTGTGGGGATCTTGGAACATGTCTAATTATTTCTCTAGAATTTTGACAACTTCCAACTTCCCTGAGACAGAGTTGGACATGTTTGTTCTGTTCTCAAACTACAGAGCTGGACCTTGACAGCACATGAAAGGGAAAATAAATCAAATTACAAAAATTCAGACCTACACTAAACTAAGATGTCTTACTAATTGGGTTATCTGTTCGTATACTTGTTGTCTCGTAGGAAATGAGGAAATCATTTTCTGGTCAGAGATAACCCTATGTAAATACTTCTCAATTTTCATGTTGCTCATGAAAAAAATTAAGAAAAAAAAATCAATGGGCTTTGGTATAGGGATGCAAAGTTGGGTGAAGATTTGTAATTTAGTCAATGTAATTTATGATTAAAAGAATATTATGATTATTTCAATGCATGCATAAGTATCATTTGATAAAATTTGACAATTTATAATTGTTAGGAAACAAGGTTTAAAAGGGAACATATGTGATAAAGCTTTATAAAGACTATTTAAAACACTTTCAAAAATATTAAAAAATTTTAGTCTGAGATTAACTATGAGGTAAAAATATTCACTATCACTACTTCTCTTGAGCATATTGAGGAACAGAAGGAAAGAATAAGTCATAAGAATTTGAAAAGAAACTAATTCTGTTTAGATTATATCTGAATGGCCTATAGAAAATAGAAAAAAGAAACACTTTAAATTTTTGAATAGGAGAAAATTTCCTAGATTTTGTACTACAAGAGTATACAAAGGATGAACTACAAAAGAAAAAAAAGAGAAATTAAACTAAAGTAAGGTCTTCAAAGAAAAGGTCTAAAGGTGTAGGGAAGGTGGGATGGGTAGGGGAAGGGTAATAAGGGAAAAGAAAAAATGTGAGAAAATGAAAAGATGGAAATAAAGTTGTAGTAAATGGGGAGGGGAGGAGGGGTTAAGGGAGGGCAGAGACAAGGGGAAAAAATGAGAACCAAGGCCTGTCATGTAAAGGTACAAGATCCCAGTAATGAATGTAACTGTACTGTATACCTAGAATGTACCAATAAACTCAATAAAAAGAAAAAAAAATAATAAAATAAGGCCTTCAAAGGCAACATTAAATAAATGGGAAAAAAAAGAGGAATCCAGTTTGGAGAGATATTTACAACATGAAAATGACAATGCTTTCCTGTGGAGGGGTTAAGGGAGGGCAGAGACAAGGGGAAAAAATGAGAACCAAGGCCTGTCATGTAAAGGTACAAGATCCCAGTAATGAATGTAACTGTACTGTATACCTAGAATGTACCAATAAACTCAATAAAAAGAAAAAAAAATAATAAAATAAGGCCTTCAAAGGCAACATTAAATAAATGGGAAAAAAAGAGGAATCCAGTTTGGAGAGATATTTACAGCATGAAAATGACAATGCTTTCCTATTTGGACTGTATTTTCCATAATCAAATTATCCAACAAAAAATAGGTAAGATAGTTAAAGAGGTACTTATTATAAAAGGGCAGTAAACATAAATAAAAGTTCATGATTTCCTTAGTGATCAGAAGAATGTAAATTAAAAGCACACTTATATGTTATTCATATTTGAAAGGCTAAAACGCGCACGTACCCCAATAAAAGCAAGTGTGAAAATAGATGGAGCAGCTAGTGGAACTTTCATGCTCTCAGGAGTTTAACTTTTTTTTTTTTTTTTTTGGTACCAGGATCGAACTGGGGACTTTGTGCTTGCAAGGCAGGCAGTCGACCCATTGAGCTAAATCCCCAGCCCTGCAATGGTTACTTTTTAAACCTTCGCTTAGTTACTAATATTCTATTGTTATATATAGATCATGTTCACTAAAGTGTTACTTTGTAAAAGGTGTGGAAGGCTGCAGAGCTGATTTGTATATTTTGACACATATATTCTATCTCAATAAATATTTTAGGAAAAAATTCAGTTGAGAAATTAAATGAGAGATCATGTTTCTGAGTTTAGAAATTGGTTATCAAAAATGTATGTGGATATCAAGGAAGACTCATGAAATTCTAGGCATTCTGCTGAAAGAGCACGGGGCTGAGACTGTAGATGGTGAGGGAAGAACAGGACTAGCAAGTAGGATGCCCGAAGGAAGTCACAACCAGAAACATTCGCAGACTATGTAGGAAGGGTCCGAAACTGAAGACTGGTTGCTACACATGTGGATGCATTGTGGTGTGACACGTTTCAAGGAGGAAAATTTTGTATAGAAAAACTTTTAGTAAAGGAGAGATGGCCATTTTGTCTTCTTCCTGTTTATTGCACAATTTTCGTTGGATTTCATTTTCAGGATGTTAGAGCCAGGCACTTATCTTCTTCATATGTTTTGGGAATGAGCTCCAAAACATAATCAAGCAATGTCGGGAAAGAATGCTATTCGACTCTATTCAGTTTTCTCCTCCTAATATGATGTAGGCCTGTGCTGATCTAGTTTTCTAGCACATGCTTCCTCTCATTAGCTGTGAACATATGCTTACATGTTTCTACATAAACCAAACACACAAAAATCACTAACCAAATGACCTAGGTAGCTTTTTTTAAAAAGCATTCACAGATTTTAACATTCTTAATTGAAACCAATAATTGCTGTCCTTTATTAATAAGATATTTTCTAAATACCACAAAGGCAATAACTGAAATCCTCCATTATGAGTAAGACACAGTTCCTTACAAACCTAAAATTTTCATGTATCTGCAAAATCATTCCCAAATGTACTTCTGTTTCAAATTCTTAGATAAAAACAGGAAAAGATTTTTCCAAATTCCATGATATTTTACATTACCTTTAAGATTCTGTCTGCTTCTTTATATGTGAACCTCATTTACTTATTTTAAAGCTGTGGCTTTCTTTTATAGTCAAAATAACCTAAGTAATTTGGAACAACAGCTATTGCAGCTGCTGGTGCTGCTTGATTCATCATTACCTCCCAGGAGAGAATCACTCATTTTTATGACCATTTGAAACTGGCAGTTTCCAGTGAATTTATTTATTTAGCAAGTATTTACTAACTCTACGATGAATAAATATAAAGCAAATAATTTTTGTCCTACTATGTCCTGTACACTGAAGAAGAGAGGAGAACCTGAACAATTTTAAGAATAAAGATTGTGTGATGCTATTATCATCGCCAATGCTCTCTTAAAAGAAAGCCCTTATTCACATATAAATTCTAGGAACCACCTAAATTAATTCAGAAATAATGCCACATACATTTAATATTTGATTCTATAACATTAATAATATTCTTGAGATTTATAAACACATAGTTCAGCCCAAATCATTCAATTGTTCGTGGGACAACAAACACTAAGAGGTCTGTGGAATGAAAAGCTGTGTTTATTAGGTACGGATAATATGAACAAGCCATGTACCACGTCCTAGGCACTCCTGGATCATCCTAGTGTAGTCCTGCCAGATAAAATGACTCAGTGAATGCCGGTGACCATAAGTTATGAAGTCCCTGACAGTACACTTCTATAGGGCTTATTTTCCCCTGCTTAAACCGGCTCACAACCAACTAGTAAGTGATTACATAAATATATCTCCTACCAACTTAGCTGTGCAAACTCTCATAATTATACCACTGACTCCAAAGAAGGCAAAACTACAGACATAATGGCCTTCATGGGATCTGTTGTTTGTCAAGAGAAAGAACACACATGGTCTACAAAAGAAAATAGTTTAAACCAAAATGTCATCAGCACTGAGGTCTTTATACAGTTTGTGGTTTTTCTCACTGAGGCAGGAAGAGTATTAAATTTGTAACATATTGGTATGATTATTTTGAACTGAGTTGAGATTTGCTGAAGAAACCCCATAATGTTGCTCTTGCTTTGATTATGAGTATTTTTCTGTTCACACAGGAAAAATGTATTTGAGTCCTATTTGTCAAATTTTAGTACATTCAGGATAAGCCATTACTATATATTAATTTTACTAGTAAGAAAAAAGAGTAAGACTTTAGCATTATGACTCCAAAATCAAGAGTCAAAGAAGACATCTGTATAAAAACATTAAATCATTAAGGAAATATAGTTACATAAAATACGTAAAACCTTATCTTGTTTTGAATAACTCAAGTTAGAAAAGTAAAGGTCTACTTTAGATCTTTAAAAATAATTAATTTTATCAGATAAGCAATGGCTGTGGGACACTTTCAGGAGATTTTTTTAAATGTAGAACATATTTCTAGAAACAGAATCACTTTTTTCTATAATATTCAGTTAACACAAACTTTAAGCATATGGATATCTGGAAAAATAAAAACCTTTCTTTTGTCACAGTAAGATGTTCTGACAATCATGTGGAACATTTGTGCAATCATATGGACCATCTCACTTAAAATAATCAAATTTTACATTGTGTAAAATGTGGCATTTTTCTCATTAACAATCAGTTTTGGTGAGTATCATAAAAACTGCTACGTATTACCCTAATTACTGAAACTATTCTTCCAAAAATTTTGTAAAAAAAAACAAAAAGCAAGAAAACCAAAGAGATTCACTAAGTGTTTTGGTTTTCCCACAGTATAAAAGTTAGAGTTTCAATTACTAATCTTTTATCTAGATTTAAGTAGTGCTAATTATTTCTAGTGAGGACCTTCCCAGCAACTTAATCAGGATCACTGCTGAGCTGTGAAGACTCTGAGAGATCATGCAGATAAAGCTCTTGACTTTGCAGATAAACTCAAGATTTGAGGCAGATGTCACCAGACTGAGTCACTGAAGAAAGTGAGCCAGAGTTCATGAGAGCTGGGTCTCAGGGTCCTGTCTGGAACTCTTTCTATCCACAGAAGCAGCTGCATTTTTGAAACTATTAACTATTGTTTTTCCTTATTCTCAGTATGTTCAAAATAGAAAAATTGAAGCTGAAAATAAGCCCCAACTCTTGCAGAGATTTTCTGCTTCAAATCAAAGAAAATATTACTTTCCAATTAACTGCTTTTTCACTAATTTCCCTCCCTTGTTGGCATGCTGGTTTGTTCTTTGTGTACCTACCACTGCTTAACAGCAGGGACAGCATAAGAAAAACCATCAACCTCTTCTATACAGAAAAAACAATTGAACCGGAAACTTGTCTGTACATTCTGGTGACATATTTCCTATAAAGGTTAGAGTGAAAGAGAAGGGAGAAAATTCTTTTCAACAGGCTTGAGTTCATAAACTATTGTGATTTTTACAAAAGGCATATTTCAAGGATAATTGCAAAAATGTTTTGTTTTAGAATATCTACATTATGCCTCCTTGCATTGAACTAAAACTCAAGAATAAATGCTCATTTTGTATGCATGCAAGAATTTGGGGGCTTAAATGCTACTGTCCATAGAGTAATGGTATAAAAGTGTTTAATAAAACATTAGTTTTGATTGTCTTATAAACAAATATTCAAGTATAAGATATTAATATTTCAATAATTATTCAAGTAGAATTATAATTCACTCATCAAATATAAAAGAGTTGGTATCTTCATGGTCTGTAATTTTCTTAAAGAAAATAAAACCTTCCAAAAATATACACATTATCACTGCACAAATTATCACTATACATTATTGGATACAAATACAAAAAAGGCATTGCAACTATTTTGAAGACAAGACTAAATTTTCTTCAAATATCCAGCTATTTATGTGAACATTAACCTTTGAAATTCTAGTATAGAATTATACGTTGGTCAGCATTTATTTTATAATAAAAAGTGAGGGCTGCTGGGCGTGGTGATGCACGCCTGTAATCCCAGCACTCTGGAGGCTGAGGCAGGAGGATCACCATGAGTTCAAGGCCAGCTTGGGCCACATAGTGAGTTCCAGGTCAGTCTCAACTGCATAGTAAGACCCTGTCTCAAAACAAACAAATAAACAAACAAACAAATAAATGAATAGAATAAAAAGTGAATTTAATACAGAATTCATATAGAAATGAAATTATTAGTAAATATATCAACCAAATTTAGTTGATGATTTATATCTACTGTACCTTCAATTGTATAGTATACTATAAGGTATAATTTACTATACCTTAATTAAGAGATATTTTTGTTAATGAACATCATAAAAATTGATTCTTTTATTGTATTAGACTAGTTAGCTCCTATTTTCTAAAGGGCAGAAATTCTGAATGTTAATGAAACAGTATGAGGCCTAATACCTAAAGGCACAGCCTCAAATGTTATAAACCTCAATGTTGACATCTTAAAAGTTCAAAATGCTGGGTCGGGGATTTAGTGATACTGCTACCTGCCTTGCAAGAGCATGGTCCTGAGTTCAATCCCTGGTGCACCCCCCACAAAAGTTCAAAATGCTTAAAATCAGAATCCCTGGATGTCTAAAATCCTGAAAGATCAAAATCCCCAAAATATAACCCTGGATTTTTTTTAATTTAAAGGGCATTTATTTACATTTTTTAAAAAGAATTAATTTGAGAATCATATAAAAATATGACAGCACATCATAGGTCAGTTTATACAATGGAGTAGGCAATAATATACAATTTTTTACAAAGATGATTGTCTACAAACATAAGCAATCAGGTATGCTAAGAACAGTCCCATGGATAGAATAGTTATGAGCAGACAAACGATACTACTAGAGAAAAAGTCAAAAAGTGAAATATATAAATGCCTATGAGTGATAACTTTGTGCACCCAGTTTTATAATTACAGACATAGGTTGTGACTGACAGCTTAAATCCTTTGATAAAATCCATCAAAAACCCTCATGTGTAAACACCACACACTGAGTTGGCCAAAGAACAAAGTTCTCAGGAAATTTTATTTTTCAGAAATACAAATGCATAAAAAGTTGTCCTTCCATTTACTAAGAAAGTTTTGGCATTTTTCTTACACATACAGTACTTACACATACATTCAACACTGTGATTATGCACTGTCTTGAAAAAACAAATCCCAAAATGAATTAGAAGTTTCAGAAAATCTTTTCATAATTCTATCCTCCAATTTAGATGTGATGTAAAGATGAGTAAAATGTAATTGTAAAGTGTAATCAAATAACATTGGCAATTTAAAATAATAGGAAGGAACTAAAAAGATAAGCCAAACTAAGAAAATTTGACATATGAGAAAGTTCATTACAAGACAGATAGATTATGGGTGTTTATCCAAAGGGGCACTGCGCAGCGGGATGACCTGCACTGTAATTAATAACATTTTGATGTCTTCAATTACAATGACAAGCTACTCGAGTTGAAGTCATGATCTTCCTCAGAGATTATTTTCTACATGGTGTTACCTTTTCTGAAAAACTTGTATAATTTAATATACAATTAACACCAAGAAGAACATTTTCTAGTTATTTTTCCCAGCCTCTCGCCCATTTCCGTGTTGCTTGGGTATGAGGAAACCCATTTTACATGCACTCACAGATAGACCACAAATCTGGCAGAATCAATACTAATGATTGAACAGCAACTCATTAGTCTTCTTATTCTAATGAGCGTATAACTATTTCCAAATCAGTACTAGTAACGTCACTAGTTTCTTCAGAGGAATGTAGTTTAATTCACTGAAAGTTCCTGGAATTTTATATCTTACAAGGAATGCCACTGCACACAAATGACACATTTTTTAAAAAAACTAAAGTTTTCATGGTTGCTACATAGTATAACCAGTACACTCATTGAGGATTTTCTGCAAAAGGCACTGAGGGAACTCAAAAATGAAACAAACTATTTTGCTAACATCTTGAAATTCTGTTTCAGAAGCCTCAACCACACCTAACTTCTAATTTGCCATTATGGTTGCAGGATTTAGTGGAAATCATTTTCTTTTGTTAAATCCACCAAATCATCAAGTAACTGTTTATACTGAGCTATGCTTTTTCCAATCATTAAAACATAAAAGGATCCAACAGTGTATAAATTGTATATATTTGATAAAAAGCCGTGAGGACAGTTTTGAAAATGCCCATTTGCCAAAATGAAGCATGCTCTAGTTTTTCCATGCTAGATTTACTGATAATTATAAAACTTTTTTCTTTTAGGACATCCAAATTTCTAACCAAGAATAGTTTACCATTTAATGTAATTTGATATAGTAGAGGAGATTTTATATCAGCAAGCATCTCTAGTTCAGAAAGTTGCCAACCTTCTTGAATTACTTTTATTTTCTGAAGAAGACAATTCTTGAAGGCAAGTACAGAGCTGTGTATAAAGACATAGAAGTAGCACCTGATTAAATAATTTGCTATCTTTGTGTAAACCTAAAATTTCTTGTTCAGAAATTAACTTTCTGCCCCTTTTATATAATCTTTTATTTTTTCCAATGAGAAGCATTATTTCTGGGATTTTAGCTTTCAGAATTTTAATATTTAGTATTTTAATTTTTTAATTGTAATTTTCAGAATTTTTTTCTTTACAATTTTGAACTTTGGGAATTTTGATCTTTCAGAATTTTAGCATTCATGATTATAGCACTTGAGATTGTGTCTTTTGGAAATAAGATCTTCACCATTAAAGAATTATCCTTTGCATTAAAGTTGTCAAAGCTAAACTTAAAACTCTCATACTTAACATGAAATACACTAGGTAAATTTTTCAAAATTGTATAAATCTGAACATATTTTTATTTTGTTATGAAACTGCTATCAATACAGTTAAGCAATACAGTGTAGAGGAGGAAAGATCTCTTTCTGTGCTTCTTAAGTTTTGTCCCAGAAGCATGAAAATTAATCTGACAAAAGACAGACTAGCAATACACAAGGCATACTAATTTAGTAACATTTTTAAGTAAAAGGAGGATTCAAAAAAAAAAAAAAAAAGGTGAAACCAAAGGAAGTTCCTAGCCAAATGTGATAAATTTTGGAAAAGTGACTAAAGGAAAAAAAAAAAAAAAAAGAATTACAGCTTCTATCTGGAGATTATGGGGAGGTGCTAAGGGTATGTGTGGAAAATAAATGTTATTCATGAGATTTCTTAAACTGAATCAAATCTGTAATGAGGCATCTCTGTAGTCACTCTTTTTCCTGTCCAGAAGAAGGGGATATCTTTACAACTGGAAATTCATGTCATGTTTACCAAGGATAATTCATGCTCCACTTTTAGGCAGGCCAGAGGGGGTCAGGGAGCTTCTCTGTGTTTGTAGATGTTCAGGTATCTTCAGCAGACTATAATCTTCACGCCAGGTGGCATCTACTGTACTGGGGTGGTGTATTCCACTCTCATTTCATAATAATTTGTCTCATTTGCTTCCAGCTCTCTTTCTACATGAACAGGTAAAATAAAAATGGATGGAAGATTTTAGAAAGGAACTTAGAAAACAAATTGTTTGTTTCCTTAATATGATTGTGGGAAGAAAAGATTCTTCAGTCCGTAGAAGAATTGTGAACAGTTCTACTCAGCCATTTCTTTACTTAGAAGTACAGCTTGGTAAAAGTCTGTTTCTTAGCATTTTAGTCTGTCTCTGGCCATTTATTGTTACAGTTGTTTATTGTTGCATATAAACACCTGTAACAAACCATCCCCATTTGTCAACTTTTATGTAAGTAAAATAATTATTTTCTTTGATAAATGAATAGAAAGAGAAATTTCAGATGCACTCGTCCCAATCAAAATCAGTTTTAAATTCGTCTTGTGCCCATGTTCGATATTTTACGTGATTCTCTACAGTATCTGTTGGCATTCATTTAAAGCTATTGTTAGGGCCAAGGATGTAGCTCAGCAGTGCTGTGCCTGCCTGACAAGTGCAAGTTCCTGAGTTTGATCCTCAATATCGAAAAAATGAAATAAAGCTAATGTTAGTCTTTGTTGGCTCTTTAAGAAAGGGTCATGTTAATCTGTCAGTTTTTGCCAGCCCTTATGTTGTGCTCTTTTTCAGTCCAGTCATTGAGTCAGATTGCACATGTTCTTATTTCGGTGAAATGGATTCTGTACACTCACCGTATTTGTAGGTGAAAGGAGCACTTTGGGAATTTGAATATCTCTTTCTCTCTGCCTCTTTCTACATAAAGAGGAAGAAAATGAGTTCCCTTGGAGAGGCTTGCAGTCAGTGCTGGTTTTTGGAAAGTTCATGTCACAGTCTGACTTTCATCTCATATTGTAATAGCTGCCTTCAAGAGTCATGATTGATTAAGGCTTACTAAAAATTCCAATGTCAGTTGCAGCTTTAAAGGCAACAATTCTTCTGTATTTGAAGAAAAACAGTTTAACTCTTCATATCTTGTCATCCTTTCCTCTCCCCTTGAAGAGAAAGCTAATAGTGTCTCTATAAGAAATAGCTTTAATATTTAACTCATCATTTTGTTGTATTTCTTAGCTGTATTTTTTCCAAAAGAAAAAAAAAACTCATTTTATCTTTCCCTTTTTCAGGAAGCATTCTGAAAGTGTTAGAATTTAAGGTACTGCTCTGAGATAGGGTTCATGGTTTTCTATTTAAATCTGGATCTGAAAAGCTTTGTTATTGTAGTTTTTGGTTAGCCTTAGTAAATTTTATTTTTTAATTTCACTTTGTCTTCTTGAAGATAAATACAAATAAATTATTATTAATAATAATATTAGCATCTCTTATGTAAGATAAAGTTTCCTAATAATGTAACAGATTATTGAGCCAAGTGCTATAGACTAGCATAATGAATGTCATGGTATATTAGTAAATTTGAATATTAGTGACATAAAAAATAAAAAGGAAGACAAAAATTGTTACTATGATTAAATAGAAAATTGCCAGTAGGATGAATCTGTCAAATTTAATTATCAAATTTGAATTTTTTTCAATTTGCACCAAAAAAAGATGATATGACTGCTTTGAGGTCAAATATTCAATATAGTAATTTTGGTGTGAGAAGGAAAAGCTAAGAATAACTAAAAAAACAGGGCTTAGAACAGAACATAAACATCCCATCATAATAAGAACCATGCCTGCTATCAAAAAACTTGCTGCCTCTGCAGAGCATGTAGAAGTGAATATACAAAAAAGCTATTTGTATCAATGATGCTGTTAATAGTTGACTTTAATGATGACATCTTGAGGAATTAGGCTATGTTGCTGTATTTAGCAGAAAATAGAAGTCAGTGGAGGGTGCTGAACTATATACACACTTAGTAAATTACTTTCCAAAGGTTATTTCATGAGTTGAGGAAACACAGATATGGAAGAAGTTAGCTATGGCAAAGTCTTCAGATTACTTAGGGATTAATTCTCAGAGGAAAAATGTTTCATAAAAACCAAATGTTAAGCCTCTTAGACAATTATAAATTTAATTCACACTTTGTAGATTTTCACAGAAATAGAAACTTTGTACTTAGAAGTATGTCTTCAAGTGTGTGTTCATGTTACCTTTTTAAAAGATGCTTTTAAATTTTTTAGTAGAAAATTGTTTCCCAAATCCTGAGGAAAATATGATTCATCAGCATTTCCTTAGTTAAAATGGAGTTCTTCATATTTTCTGATAATTTCAGATAATTTTCATATACCTGAATTTAATTCCCATTTTATTGCTTTTAGATTTGTTTATTCTGGTTATATAGATTTACATTTTTTATAGAACTACATGTGACTAGGATTGAATCTGTTTTGAAAAATATTTAGGAAGTTACAATTAGAAATATATACGACTATTTTAACCCATGTATGAATCTTATTAATGACCAAAATTCTGCCTTGTTTAGATATCAAATATACTACAAATAAATTATATACAGGATATCTACCAATCTATCTAAAGTATTTATTCAAGAAAATATACCCTTTCTTTCAGACTACTCTTAATATTTTTTATTTCTTTTTCTTAAAGTTTGATTTTTTGTCTTTAAAATGAATATTCTACAATTGTGTTTTAATAAATTACCATTAATAAAGATGTTTTGAGTGAAATTAACTGAATTTCATTTATAGTCACATAGACATGCAAAATGAGATAGAAACACTGGACTTTTTTGGTATGCTATTAATATGTTTATATTATGGATATTGGGGTGGCACTTAAATTCTTTTTATTTGTTTATTATCATAGTCTGTTAATATGTGTGTGTGGCTTGTGTTTACTTTTTTGCAGTACACAATGTTTAAATTCCTTCTGTGGGGTTGATTTATGCACATAAAAAAATTCCGATTCCTTTTTTTCCTTATCTCTTTCCTTATCTTTTCCTTCCGTCCTTCTCTTGACCTCCTTCCCCTCTTAGATTAATCTAGCTCCCTACTTCTTCTTCTCTATCCTTTATTTCTCTCTTTATTTTTACTCTGGGTTCTTACTCTAAGAGAAGCAGTGTGATATTTAAGCTTGTGTATCTGATACTTTTACATACCATTATAGGTTCAAGGTACAGCAAAAAGCGGGGAACTATGAGGCAATTGCTACAATAATCCAGAAGAGAGACCATGGCTTCATTTGGGTAGAGGTGTTAGGGACAGAAGCAAGCAGAAGCTTTGGAGGAGTATTTGATGTTGTAAGATTTGGTTATTGTTTGAATGTAGGATGTGAGAGGGAGAGTAGAATGGAGTGTAATCTGCATCTTTCTTGGCCAGGTAACAGCATAAGCAGTGGAGCTGCCTTACTGTGAAGAAATTTTGAGAGAAAGCAGCTTTTGACCAGCAGGTTTAGTACTGTGGCAAGCTTGAGGTGTTGGTCTGGTTAAACATTCAACTCTGTAACAGGGAATTGAATCTGAAGATACCATTTCCTTTGCTGTTTGTTCCTGATTTTTCTTTTTCTTTTTCTTTTCTTTTTTTTTTTTTTTTTTTTTTTTTTTTTTTTTTTTTTTTTTTTTGGGCTTCTAACTACATTTTCCCCTGAACTTTTATCACTTTCTACCATGAAATCATGTCACCCCTGAATAGTAAAACAGCATATTGTGAAAAACATAAGCTGTTCCCGTCCTATCACTCTCAAGTGATTCATTTTCCATCAGAATGTCTGTAAAATCCTACAGTGTTATTCTATCTATCTAGGCAAAAACTTGCTTGAGGAATATGATCTGAAGTGTGTACTGGGAATAAAATTTCTGATTGAATTTTCTCTCATTATTTCTCATTCTGTTTTTTTAAGCTGCCATCAAAAAGGACCATACAATACTATCTATATCCTGACTATGTGTTCCTATCAATAATGAAAGCAAGTTTAAATAATCATGTGTCCATGCCTGCAAAACATGGCTTTTTGCTTCACTTCAAATTGTTATATTTTATTCCTGAGAATTGTTATATTTTATTCCTGACTTTGAGGCTGATGTGATTACGAAGCACACAACCCTGTGTAGGCATAAAATGGACTGATGATCTACTGATAATGAGGATTTAAGTTCAGCTTAAAAAATAAACATGCATAAGCATAGCAAATACCTTCAGCAATATAACAAATATAATTTACATTAATGTAGTAACCAAAAATGTAGATAGCTACTCAAAAATTATTGTGAATATCTTGATAATCAATTTTCATATCAGCCATTTTTTTTAGAGCAAAGAAAACTCAGATTCTAGATAGGAGAACCTTGTTTATTTATCTAAATGACTGCTGATCCATAGCTATGCACCATTTAATTGACACTTAAGTATAACTATTTCTTTGTTCAACAAATATTAATTAAGAAGACAGAGATCATTATGAATTCATCAACCAGCTACATGTTTCCTGCCATAATTTATTTTAATCCTCCCTTAAAGCATATTACTCACTATGAATTGTCTGTGTGATGGAGATCACTGTGATGTAGGTGATTTGTAATGTCAAAGCTGCTCTCAAGCTGATTTTATTCCAAAATACAACCTATATTATGCCATGCAAACACACTACTTGAGAGGTGAGGACTTTTTCTTAAGCTTAACCTTGGAGTTGATTTGGCCTATTACATGCCTTGTTGCGTTTCGTTCAGAATGTTGTATGACTCAGTTTGCTCTTATAGCTTCTGTTCTGCCAAGAATTCGCAGGCAGACTAATTTATCCTTTGGTGCCAGCAATAACATGAATAATGTGCTGTCTGGAATAGAGGGGAAGGGAATCATCTTCATCACTTCCCTGGCATCCTTCCTTAAAATGGCTGGATACATGCTGGTGTAGGCTTCCTCCAGGGCATGGTACATCCTGCGGCCCACATGAAGTAGTCTGTGTTGGAAGAAGTCTCCAAATGCCCATGAATGACCACTGCTTCTCCTGATCCTTCACTTTCTCCCTCTCTCCATTTCCTCTCTTCATCAGTGGCATCTGACATATAAAAGGAAATCAAAAACATTGACAGCAGTGATGAGGTTAGGTGGAAGAAATAAAATTATACAACATAAAATGTACAAGAATTATATTCTTCCTTCTGGCCAGCATTTTTTTCCCTCTCTATTGGTTTACATCTCTGGAAAAATTAGAGTGACAAAGTGGGAATAGAGGCATTATCCCTTCCCTAGCATCTTGCTTTTGATTTAAGAGGGGTGACTTTTTATTTGGTCTACTTTTTTCTTATATGGTAATGATACAACCAGCAAAGGAAGTAAAAAAGAGATGTAATTCCTCCTTAAGCCTGTCTACTCTGGTCTTGGCAGAAGTCCATAGGAGTGGTCTCACAACTCATGTGTTCTAGATCATTAGTGCAGGAAAACAGATCTAGCTTGTAAAACAGTGTTTATGAGTCTTGAGTCTACAGTTGGATGGAGACTGTGTTTTAACTGTTACTGTATTTTGAGTGGCTGGCATATATAGAACATAGAATATTATAGGAACCCAGTAAAAATTTTTTTAGTTAATCATATTATCTAATTATAATAGTAATATATTTGATAAGATCACAGTGGGAGTAGAGTATATAGAAGAGATCATTTCATCTGACAGGAAGCCCAAGTAAAGGGTAAGGTTCAGGCTCTCTCCTTTTAAATAAACCAGCTCAGAAGAACTAACTCAAGTGTGCTGTGAGAACTAGCTTAATCCTTCCAAGGGCAAAACCCTAAAGACCTACAGATCCCTACTAGTCTTCTTCCTTAAAATCACCATGCAAAAGACCTGGATCCCAAAGCATGAATCCTTTGGGGGACAAAATTAACTCATTTCCAAACCACAGCTCTGGTTATAGGTTCCTTGATTAAATTAGTAATTTATGGAATTGATTTGTGCATCTTGGTTTAATAATGTGGAAGCTGGTTGAGAAGGAAGCTATTGGATGAAGGGAGATGAATCACAAAGAGAAAGGTTAGCTTAACTGGCTACTAAAAGCAGAGCGATGCTTCTGGAACATATTGACTCCTCTCAAACAAAAAGCAGAGTTTTCAATCAGAAAATTGTTTAACTTGCTCTTGTTTGCTACAATAAAAGTAGCCCTACTTTGAAAAAGGACATGTGTCCTTTGGCCAAACCATTACATGTATATGCGCAAATAAAGTTTTATCTGCGTGGTCTGAAGGCATCATAGAAAAAATGCTTGGCTTGGCAAAAATACAAACATGAGTTCTTTTGGTCTTGTCATGCCTTCATTTATCATGAGTCAAATTGCTAGTAGAGAAAATTCTTATAGAGGGATAATCTCCTAAGACTGATAAACAAACAAGAATTTATCTACTCTGAGACTTGGTTTCCATTTGTGTAGTGACCATTAGGGGGCCAGTGAGGTGGCTACTGAATATTGTCAAATA
>NW_022900926.1:57646818-57658491 GCF_012274545.1 Fukomys damarensis | reverse complement strand
TATGTATATGTATATGTATATGTATATGTATATGTATATATATATATATATATATAATTTCCCTGCCAAAGATCAATATGATGGCATGAGATCATTTCTCCTTTTTTCTACCGAATTTGATAGAATCTTTAAAGTGAGACTGAAGGTAGTTACTTATTAAGCTGTCAGGATTTGAGTATCGTTCATTGAGTCAGCATTTACAATATAATCTTATCATTTTCCATGGATTCTTGATCAAGTAATCCTCAAACGGTAGTCCTAAAGTCCTTATGAAAACATAAAATTACTCTCAAGTCTTTGTTTTATCCCTTAAAAATCCATGGGAATATTATACGTTATTTCAGGCTGCCACTTTTTAAAATAAAATTTATTTTACAAAGCTGATACCTAGTAAAATTCATGCTTCTGAAAGTTATCTTGAATTTATGTTAGGGCTTTTAAAGCACCTGTATGTCTCATATACAACTCATCATCATAGTGTGGAAATATTAAATTCATATTTCAAGAAATGTGACATTAGCTACTTCTCTTCCCCTCTGGGGGTCTATTCATGTAGGCCCAGCAGAGAATAAACCATACTGAGTTCATTGTATTTTGATTTTTAATTGAAACCATTTGCTGAAATTAAAGGTTAGTGATAACTGGATTTTATAGAAAATGATTACTTTCATAAATATATGATTTTTTTAAACAATTTAATTATGTTGAAAACTAAATAAGTAGAACAGAACACATTAGCATTTTTTGAAGTTTGACCCAGAAAGATTCATTGGCAATGGCCTAAGAGCAAGGTGATAGTTACAGAAAAAGAGCTAGGATTTTAGGGAAATGTTTGAACACCCAGAAAAAATGTAAAGGAACAAGGAGGGTGTAGGCCAGTCAACCTCTCTACGTTTACAATGCTGCTGGAGACCTACTCATAGTGAAATCACAGACTATTGTGTGGATGAAATGCATGACTACTTCAAAAACCTCTTTAGATAGTTCCAGCACTAGTGTTGATCAAAGGACAATTAATATTTTACAGAACAGTAAGTACACTGTATTGATTAGGAGGAGTGGTCCTAAAGCTTGACTGACTCATCTCATGTTCAGATAATAAGTCTGTTAATTGCAGCTCTACAAAATTTTTAAACTTTCCTACTTTCCAGTACCTTGGCTCCTCCTTCATAAAAACAAGGACATGTCAGGTACCTTTCCCACACAGAGCTCTGGACAGGTGTGCGTGGTGGTCTAAACATACAGCATTTAGAAGAGTGTTGGACACACAGTAACTAAGTGTTAACTGTTCTTACACATCTTTGAAAACCTGAAAAATGTGATATAAAAAGATATGACCATTTGTTTGAAAATCACTTTATATTTTTTCATGGAATTAATGCATGCCTTTATTCAATTTTGTATATTATGTCAGGGGAAAATATATGTGCTGTGAAAAGTAATTTTACTGAGGCTTGGCTTTACATTTTATAGTCTAAGAATATTCCTAAGCTTCCTAGAAAACACTAACTTCATTAATATGAGATATATTAGTCCGCTGGCCTTCAGGGATGAATAGGATAAAAGGAATCTCCCAATTGTAAACCACAGGTATTGAAATTAATTAAATAGTGAGCAACTCTGTTACAGCAAGTCAAAATACACTTGTCTATTCAGTATGCATAAAAATTCTTATATAAAATTTTCTACCCAATGTTGTAATTCCCAAACTTATCAAGAAAGCATGTTTCAAAGAGGCATAGAGGACATTGTGTGGGGACCATATTTTTTAAGTGGTTTTATCTCATCGGTATACTTAGCACTTTGAATTTCTCTAGGAGAAAATTTAATAGATGCTCTTGAATCTGATTCAAGATCTGTATTAGTGTCTGGAATCAAAGCCTCTAAGACTGATATATCTCAGAAGAAAATTTTCATAGCACTCCTCTCAAAATGATTTCAGAGTATGTTATTCTAAAGTAAAATTTTTATGAAACTCATTTTTGGGAACAGATTTCTGACTTCCCTTTTCTATATTTAATTGATGGGGACCAATTAAAAGATCTTTGATTTTAGGTTTATTTTAAAACTAGAAAAAAGAAGGCGAGGGCCAGGGATTTAGCTCAGTGGTTCTACCACCTACCTTGAAAAAAAAATAAGGTGAAAATATGTTACTTTTTATATAATGGAGGCTCAGACTCTAGTCTTATTATCATTCTGTAGTTTTCACTCATAGTTAACCCTGAAATAAAAATATAGACTGCAATTAAGTTGATTGTAATTTGCCAAAGTTGACATGACCATTTTTATAATAGACTTACAAAACTAGTACATTATCTTCCAAAGACTGAATGTGCTGAAATTTTATGAACCATATACGTAAGTGTATGTCATTTAATATTAGAATTGCCTATTAATTTGCTACTTTATATTTTCCTTCCTTGTGCAGTTAGATTCAAATCTGATTATAACATTTATTCTCTTTGCAAATTAAATAGAGTAATTACCTCTTTTCTGCAGAAGATATGTTGCAAAACCCACTGTGGATGTTTCAATCCATGGATATTACCAAGATATATATGCTGTTTTTTTCTTATACATTCAAATCTATAATAATGTTTATAAATTAAGCACAATGAAAGTAGCAATAGCCTACCATATATCTTAGCAATGTTTGCATTCAATTTTTTTCTGATCATATTAATTATCTTTCCTGTCATTATAATGAACTACCTGAAACCCATAATTTTGAGGAGTGGCTTATTTTTCAGAAATTTCAGTCCCTGATCAACCAGCTTTCAGGTAAGAACATTATGGGGTAAGGGTATGATGGAGAAAGCTGCTTATTTCATGACGATCTAGAAGCAGAACACCAGGAGATACACTGTCCCAAACCATCATCAGAGGTCCCAATGATGGGCCTCTATGTGGGTTCAACTTCTCCAGCACATTCACCTGTAACCAGACGTGGACTAACCCACTGATAAGTAATCCCATGGGTCAATTACCACCCCAGGACTCTCTTAATCCAGTCCAATTGCCAGATAAGATTAATGGCTGTACTTATTAAGACAGTGTGTTTCACCTTTTTTACATAAAGGAAGCAGAGTACAGCATTGCTGTTTGTGTGCTTTGAAGCCATTATGAAGTAAAGTAATGGTTACCTGAACACACAGCTCAGTACCTTAGTGGTAGATCTGACAAGCCAGAGTGCTACTGAGTGGCAAATAGTCAGGTGGAGAGATTAGAAAGGGATGACTCACATCATCCCTGGCCAGATGGGGCAAGATGGTGCAGGGCTTCATCATGCTACTCAAAACAGCACAATTTAAAACTGATGAATTATTTATTTCTGAAAGTTTCTGTTGAATAGTTTTGAAGCACAATTGGGTGCTTTAGAAAGTGAAATGATGGATATGGGGGAACTGTTGAAAGTAATTAGAAACATCGGATAATTCTTATATTATTACATTTAATTGGTGGCCTTTTACAGACAAATGTGATCCTAGTTTTTTGGTTTTTTTTTAACGTAGCTGATTGGTGTAAAATTTTAAGAATATGAACTGGAAATTTTGTGCTGCACTATGTTCCACTTTCCTCAATTATACAGCATTTTCTTTCTTTAATGCACATGGTAACCAGACAGAAATGGAAGCAACCTAATGGTTTCATTCTATACTGTTAAGTGCAGCACACTTAGGAATGATTTGCTTGAACCTGTAAGAATATTCATTTTCCTGATTACTATGTTTGATTATATAGATATATCACAGATGTTTGAAATTTTGAACATATATTTAGAAACATCTATTTTTGAAAGTATTATTTTAATCCTTTTAAAACAAAATAATACCTTGTGTTTTAAGTGTCTTTTTTTCTGAAGCACTTATGCTGTATACTTTTTGACATCTGTGAAGCAAAAATAATACAATCAAAAATACAAAAAATACAAAAAAAAATTCACTATCAACTTTATATTCATCCAAAACTGACTGATTTGTCCATGCTGATAGGACCATGTCTCTAAGACTCTGATGTGCCTTGTATATTTTTCATTTAAAAGTTTAATCTTTAGTCCTTTCAACAATTTTGTGTCCTGGTATTATTTGGTTGTAACCAATACTGGTCTGTTGATATGCTTCATACATTAGGGTCTTACACTGATTGTCAGGGCCTTGCCCTAAGGTAGTAGTAAATCAAGTGCCGTATCTAAGAGCCAGCGATTGGATGATATGAGCAATAGTAGGACAAGGGAAGGGAAGGAAGATGGGGGCGTAAAAAGTTGAGATATGTTATATACCATGTACCAACTCCCCACAATCAAGTAAATATTGCATACTGCCAATGCGATGAATGCAATCATTATGTACTGCAAATATATACTAATAAAACCTTTAAAATAAGATAAAATAAAAGATTGTTTATTTGAGAACATTTAATGGGTCCTTCATGTAATCATTTCTGAAAGAAAAAAAATATGTGCATAATTGCACTCTAATATGGGTTATTATAAATACAGGGTAATATGCAAGTAATAAACTTCAGTATTTTCAGAGAACAGCAGCAATGGATCACAGTGCTAACATTTAACATCCAAGAACTATTTGAACCACCAAGTCCTCACCCAAGTAACTATGAAACACCAGTTTCTGTGGCAAGAACTAATTTCTAATTTTGTACTCATAACAATGGCACAAGGGAGGTTGTCTAATGATCAGGATGTTCCATTTAAATCATAAATTAAATATTAAGTAATAATTGAATAAACGGTCTTAGATCTATCATATATTTCTTTTCTTTTTTTCTACAAGCATTTTTGTTTAAAAATTACCTGTACCCACAGATCAAATAAAACCCAAGTAAAGGGCTTTAAAGTAACTGCTATGAGCCAGGCATGGTTGTGCACACCTGTATTCCCAGCACTTGGGAGGCTGAGGCAGGAGGATCGCTGTCAATTTGAGACCAGCCTAGGATACACAGTGAGTTCCGGAACAGTCTGAACTACATAGTAAGACCTTGTCTAAAAAAAACCCCAAAATAAATAAATAAATAAATAGCAACTGCTATGATTTTACTGTATTAAGTAGTGTAAAGTACTTATTAAATTGAGCTCATTTCTGAAGGTTTTGATAAAGAATTTCCTATATCATTTAAATATCATTAAATGTCCGAGGCCACCTGTAATGGAAAGACACATTGACACTTTACAAAGATAGCTTTGAGCCAGTTCTAAAAGTCTATTGAAGTAGAGCTAAGATGGCCGTGGGCGATTCTCCATGCCGAGCATCTCTGAATCTCTCCTTTTTGGTCCCTCTTAGCTCGCAAAAGATCTCCTTCACCCCTCTCCAGAGGAGGAGAAGAGGAAGCACAAGAAGAAGTGTCTGGTGCAGAGCCCCAATTCCTACTTCATGGATGTGAAGTGCCCAGGATGCTATAAAATCACCACGGCCTTTAGCCATGCACAGATGGTAGTGCTGTGTGTCGGCTGCTCCACTGTCCTCTGTCAGCCTAAGGAAGGAAAATCCAGGATTATCCCTGTGGGGCCCATAACCCAGGGCACTACTATCTCTGCTTACGTGGCCAAGTCCAGGAAAACATTGCTTGTAAAAGACATCCTTGGGGATGAGATTTTTCCAAGAGGTACTGGACTGGAATCAGAGCTTGCCAATTATCACTGTTATTGGTGATTTGATTGGCATTCTCGAGCTGTACTGGCACTGGGGCAAGGAAGCCTTCTGCCTCAGTCATCAGGAGGTTGCAACAGTAAATCTTGCCTGGGCTTCAGTAGCAATACATCAGGTGCAGGTAGGCAGAGGTCTTGCCAAACAGGCTGAACTGAATGACTTTCTACTAGATGTATCAAAAACATATTTTGATAACATAGTCGCTATAGATTCCCTACTTGAACACATAATGATATATGCAAAAAACCTGGTGAATGCCGATCGTTGTGCACTTTTCCAGGTAGACCATAAGAACAAGGAGTTGTATTCAGACCTTTTTGATATTGGAGAGGAAAAAGAAGGAAAACCCGTCTTTAAGAAGACCAAAGAGATAAGATTTTCCATTAAGAAAGGAATCGCTGGTCAAGTGGCGCCCGAACAGGGACCTGAAAGTTGATGAGGATACATAATCCCGGACCCAGGTCGAAGGCAGCGATGGTGCTCCGGAGGACTGACCACTGCGCCTGATCTTCGCAGTAAGTCTACCGTTCACTTCGTGAAAGAAGGTAGAGGGTGTCAAGTCCGTGGGAAGATTTTAAATTAGAAAGATTTTATAAGTGAGAAATTGTTAATTATGGGACAATCAGAATCCAGAAATTATCTAGCAAATTCAATTCAGAGCCTATTGAAGGCACAAGGAGTAACAGTTGAGAGGGCACAATAGAGGCCTTTGTTAAGATTCTGGACATAGTTTGTCCATGGCTGTGTGATGAGGCAGAAATAAACGCTGAAGTATGGGAGAGAGTTGGAAAACAGTTGAATAAAGCCCTTGTGGCTGAGCCTGCTCATTTTCCAGAAGGTACTCCTTTTTATTGGGCTTTGTTAAACACAGCTCTCAGGACCCCAACCAAAAAGGAAACCTTGGAAGCCTTAGACGAGGTGCATGAAGGGTTAGAACAAATTAGAGAGGAGCACTCTCAGACTTCAGAGCCCCCTGAATCTGGTCCAGAAAAAGACGTTAGAGAATGTCCTCTTTCACTTGAGCCCCCCAAGCCTCCAGATTCCAGAGGACCCCCCACAGCCCTATACCCCAGTTTTGAGGCTTTTCAGAAAACACTTGAGCATCCACCGCCTTCTGCTCTGCCCCCCACTCAGAGGGAGGCAAACCTGGCTCAGTTACATACTATTAATCAGGAGCTCAGTGAGGAACTTCAGCTGAGGCAGCAGATTTCATGCCTCTCGAGTAGAGTTGCGTCTCTTCATGCTTCAGAGGCCAGGCCTACCAATGAGCCTAATGGTAAAGACCTCACAACATCTGAAGGCTCTCAAGGTATAGCATCTCCTTTGCAAGAGGCTCTCAAACACACCGCAGCACAAGGGGAGGAAGTCTTTAGACTATTTCCGGTCGTTCAAGTAGAGGGACCCCAAGGGCCAATTAGAGAACATCACCCTCTTGAGTTTAAATTGGTGAAAGAATTAAAAACTGCTGTAAATCAGTATGGCACTGCAGCTCCTTTCACTTGTGCTATCCTGGACTCCATTGCTGGATCCTGGCTAACACCAAGTGACTGGATTGTGGTCTGCCGCGCAGTTCTTTCAGGGGGAGATTTCCTCCTGTGGAAATCCTATTACTCCGAGCAATGCAAGGCAGCTGCCATCCACAATGCTAATGCCGCAGCTGCCATGGCAAATTGTGACATGCTTATGAGAGAAGGGCTATTCGAAAGCATGCAAGCCCAAATTGGCTATGCACCCCCAGTTGGGGAAGGGGTTTTGCTTGTGTCTTTCCGCAGGATACTGATCAACCGCGGTGGATCCCAGAGCATTTTATCAAACAGATTAACGCAAGCCGTGAAAAGGATCAAAGACAATCCTCCGGTGTTACTTCATGGGATGTTGTTACAGACTCTGTTAATCCCTTGAAGATGAAGATTGTGAAGGCTCCTCCTAAGAGCTAATTCTTCCTGCCCTTCCATGGGCTATTGCTCAGATATGGGGGATTGGCTGTATTGACTTGTTTTAGTTAGATAAATTGGCCAAATGGAAAATATCAATAGAGGCTCGTGTTGTGTTCACTCTTTCAGAATTCTCTACATAATGGATTACAGTCAAGAAGAGTACTCATTCCCTTAACCCTAATTCTACAAGAGATCTCTGTTAATTTTGATCTGCAAAAATTTTGACTAGTCATAACAAAAAGAATTTATAGTTCAATTGGCCAAAACCATCTGAGTGCACTCGTTAAAGTTGTCTTATATGCTTGTCTGTCTTAAATGTTCAAAGATGTTTGTATATTTTTGATCAGAATGACATCAAATGCAAGTGGATTGTTGATTTCTACAACCTGGCTTTATAGGATCAAATAAAAAATTTAAAAAATAATTAAATATAACCTTTAAGTTTGGATACGCTCTTGTTGGTAAATAAAGAAGCAGCTGCTCAGAAAATTTATTCTGATCTTTGTTCACTAATGGGAGCCACCAAAATAATTTTCATAGCCATATAAAAAGATATGCTTTGTTAAAAATGTTTTTAAAAATGTTTAATTGGTTATCATCAAAGGTCTGAATTATAAATATGTTATTGTAGCATGTTTCTGATGGTTATCTTTGCCATGAGCCACGAGGCCAGGATCCTGCCAGCAGGTCCTAAACCTGAAAGGACGAGGACAGAGAGATGGGAGGCACTTTTCTTCTCATGGTACTTGCTGCACTGCTTTATTACCGAACCTCTCCTTTTATACTCTCCAGCTGCCAGATGCAAGAGAGTGCCACCCACACATTCCGGAAGAAAACCGTTAAACCGTTACATTTTCTAGGCAACAGATCAGACCATCAGTTGAACTAGCCCATTACTATGGGCGATGACCCGTCCACACTGCTCGGGTGAATCACAGGTCAATATGGCTGTGCTCTCCATATATCTTCAAAATGTAGTATTTTCTGTTAAAAAAAAAAAAGAAAGGGGGGAGGATCCTGTTAATACAAAGCTACATTACAGGATGTAAGAATTCATATTATTGCTACTTTTCTGGTATACAAAAGTATTCATACTGTTTGACCATGCCGGTTTTCCAGCATATTGTTTATGATAATATCCCTGAACAGCTTGAAGCTGGGTTTCCGCTGAGGAGACTGGATTGGGACCCCAACACTGAAGCAGCAAAGAAAATTCCAGGATGTGTCTTGGTGCACAAGTGGAAACTTTATTATCCAGAACAAGGATTTAATGGGACTGGTGATTTAATGAGATATCTCAAAAGTTTTTAGACTGGTCACTTGAATATTCCATGGACTTAAGCTTGTCTGTAGGACTTTGGTAAACAGATTCACGTTTTCCTCAAACCAACATTTCAGTACTACTGCTAAACAGTATTTTTCTGTAATATTCACTCCTGTATTGATGATCATTGTAACTCTTTGTATTTGTAATTATTATATGTATAGCAAGACGACAAGAATGTATCAATCTTTTGTTTCATCATGAACAACTTGCTATGGCTGTACAAGCTTCAGTAAAGGATGATGCATCCTGGGTGGCCATTTATTTGGCACAAGCCCGCCGTACATAATTCCCTCTCTGTGGAGTATCCAGAGACGGGTAAGGTCAGGGCATCTTTTCTACCAACCTAAGACAGGCAAGAGGGCCATAAGCCCTGTTCGCTGATGACAAGAAAGGAGAAAGGACATCCCTGCCACCTAAGACAGGAGCTCATTGGCATATATCTGGCGCCCTCTGCAGAGGCTCACTGACATAAGAGAAATGGGGGAATTATGGAGAGCATTGTAAAAAGAGCGTGACATGAGCACAGCCATATTGACCTGTGATTCACCCGAGCAGTGTGGACGTGCCATCGCCCATAGTAATGGGCTAGTTCAACTGATGGTCTGACCTGTTGCCTAGAAAATTTAACGGTTTAATGGTTTTCTTCTGGAATGTGTGGGCAGCACTCTCTTGCAGCTGGCAGCTGGAGAGTATAAAAGGAGAGGTTCAGTAATAAAGCAGTGCAGTAGTGCCATGAGAAGAAAAGTGCCTCCCGTCTCTCTGTCCTCATCCTTTCAGGTTTAGGACCTGCTGGCAGGATCCTGACATCGTGGCTCGCTACAAGCAACTGCTATGATTTTACTGTATTAAGTAGTGTAAAGTACTTATTAAATTGAGCTCATTTCTGAAGGTTTTGATAAAGAATTTGCTATATCATTAAATATCATTAAATGTCCAAGGCAACCTGTAATGGAAATACACATTGACAGTTTACAAAGATAGTTAGCTTTGAGCCAGTTCTAAAAGTCTATTGAAGTAGAAATCGTAGAACAAACTATTTGTGTTATTTCATGATAAATAAATGCAAAGGGTCCCACTGGAAAGACATTATGAAAGCTTACCTGGAAAGGAACATCTGTTCATTGTGGAGTTGTTTTCATTACTACATTTAATAAATTTATAATCCCTAAATGAATTAAAAAGAACATGAGATACTTTTGTATACAGTTTGGATTCATTCATCTTCATGTCCTTCTGTGGCCCTTGGTCAGGAGCTGGATGATCTGGGGAATTATCTAGTGGTAGGGAGAAAGGAAAGGAAATTAAAAGGGAAGAGGTGATGGAAGATAAGATTAAAAAAAAGAGGGAGAAGAAGTATTCATAAGCAGTTTAAATACAAGGAGTGTTTGAAGAAAATAACTTTATACACATTGTTAGAGTACCAAATGCCATTTTATTTCATGAATCTTTATTGCTTATGCACAATGGATTCTAAAAATACTCCAACTCCATGGATACTTATTTTAACACCCAGCTGATTCTTTGATGTAGGCTCCATGTGGCCTTTTAGTCACATTAATGCTCAAAACTTCCATTCAAACTTGAATACTTGGAAATGTCTTAGATTTCCTAGGTTCACATTTTGGTTTTGTCTAATAATTCAGTTTGACAAAGTGAGGACCACAGATACAATGCCCAATATAAATGTCATTGTTCATCATTAAAATGTCTCTCCAAAATTCAGAAGGTAAAAATAACTTGCAGTATATATTTGACAGAGATTGTTCAAGTGATTCATATTGTACTTTCCCAAATAGAATGATTCTGAGACAGTATAAGAATGTGCTTACCTGGCAACTGTCTTGTTTCTACTCTTTTTTCTGTAACATAAGAATATATGATTTTCTTACATTTTCATGAGAGAATATCTTTATTTTGTTATCCTGTTTCTGTTGTGCATAGCCAGTGATGTTGGTTATAATTTCCAAATACTGAGAACTGATACCTTTGGGGCCCCAGGATTCAGCTCTCAGGAATAAACCAACATTACAAGACTGTAAAATTTGTTCCGAGGAATTCTTACTCAGAAAAATGATGCTGTAAAGAAATATATAACTGTAATGTTTGTTTCTAGAACTCCAAAGATAACTCACTTAACCCACCAGTAAAGTTTTCATACAACCCCTTTCTTGAGACAATGTATCATTCAGATGGTCAAGCCCACTTGTGTATCAAAACCTACTCAGTAAGTTTCTAAAGTCTTCCGTTGAGAATTTTACCCAATTGCAATTCAATCCTGCATGGAAAGATTTCCCTTGTGTCACAATCGAAGAAGTCCTGGAATCTTAAAAATACTAGCTTTAAACTCCATTTGTAAGACACTGTTAATTGCCCATCAAAAATGTGGTATGCTCTACTGCAGTAAGTGAAAAACTGTTTTACTTGATCAACATCTCATTCTCACCTTTCCTTTGGAAAACTGGGAATGATATTATTTTTGTTATTATACTCAAATAAATATTGAATTTTTGTGTCAGTTTCCCAGGACAACACGTCTAGAATCAGCTTTCATCACTGGAAAGAATTTACTTGTGTGCCATAGACTATGGGCAATGAATCAAACTGAAGAATGGCTGTAAATGTATTCTAAAAATGAAAAAATAGATAAAATAGGATACAAATATTTAAAATTTATCGCCTTTCAAGTGCAAGGACCCGAGTTTGATCCCTGGTACCAAAAAAAAAAAAAAAAAAAAAAAAAAAAAAA
>NW_022900926.1:57619857-57646712 GCF_012274545.1 Fukomys damarensis | reverse complement strand
GGAAAAAAAAAAAAAAAAAAAAAAAAAAAAAAAAAAAAATTCTATATTAGGGAACATCCTCCTATTTGTCTATAAGTTGATATTTAAAATAATAATTTTAAAAATAAATCCAAAATATCACTTTCATATTGTTATACACTAAGAAAATGTTAAAAACAGCCCCCCATCTCTTTTGGAGGGTAGTGTTACTGAAGATCAGACCCAGGCAAACACATGCTCAGTCACTGAGTGATATTCAGCCCTAATTTTTCTGTTTTATAATCAGTTAATGTCACATTCATTTATATAAGTACATACAGAATTTCAGTTTGAAGAGAAATTTATTTTTATTGAACAACTTGCTCTTAAACATTAGTTGAAAAAAAAACTTTGTTTATGTTTTATCCGTGCTTGATATTTTTTTTATTGTATACATTTAAATGGGTTTTCAACCTTTATGGTCTGAAAGAGAGAAATATAATTAAATGTTACACAATGTGAAGTGCAATTTAAGATCTTGAGACTTGTAGAATACCTTAAATTCAACTTTTTTTTTCAAACAGCAATTTTACAATATCTAAAAAGCCCACTACAAACACGGCTGACAATGGGAACTACAAAGATGTTGTGAACTTTCCTTCAAATGCTTTTGATTTTAAACTGATGTTACAGACTTGCAGCCAGGGATTTAGCTCAGTGGGCACACCTGCCTCACAAGTGCAAGGTCCTGAGTTCGAGCCCTGGTTCCAAAAACAAACAAACAAGCAAGCTAAAAAGATATGCCACCTCTGTGACTGATTTTCATTAACAAAGAAAACATGTAATGAGTGCTTCTTTCCTAAATAAGACATGCTATTTCTGAGTTGGATTTAAATATTACTTTATTACAAAAATCATAAAGAAAGAATATATATATATTAAATTTATCTTATAAATAAAAGAACATTCTTAAGACCATAATTATAATGTCATGGTATAAGTGAGTTTGGTTCTGAAAGATTTTCCTCCTCATAAAGCACTATGTCTTTACCAAGGAGTTTTGGTTATATTTTTAAATGAGGCAATATTTTTTTCAAAATTTTATTTCTGATAACTGTAATCACTATCCAACCTACTCACACGTTTAAATTATGACCTTAAAAACTGTTTCTGAAGTCAATATCTATCTAAAAAGTGAACATTTCTTTTTACCAAAATAAAAAATACTCTCCAAAGTAGTAAAATTACCTGCCAAAAGATAGTGTCATCATTAGGAGTGGTAGCTCATTCACTTTGTAGCAGAAGCATTTTTAAACTGGATTTTCCTTAACTGCAACCATGACTTGCACTGGTTTTCAAGAAGTGTGCAAAACAAATTTAATTCTTAAATGCAACCCTGGTTTAAAGAAGAAGTAAAAGGCAAAATCTAGGAAAGCAATACCTATTCGAACTACCTTAGAGGGGACAGGAGGCATTGAAACAGAGCCTTGCTTCTGCCAATAATGGGCATATTGTGTGCCAGTTTCACACAAAGTTCAGAGCTATACTTTTCTTTTAAATTGTCATATCAAATAAATAAATTGAACATGAGAAATAATTTATATTACTCAAGCTAAAATTAACCATGGAATAGCAGTCTGACATTGCTAAGGATGGCATGCAGCTAATAGAAAATATGGTAATAGATGCATCTTGTGTCACTTCTGGTCTAAATTCAGTTTCCTAAATAATCACAGTAATGATTCCCTTCCGCTTTCTTATCACTAACTCCTTATTATGCTGTATTTTTGTATTGTTTCAAAATCATTGCTTCTATTTATAAAAATCTCAAATGTCATATTTACATGTGACCTAGAAGAAAGATCAGACTTCATCTCTCCAAGAGGAAGATAATTATCTATGATATATTTCTACTCTTTTATCAGTGAGATGTTATGTCTAATGTTCACTTCTTTAGGGTGACTGTGGAGAGCAGAGATGCAAGAGAGTCAGTCCTAAGAGCAGTTAAGTAGTCAATATTAATTGCTCCAAAAGAGGGGAAAAGGGACAAGTCTTCAAAGCAGCTCCTTCCAAATTACCAAAGTAAAATATATCATTTAGGGATCTTTCCCTGCTTTTCTTATTAGAGTTGCATATTCAATCTTTTTTGAATGATAATATAGAAATTAAAATTTGTCTTACAATTTATATAGTGTTGGTAAATTTAAAGTCCAAGAAGAGCATACTAATTAACACAACTCCCTAAGCTATAAAAATAAGAGGAAAAGAAATTTATATTTTAAAGATAGAATAAATTTTTGAATTGCAGTTAGAAATTAACTTCCTGACATCGAGTTTGGAGACCATTCTGATAATTTTGAGCCTTTGCTGGTTGACATCAATTTTACCGATTAGTTATGTTGGTTGTTTTGTTTTGCAGTACTGAAAATGTACTCAGGACCTTTACCCAGCTATATCCCCATCCTTTTATTTACTTTAAAACAGGGACTCAATGTTGTTAACCTGCACAAGCTAGGGTTGAATTTGCAGTCCTTCTCCTTCAGCCTCCCAGAGTGCTGGGATTACATATGTGACTAGCATATTTACTTTTTTTCATTAAAAACATGATCATCTTCACATGTCTTAATTAGAATCAGATATGTGGACAGGCTCTGAAACTTATTGGGCATAAATTTATGTGTAAAATGATGTAATGTCTTTATTGTATTTATTTTCACAATTTGTCATGTCAATTCCATTTATAGGCAAAGGCACTGAAGCCTAAAAAATTCATAGAAACACTTTCTAAATTTAGGTAAGGCATGCTGGAGACAGTTCTAACAAAACAACACACCTTCTCCTAAGAGTTCCTTCTGTTAGATTATTACTTACTTTTTGCTTGATTCTATTTTAATGGATTCTAAGACCAAATAAACTTTTCAGTCTTTATTTCTTTAGCTAATCTTAGAATCTATTAAAATTCTGGAATTTGCTTTATTTTTAAAAAAGGTACTCTAGATAACTAAATAAGTCCTTTATAACTACTCCCTTATCGGGGTATTTTTAATTTAAATAAAGTTATTCATTTATGTTTACATTTCTAAGTTTTTTTGCATATTTGTTCTATTTTTATTTTTGACATATTTATTTTTTTAAACAACATGAACTGATATGGGTGAATATTGCCGAAACACCTATGTAACAGTGGTATTCTAGGTGGCGGGTTACAGAATGACTTGGGATAATCCAGTGAAACAACATCAATAGTTACCCACACACATAATTCTAGTAGGATATTGATATTATTTATGTAAATAGCATAATGCATGAAATACTATCTATTATATGGGGGTTGGCTTGCTTGAGTATGGAGGTTGAGAGACCTCAGAAATTCACTGTCTGCTAACTGGAGACCCAGCAAACTGGTTTGAGAGCTGAAAAACAGATGATACAGATTCCAGCCTGAGGACCTGAGGAAAAGGAGTGTCAAGGGCAGAAGATAAGTATTTTCATGCTATCTAAGCCAGGCGAGTGCAAATTCATCCTTTGTCCATCTACTCAGGGCCCAACACAGATTTGATAGTACCTACCAATATTGAACAGGACCACAGGCTTTACCCAGATCACCAGTTCAAATAACTTTGAGAAACGCTCTAATGAACAAATAACATTTCACCGATATGTAGGCGTGGCTCAGTCAAACTGACAATGCAGTTCACTGTCACACGGACGACCACTGTCCCTTCCCTTCAGAATCTCCCAGTGAAAATAGCCTTGCAAACAGCAACCATGGTGTTGTGGAGTGGTAAAGATGAGGTATATCATGATAAAATGTGAAGCCATATACACGAATTGGATCATTCCGACCTCCTGACACAGGACAGAGGGGTAGAGAAGCGTTCGTTAATTCAGTCAATTTTATTAAGCAATTTCAACAGGCCGATCATATACTGATGTTGGAAATAGAACGGCAAACTTTCTGTTAAGTGGAGGTTATTCACAGTTTTGCATAGATAAAGGCATAGAACAATATAAAATATAGGATTTTTTTTTAAAAAAACTTATGAGTAGACCAACAAATCTGGAGCATTTTGTGAATGCTTGTGAAAAGCCCAAGAGTTTAGCAAATTTCACGATGTGCATAGTGTTAGGCTAAGGTGTTTGTGAAATGAAGAAAGTGGGGAGATTTGGGTGACTTTAAGCAGACAATAATGCGGTCTATTTCTGGTCGTTCAAAAGCAAGTACCCCTAGGCTTTTGCAGAGGCTTTTATTTGTTTTGAACTGCTGGCTTGCTTAAACACTATTTATATTTCTGATGTCCTTAGATTTCTGGTTGTGGTGCTGAGTACTGACAGCTGCGTCCCATCCTCCCCTGTGCTCAGGCTCCACATCCTAGATTACAAATGTTGGCAAATTTGCTTACTCCAGATCCTGCTTCTAGTGACATCCACAAAGCAGGCTAAGAACAACACCACTTTCCCTGGGTCTCAGATCCATCCTGACTGACTGATCCAGTCTTGTTAGCTTTTGAGGAAGGAAGCTCAGCCTTTTATTCAAGGTCCTGTGTCTCCGGTGCGTTTGCCCATTACTGGGTCTGGGAAAATGAATCAAGCCATATCCACTGTAGTGATCTGTGCTGGGCATGATCATTGCATCAATGAATCATTAAGGAAGAACACAAAACCATATATTTAGTTGTATTCCCAGCTCAAGAGAGGGGAGGGAAGGATTAAAGAGTTTTTATTTGCACAAACCCTGAGAATATTGCAGAGTTTAACCAGGATAGCCCTGACCATCTCTGAGAGTCAAGGGAGATTTCAGATCAGAGTGTGGAGGGGAGATAGCAGAGCTAACCTCTCCTCCAGTCTAGGGTTTTTCCTAGACTGAGGAAACAGACGGATTCATTTTTTAAAATATTGTAACTCAGGTTCAGAAAAGAGATTTCATTTAAGTGATGTTCAAAAATAGGCTAACATGAAATTAAACCTGGCAAAATGAGATGGTCATTTTTTTAGTCTCTTCTTTTCACTGTTCTTTGAGATAATTTGCCTGGCACCAGGCCACTTTTCCTTACCATTACGAGACAAGCACAGAGCAGAAGGGCTGTAATTGAAAAAAGGTGACCTCTTTCATACCTAAAGAAGGGTTAAGGAGGTTTGTAGGAGGAGTAGGGGGCTGATAAACAAGCTCCCAGAGAATTTTCATTTGCCCAATGAGTGAGTTAGGCTGTGGGTCCTTCACAGATGTGTGTGTAGGATGAACTCATACCACTGAAGAGAGATCCTATTTTATATCACTCATGGCTCATATCTGAGTCTATCTATGTGTCTGCGTATGTGTGCACACTGATGAGAATAAAAATGAACCTCCTCATCACCAAAGACTGTAAATGTTCTTGTTATTGGACTATAAATGTTCCAAAGTGGACTTTGACTCACCCTACCCATTGGGGAGGTTGCAGGTTCACTGACTTCTATCATAGCAAATGAATTTTCAAGATGCAACATTAAGAGGCATGAAGAAGTTCATAAGGCAGGATTTTAAAACACAAAATGTATAGACTATGGGCTCTGAAGGGGGAGAGAGTTACATTTGGTCTTGAGCTGGGTATATTAATAGGAATTTGTGGGTAGAAAACTGTGGACCTTGTGAATCTGTGGAAAGAAAGCATTTAATTTAGAGATAAAAGTGTACAGCCATAGACCACTCATAAGGGAAAGGTCTATTTTACAGATGAAAAGGGGCAGTAATAGGTGAAAAGCCCATCTATAACGAAAATGAGATTGCCAAGTCTCACAGAAAGAACATGTTCAGGCTCATTGTGTCTTCATGGACATTAAGAAGTTTTAATTGGGTTTGTGTTCCACGGCTGCAGGTTTTACTTAAAGTACAAATTTTTAAATCACGATTTTTTCCATGTCTCCTTTCTATCTTTACTTCTTCAACTTCATCTTCATGGCTGGTATCAAATAGGATGGTCTTAAACTTCAGCTTGCCTTTTTTTTTTTTTTTTCTTCCCAGTACCAGGAGCTTCCCGGGTGGGTTAGCAGCATTGATCAAGTCCCTCACGTTGTCCCTTGCCTTCTCAGAGAAATCTGAGTAGTTAGATATTTCCTTCTTAAAAACAGCTCATCTACCTAGATAGGCTATTCGGTTGTGACATTATGCTGTACTGCTCCAAGAGACAAATTTGACAGTGATGAGGTCCATATTATTTGTCTTTTTTTATTTTTCCACTAGACACTAACTGGATGCTGGAAAAAAATAGAATGTTTATCCTTTTTATAGCTTAATTATATATACATATATACATATTATAAATATATTATATATATCACATTTTCCTTTAAAATTTTATTAGTATATGTTTGTGGTCTATGGTGATTACATTATTCTTAGGGAATTAATGCATATACATATGCATATACAAAATAACACAACAACTGAAGGAGAGGGGGACCACAGCAACAGAAAAAGGAAGCCAGCGGTCACACAGTTAAACTGAAGGGAACGTGTGAAGGGAAAGGTAAGTTATTCACTGCTGCTTTCACCTCCTACTCTGCACAAATGCACAGACTAAAAGTGCAAATAAGGTTTAAATTGTATAACTGAAAATGTGAAATAGGAAGAAAAGGGGAAGTGGAAAGGGTAGAGGAAGGGAAAGAGGGGATAGGGAAATATATGAGAAAAGGAAAAAATCGGAAACAAAGTCCGTAAATAGGGAAGGGTGGGGGGGTGAAGGGAGGGCAGGGGTCTGGGGGAAAAATGAGAACCAAATACACAGGTGTTTAAGGCTGCAAGGCTAACGGGGAGGAATCTCGGGGTGGGGCTCATGCAGGTTTAACATGCGGTTGAAGGCGGAGGCACCCAGGGAACTCTTGAGATTGAGTAGTCTGGAGGAGAAAAGCTCTTCTGGAAACGTGTCTCTGCTTGAGAAAAGACTCTGATTTCATGATGCGTATATTCTTTGATGAGCACAGGAGAGTTCTCATAGGAGACATGGAAGAGGAAAGGTTTGAAAGGGCTGTGGAAGACCCTGCAGTACGTGTTCAGGAATGTATGGGTCCCAGCAAAATCTTGGCAGTGACAAAGGTGCTTTTCTCTGGTAGTCAAATTAGAAGCCTCAGAAGACATTTGCTCATAGCTTTGCTTGTTTCCAAACTTCCAGTCCCTAAGCACTTATTTCCAAGACTGCAGCATCAGCAGCAAGTAGGAATTTGTGGCCCACCCGCCTGACACTGAATCAGAAGTTTGAGGATCAAGGCCCAGGGATTTGTGCTCAAAGCAGTTCTGATAAACTCTCATGTTTGCAAAACTACACACTTAGGTGACAAGTTCAATAATAGGAAGCCCATAAATGTGGATATCATTTTTGATAAATAATTATAAGGAAACATATAAGAACAGTACTCATTTAGGCCTGGAGTTGTGGGAACTCATTTTTATGTATGGAAACCATCACAAAGCAGACTGAATAAGAGATTGATGACAATTAACTCTAAGTACCAGTGATTAACCTTAAGTAACCTAGGCTGCTCCCCCAGGAGCCACAATTTACTCTGCCTAAGAAGTTGCAGCTGCTCAACAAGTATATTGGTCATGGCATAAACATTTTTCTGACCATGTTTAGGGATCGGTTCCTTGGTGCTACTTTTCGTTTTTTGCGGGGTGGGGTGGGTATGAAGTTCATAGGAAGTGTTATCAGCCACTCAGGTCTCTATCACTTTCCACTCCTGAACAAACCATGGGAGGACATTTATTTTTGGGGGAAAGGAAAAACATTTTATTCAAAGCTATCATTCGGGCCCTCTTATTGCCACAAATCACTCTCTCTAGGTGTGTAAAGGCATTTTATAGTAAGAAAGAGAGGTAATGATACAGTGACCACAACAGCAAGCTTTCTTCAACCCTCCGGGCCATTTTCTGCACCTTCCCTTCTCTGTGGACAGGAAACTGGACTTTCCCACCATGGAGCCAGCTTCTGCATATTTGATTCTCTCTTATGGGCTGAAGATGGGAGGGTGCAGTCACAGTTATATCCTGGCATAAGAAAGTGTGGAGAAGTAGCTGGTCTCTAAAGGCAAAAATTTTAACTTTTAAAGTTCCATTTTGTTCCGCCAGTTACTGAAGTGAGACGGGAGACTAGGGCATGGGAAATCTGGCTGAAGAAGTAGTAGGCATAGACTATTAATTACAAAATCCCAGAACATATGTGCAAGACATTTCTCAAAGCGCTGCATGTGCACATACGTGAGAACTTGTTCCAGTTTTCAAGGTCCTAGACCTGAGGTCAGCCTGAGAAGTGGGGGATTCCAAAAGAACAGTAGATATTGAACTTTCTGCTGCTGTGTTATTTCATAGTAGTTCACATCTATGCTGTACGGTGTACTTTGTTTCCTACTTTTACCCAAATTTTAGCCCAAATTTGCCCTGCAGAACCTGTTTCTTATCCTACATTTAAAAAATGTAAAACCTTGCTACCATTTGTACTTATCTCCTTTGTTAAGGACAGAATGACAACAGGATTCTTTGTTTACAACCTAGAAACCACCTCTAGAAGGATATTTCAGCATCCCATAATCTGATGACAGAAGGACACAGGACAATTGACTATTCTGTATCCCTAGTGAGTGTGGGGTCCTGTACACATATAATTATTTAGCATATCAGGTGACTAACTCTCCAGTTGCTTCAGTAATAAACCCCAGAGGAACAAATGCAGATATAAAATTTTGCACGGGTAGGATTAAAATCTTCTACAATAAAATAATCCATTGAACTCCATGAGAACCCTTAGCAAAAACACCAGTTCTTGTAGTATCTTCCCCATACATTCTGTGGCTTAAAAATAATAAGGTGAAAATCAAAAGATTTACTAACAACTATTGAGTGCCTTGAACGTGTAACTTACTTTGCTAAATATTTGACATATACAGTTAGTGAATCTTTCCATCACATATAGAAAGGAAATTCTAATTCACTCAAAGCCTTCACTCAGTTCACAGCCTTGGACACTGAAGCAGTGACAGCAGCTAACTTCTCCACCAGAGCTGAACAGAATCCTGAAAGACACAGATCTCGAACACCATAATCTCCAATGTTGAAATCCTGAAAACTGTAAGTGTCATGGAAAAGAACTTAAACGTAAAAGATGTGGTATACCAAATGCTGAGAAGAGATTAATATGTTTTCAACTGTGCCTGAGATAGTTGCCTGTGTTATGTACAGGGAAGACTTAGAGATGTGGTATGGCATGATTTCCGGAGATTAGTGTGTAAGTCTCAGCTAATTTCAAAGGTAATATGCACTATGTAGAAAACTGTTTATGAACTTACTTTCTGAGGCAACCGTGCCATAAATCGGGGTGGTAGAGAATACAGCCATTTACTGTAAGACTCCAAAATATAGTTATGATAGTGAAAGTCAACCCACTGTGGTGAACTACATATGCATGGCTGCTTATAATCTGTGTTACACACTTCTTTGCATTCAAATTTATTGATTTCTTTTCTGCTGTTTTACTATTTTAAGGAGTTAAGAGCTTGGTGAGAGCTGCCCTGTCTGGCTAGACTACGACACTTTAGGATGTTTAATGGCTTCAGACTGCATGGAAAGGACCGTGGGTAACTCTCAAGCCAAAAAAAAAAAAAAAAAAAAAAAACAGCCACGGAAAAGTGTTGCAGCAGTGAGCACTAGCAGCTTCTCCAGGACAAAGAATCTAGAGTCTGGAAAACAGTAGCTTGGAGAGGAACCAAAGTGAGGTGAGAGGAAGTTACTTGGGAACAGGAGGGGACTGACAAATGAGACAAAAAAAAAAAAAAAGGTTTTAAGTGATACCAAACAAATTACATTGCTAAGGAGAGAGGAAGATCCGTGCAGACCACGATGCAAAGTAGAGGCTGGCTGCTCACCAGCAGGAAGACAGGGTGAAGTGGAACTGTTGGCTCATGGAGAATCAGAGAATCACAAGAATCACAGAACCACACTGGGGCCAAGAGAATCACCCCGTTAGAAACAGCGGGAAAACACAGGACACTGCCTCCAGTGTGGTGTTCCACCGTCAGTGGCTGCAGGAGCTGGTGGATCGCCATTCTAGGAAAGTGCTGAGTGTTTGAACCTGGATCCCAGAGGGCCCCATGCCTGCAAGACATGGTCCAAATTCCCAGAGTGAATGAGGCAAGGACAGCCACAGGAGGCAGCCAGTGGTTGGAGAGAAAGCTAAAGGGGGTCCTGCTAAGGGGCTAGAGCTTGTGAACAGGGACCTGGCTCCTGTGATCAGAGGCCAGGCTCAGCCTGGTCACTCAGGATTAGAACCTTGCATTGGTGCGCTCTTCTCACTGTAACCTGGTGCCTGCACACAGCACTGTCCTGGGAAAGAAGGGCTGCCTTAGATGTCCAGCATAAAGAGAAATACATTGTGGCTTGAGCTTTGCTCTGTAATTCTAGGCTGAGGAGAGGAACCACAGGTTAAAACAATAAATGGAATTTTTTCTACTTTTATTTTATTGTATTTTTAATTTTAATTTTAATTTTCAAATAAAAAAAATTCTGTCTGCTGACTTGGTCCCTTTGGCCCCCCATTTCTATCAAAGTGCTTTCCTCTTTTTCCTCAAGGTGTGTGTGTGTGTGTGTGTGTGTGTGTGTGTGTGTGTGCATGTGTGTTTCACTATTTGTTGTCTTTTTCTTCCAACATAATTTATAAAGGGTAAGGGAATTCTCCCTGTCTTTTTATATCCCTCCTACCTTTTATTCATATCTTTTTATTGGTCTGCTTTCTCTTGTTTCTTATTTTTCCTCAAATTCTCTTCTCTTCTTTTTCCCCTTTTCATTTGTTTCCCTATAACATCACAGAATAGTTTGCCGTCCCCATTTCTTACTACCAACTTCCTACCGTTTTCCCTGTTATTCCTATCTATATTTACATAGCACATCTTTATCATCCTGAGGATACTTTGCTTCCCACTTATTCCCTCTTCTCCATGCCACAAAGCAGAAGATTAAAAAAGAAAACAACTTTCTTTCTTCTCTTGTCCCTCTCTGGCACTACCCAGTCCCTACCTAACCCATCGGGCTTCTGATAATTGATTTTATAAAATTACTGTGGAATGCTGTTTTTCAACACTAGAGGAAACAGCCATCACATTTAGTGCATATTAACTGTGGGTCAACGCTTGGGCTGTTATGGAGCTTGTACAGTAACCATGGATTTCTTCGGTAGGCTAAAGGGAGATCCAAAGCAGTGTCTCATGGTATATTATTTCACAACTATTCCTGCTAGGTGCCACCGTAATCGATTAGCCAATTACTGCTGTAGCTGATTTGATTGCATAGGAGTAATTCTGACTCAGTGAACTATATCATGCACTGATTCCACCATCATTCCCGGGAGAGGGACAGCAAGAGTTCCAAACTCAAGAATTCAGACTGGATCAGTCTCTGCAAAAATGCTTGCAACCTGACTGAAAGAATTCCTGAGTCTGAGTTAGTTCCAGTTTTCCAGTGGAAGGATCAAAAGAGTTATTTAAGTGTGAGCAATCAGACTTTAGCAAAAAAGCTATTTAGGAATCACTTATGCAATACTCATTGGAATATTGGATCTGTCATCACTGGACATCTTATAGATTTAAGTTTTTATATGCTTTTTGATTTATTTAGTAATGTGTGGCAATGTTATCCTTTTACATGTTTTCTTGTTAAATTGTATGTTGTGCATTTGTTTTCTCAGGTGGCTAGAGTCTCTACCTTTTGAGGCTCCCTACCTAGTTTCTTCATCTCAAACCTCTGAAATGATATTATTAACATATCTCTTTATTCTTTCTCCAAACACAGAAATTCCTCTTCCCAAGTTTTAAAGGTTTCCCATATTTAGTTGACGCACAGTCACTCCTGTCTTCTCTAGTGTTAAACCTTGATCCTCCCCATCCTAAGCTGTTGGCTCTCCCATATCGTACCTAGGTGTTTGTCCTCCATATCAGCAGATTCTGAAAACCAGGGAGAGCTTTCCTCAACCACAGTTAACCTCCTTTCTCCCATATCTTGCCCCTGCTTCCACAAATATCCTGTGATAACTCAATACTAGTCCTTCAACTCAACTCAAAGTACCCCGATAGAATCAGACCCCACATCAATCTTTTCTTTGCATCTACCACTGTGCTCCCCTTCACACATCCCCCTTAGTGTCTAATAGTCCTCATCCAACCATTTCCCATTCACCTCACTCCACCGAGCTTCCCTCAAAGGGGCAGAGCCCAAATCACTTCAAATAAATAGCAGAAGGAGTAAACACCAGCACTGGACAAATAAAGCTGAAGATTATTCATAGGGAGGCAGCATCCTACTAAAAAACAAAAACAAAAACAAAAACTCCATACAAGCCACCAAACTCACCATTTTTCTAGACCTCAATCTGCCATACCCCCTCCAAAAAAGGAGAGGAAAAAGAGGATATATAAAAATTTATCTAAACCAAAAGGATATTCATAGCTAAATATTATAGGTGGGAAAATAAAATTTTATGCACCAGGACCCTGAAAACAAGTAGAGGTAGCAATATTTATTAATATCAGACATAGTAAAGCTCAGGCTAAAACTGATCAGAAGAAACAAAGAAGGTCAGCATATACTAGTTAAGGGAAAAATCTCACAAGAAGAGATAATATTTACAAACATATATGCATCAAATACTGGAGCAACTATCTTCTTAAAGCAAAAACTACTGAAATTAAAAAATCAGGGCCAGGGATTTAGCTCAGTGGTTCGGTGGCCTGCCTTGCAAGTGCAAGGACCGGAGTTCAATCCCTGGTACAAAACAAACAAACAAACAAAAAATCACATAAACATTAACACACTCATAGTAGGGGATTTAACACCCTATTTTCGCAAAGAGATAAATCAAATCAACAAAAACCCAACAACAAAATATCAGAGATGAACCACACCCCCTTGACCATATGGACTTACCAGATATATCCACCCCACTATAATAGAGTATACATTCTTTTCAGAAGCAAATGATATTTTTTTATAAAATAGTCCACAAAGGCTGTTTAAGAAAATATAAAATAATTGAAATTACCCCTTGCATACTATCAGACCACTGTGAAATGAAAATAAAAATAAATGAAAGAATATTGAAAAATCAATAATGTACTCTTTTTGTTGTTGTTGTTGTTTGTTTGTTTGTTTGGTACCATGGTCCAAACTCCGGTCATTGTGCTTACAAGGCAGGTGGCCAAACCACTGAGCTAAATCCCCAGCCCAAACAATGTGCTCTTAAACAACCAATAGAGGGGCTAGGGATTTAGCTCAGTGGTTCTGCTGCCTGCTTTGCAAGCACAAGGACTCAAGTTTGATCCCTGGTATCCCCACAAGAAAACTGCTAGGTTAAACAATCAATAGGGTCACATAAGAAATTTTAAAAATTGGGAAAGTTAATGACAATAATGGTGTAATTTACTGAAACCTCTGGGACATTATGAAGGCAATTTTAAGAGAAAAATTCATTGTAAAACAGTAAAAGCTAAAATAAATAAACTTTTAAAAGAAAAATCTTAATATCCTTGAGAAATAACAGCAAACCAGCCCCAAACTAAGACTAAGGAAGGAAATTTTAAAGACTGGAGGAGAAATCAATGAAATTGAGACAAAAAATCAACAATTGAAGAGGTGGTTCTTTGAAAGAATAAATAAAATAAATCCTTACAGTCTCACCAAAAGGAGAGAAAAGGGAATTGTGTACTCCCAAATTAATTTTTGGAAGCCAGTATCAGCCAGATTCCCAAACTGGACAAAGATTCAACTAAACACGAGAACTATAGGCCAGTCATTCTAATGAACACAGATGTAAAGATCCTCAAGAAGATATGAGCGAATAGAATGCAGCACATTATCAAGAAGATCACTTATCATGGTCAGGTAGGTTTCATCCCAGAGATACAAGGATGGTAAGTAAGGCTGAGTAAGTCGATAAATATAATGTATCACATTAGTAAAAGCAAGATAAAAAATCATATGATCATACCATCTGATGCAGAAAAGGCTTTTGATAAAGTCTAATACTGTCTCATGATAAAAACCCTAAATAAAGTGGGTATAGAATGACTATATCTGAAGATGATAAAAGCTATTTATAACAAAACCAATATACAGCATCCTACTAAATGGAGAAAAAAACTAAAGCTATTACCTCTAAAATCAGGAATGACAAGGATGTCCTCTCTCACTTCTTCTATTCAACATAGTACTAGAAACATTGGCTGAGGGAATCAGGCAAGAGAAAGAAATAAAGGTATATATACAGGAAAGGAAGAACTCAAAGTATCATTTGCAGATGACATGACAAGTTTACCCGAATAATTTGCTCAAAAACCTCTTAGAATTATTAGCCATATTCAGCAACATAGCAAGATACAAGAACAGCACACAAAAATCATTAGCATTTGTATAGTGAACTGGGTAAGAAGGAGATTATGAAAATGATACCATTCACAGCAGCTTCAAGAAAAATGAAATACCTAAGAATTTAAGTGAAAGATCTCTACAAAGAAAACTACAGTACTCTGAAAAAGGAGATCAAAGAGGACATCAGAAAATGCAAAGATGTGCATTGCTCCTGGATAGGCAGACCCAATACCATCAAAAGGGCTCTACTTCCAAAACGTATACAGATTCAGTGAAGTTCCGAGCAAAGTACCAACAGCATATTTTATAGATATACAGAAAACAATCCTGAAATTCACATGGAACCAGCAGAGACCCAGCATAGCAAAAATAATTTTAGGCAACAAGTGGGAGGCATAATAAGCTACATTACAAAGGAGTAGTGATAAAAATAGCAGGACACTGGAACAAAAATAGACACAGGAATCAATGGAACAGAACTGAGAATACAGAAACTTCCACAGGCACATTCAACTATTTCATTCATGATGAAGGGGACAAAAGCATATGTTGGAGGACAGATATAACCTATTCAACAATCAGTGATGGGAAAACTGCTTATTTCCAGAAGATTGAAACTGGTCTCTTTACCTCTCACCTTAAACTAAATCAAAATCAAAATGTATTAATGAACTAAACATTAAAACAGAAACATTAAATCTACTGAAATGTAAAATAGGTAAAACACTTAAAGGTAGATGTAGGAAAAGATTTTCTGAACAGAACCTGACTCAATCAAGAAATAACAGCAATAATCAGCAAATGGAATTATATCAGACTACAAAGCTTCTGTAAGCAAAAGAATCAATCAGTAGCATGAAGAGACAACCCACATAATGAGAAAAAATTTTGCCATCTACTGCTCAAGAGAGGACTAATACCTAGAATATACAGAGAATGAAAATAAAAAAATATTAAACCACCTAAAATTAAACATCTAGCCAGGCGTGGTGGCACATGCCTGTCATCCCAGCACTCGGGAGGCTGAAACAGGAGGATCGCTGTGACTTTGAGACTAGCCTGGGCTACACAGTGAGTTCCAAGTCAGTCTCAACTGCATAGTGAGACCCTTGTCTCGAAAAACAAAAAAACAAACAAACAAACAATAAATAAAAATAAACATCTAGTCAAGAAAGGAGCAAGAGAAATATACAGTTCACAGAGAAAGAAATTCAAATATATAAAAAAATATTCAACATCTCTGGCCACTAGAGAAATGTCAATTAAAACAGCAATAAGATTCAGGCCAGGGATTTTTAGCCCACTGGTGCTGCCACCTGCCTTGTAAGCCCAAAGACCTGATTTAGATCCCTGGTACAAACAAACAAACAAACAAACAAACACACTAAAATTCTGCTTGCTCTGGAAAGGAAAGAATGACAGTCATTAAGACATCAAATAATAATAAATGTTGGCGTGGCTGTGATGGAAAAGAAACCCTTGTTCACTGTTTGGGGGAGTGTAAACTCTACAATCATTATGGAAATCATTATGGAGAGTTCTCAAAGAGCTGAAATTAGAAATTCCATATCACATACATTTGTAGGAAAATCTATGCCCCTGGAAAACATAAGGATTAGTGAAATAAACTAGACGTACAAGCTTAAATACCATAGGGTACCCCCTCATTTGAGTGAGGCAAAGTACAAATGAAGAGAATGATAAAGGATGGGGATGAGAGGATGGATCTCTTGTAACAGGGAAATGCACCACGGCACAAGGAAATGAGATGAGCAAGGGAAGAAGTAAAAATAGGTGGGATAAAGATACGTCGTGGCAAGAATTTAATAGCTTCAATAACATCGTATCAATAATGTCACCAAGAATGATAAATGCGGGAGGAGAACTATAGGAGGAAGGAGAAAGGGAAAGGAGATTAAGAACAAAAAAGAAATAAGCTGTAGTATATACCTGTGATCATTCGCCAAGGCAATTGTACACTGCATGAACTGCAAATATGTAAGAGTAAAATAAAAATACACATTTATCCAAAAAGTGGTAGTGCTGTGCTTTTATAATTATCTATGCCACACGGCTCCTCTTCACTTCATTTTCAACCCTATAATTATAAACTATATGGACACTTAGGGTTCTAATTTGTATCATGCAAATTTTGTAAATCTAACTCTATACAAGTGATTTATCACAACGTTGATTTTGTGCACGAGAATTGGATGTGTACACAATGGTGGTGAAATGTCCAAAGTAAGTGAAGAAATACATTGTCTTGTATACTTACCTCTGTGCAAGGAAAAATTTATCTAGGCCTCTCCTTTTTGGGAAGTAGCATATGCATGCATAAGCCATAATTTTTTTTCTTTGTTTATTGGTACATTTTAGATATACAGTGCATTTACATTCATCATTGGGATCTTGTACCTTTACAGGATGAATCTTGGTTCTCATTTTTTCACCATTCCCTTGCCCTACCTTCACCCCTCCACCCTTCCCTATTTACAAAGACTTTGTTTCCATTTTTTCCTTTTTTAATATTTTTTTCTTTTTCTTTCTTTCCTTTCCCCTACACCTCCCACTTCTCCTATTCCTTTAGACCTTTTCTTCCTATTTCACATTGTCAATTATACATTTCAATCCTTATTTACAATTTCAGGTTTTCACACCAGAGAGACTATTCAGTATTTACACATGTGTATCCTATTTATTTCACTTAAAAGTATGGACTTGATGTGTATCCATTTAGCTATAAATATCTCTAGTTTCCCATTCTTTATGGCTGAGTAGTATTCCATTTTATTAAAAAAAACACATCTTCTTTATCCAGTTCCAGTTGATGGGCAATTTGGCTGTTTCCAAGCTTTAGCTATTACAAATTGTGCCACTACAAACATGGGTGAGCATATATCACTGTGATATGATTCTCTTAAATCTTTTAGGAAGATATTCAGCAGAGGGATAGCTGGGTCAAATGGGATTTCTAACGCTACCTAATTCTTTGAGGTATCTCCTTATAGATTTCTACAGTGGTCGCACCAGTCTGCACTCCCACCAACAATGGCGAAGGGTATCTTTCTCCCCACAACCCTGCCAGCATTTGTTATTGGTTGATTTTTATGATAGCAGCCATTTTTTCTGGGGTGAGATGGAATCTCAGTGTTGTTTTCATCTGCATCTCTTGAAAGACCAGTGATGTGGAACATTTTTTTCACAGGTTTATTTGCTGCTTTCATTTCTTTGAGAAATGTCTGGTCATTTCAGATGCCCGTTGTTTTAATTGAGTCTTTATATTTCATAGGTCTAATTTTTAAAAGTTCTTTATATATTCTAGATAATAGTCCTTTGTCTGATGAACAGCTAATAAAAATTTTTCACTGTGTTGGTGGTTTCTCTTGAAGTGCTGATGCTTCTTAAAACAATGAGATCCCAGATGTTGATTCTTTGTGCTAGCTCCAATACTGCTGAGGTTTTGTTCATATTTTCCTATGCTGATGTTTTCAAGAGTTCTACCTAACTTATCTTCCAGCTAGTTTAGTGCTTCTGTCTTAATATTTAGATCTTTAATACACTTGGATTTTAGTTTAGTGCATGATGAAAGATAGGAGCCCAGTCTTTATCTTTGGAAAGTTGAAATCCAGTTTTTCCAACACCACTTATTAAAGAGGCTATCTTTTCTCCAGTGAGGATGGTTGTCTCTTTTGCCAAAGATGAGGTAGCTGAGTATGTCTGGAGTTATTTCTGTATCTTCTAATCTATTCCACTTATCCTTAGGTCTATTTGTTTGCCAGTACCATGCTGTTTTAATCACAGTGGCTTTGTAGTAAAATTTCAAGTCAGGTATTGTGATACCCTCTGTCATGTCCCTGTTTTCTAGAATTGCTTTTGCTTTTCTAGGTCTCTTCTGTAAACCATAACTTTAAAAATCAATTGTTGTTAAAAGACTTAGATTACCTATCAGTATTTCACATGACAGAGATTATAAGAGTATGTACACAAATTAACAATAGTAGATATACGCATTCATATTTTTTGGTTTTGACCTATTTCTTTGTTAGTATGCTTTATCTACTAATAAATGTTTTATTCGTGGGACTGATGTTACCATATCTGAGCGTTTTTGCATGTGAAAAGTATGTGCAAAGTGAATCTGTATTCTTCTCTCATTTTTTGTTTTCAAATAAATTATAATTAAAAATATAAATACAAAGTCAAAAAAATTTAAGTAAGTTTTCCTAGAATTATGTTTTCAGAATTTTGATGTTTCTGGATTTTAGACATTAGGAATTTTGATCTTCGGCAGTTGTTACATCCAATATTTATGGTGTTCAGGAGTATGACTCTCAGGATCAGCAAAAGCCCTTATTAAGCAATCATTTGGGGGACCTGAGATGCAAATCTAGACACTTTGCCTTCCTCGTGTCTGTGCTTTTAACATTGGTGATATCTGGTTCTTGAACTCTTTTCCTATTTGCATAATCTGACATTGTGGACTTTTTAAAAAAGTGATCTATCTGGACAACTAATTCTTTAGTCTTTGTTTCTTTTTAGAATCTTCTCTTTAGAAATGCCTCTCTGTGGTGCTTTAAATATCTTTAAGTTTTCCTTTCAGAAGGTGATTCTGCAGGTAGCCAACACAAAAGTTTCCCCTGCCCTTCTCCTCTTGATGTTGGTATTGCTCATCTGTTATGCACCTAATGCAGCCTCCTTTAGTCACTGCCTTGTCCACACATATGTTTTTCACAGTTCAGTATTTCTCTGCCTTCTGTACACATTGCTTCTTTTCCTAGAAAGGGGTTAAAGAGTGCTCTTCATTATTTAATAATGGATAACAGTTTGGCTAGAAACAGTAACCTGATTCCAAATAGTTGATTACTTCCTGCTTTCCACCTTTCAGTCCTAATAAGAAGTGGCCTGTGAAGTTTCTGCCTCGTACCAAACATACACACACAGGTAGACAAATCTACGTCAAGAGATCTGGTCCTGAGGAGAAAATGGATGGGCTTATTATTTCATGGAGACTTCTCTTTTCAGAAAGAAAGTACTTTTATCATGATTGGAATAGGCAAGTGTACTTGGTTGGGCTCATAAGAAGATTTATGTTTGGTTGGGTTTTCCAATAGCCTTGAGAGATTGTGGGAATACTGGGAATACTGGCTTTCAAAACAGATCCATTTGAATCATAGGAATGGAATATTCAAATCCACAGATTTAGTAATAGTGTTTTTAGGGAGAATGTGAATTTGTTAATGGTATTGATGGAAAAAAGTGAAAAATAGGAATTAAAGTATGAGTATTATTGAAGCTACTTTATAAATCATCTACAGTTTCATATTTCAACAGTGTTTTGGGTAAATGTGTTCTGCATTTTTTCATAACCCCCCTTTTTTTTTTTTTTCTTTTGATGCTAGGATCGAACCCAGGTCCTTGTGCTTGCAAGGCAGGTGGTGGAACCACTGAGCTAAATCCCAGGCCCAATAACCATCACTTTTTAATTTGCAATTATACACGAAAAGTACTCTGTCACTTGAAATTCAGAGGAATATTTAGAGGTAGGGATGCAATGTTGTTAAGGATGCTAGCTAGTACTGTGTGACCTGAGTCAAATGAATAACTGAGCATAATCACTTAGCATAATGCGAAAGTGTGACTGTTGGTTGTATACTTTTTTGTTTTTTTGGTACCGGGGATCATGTCCTATACTTTTGATTGAACTATTAGTATGTGTCAATTTTAACTAACTGAATTGAACCTCAGTTTATGAACTTAATTGATTTTACAATTTTGGGGAAGAAGCTACATTTGTGCCTGTGTTGGGAAGATGGCCATGGTCACCTTTGTCACCTAATGCAGAGTTTGTGAACAAAGCAAAGTTTTGTTGAATATTTTCTGTTTGAAAATAGGAGCATTCATGAACCGAGGTATTACTGGATATCATATAAATACAATGGTACAGGAACATTTAGAAACTTACTTTAAATCTTGTCACAGTGAAAACACTTTTTAAGACTTGTGAGGTGTTGTGTACCAAAAGCACACATAGAGACCTTTTTCCATCTAGAAAGGCTTAGCATCAAATTTAACATCTTATTCCTAGGGAAGTTTGTTTTAGTAAATTGAACAACTGCATCTTTGTTCTGTTGTGGTTTCCACTGTTGTAAACAAACTGGACTTCTGGGACACACACTACCATCTAAATATTAATTCACATTAATTGTAATTTTATATCCAATTTTTTTTTTTTTTTGTACCAGGGATTGAACTTGGACCTTGCACTTGTGAGGCAGGCGGTGGAACCACTGAGCTAAATTCCAGGCCCTCATTAAATTTAATTTTAAGGTATTGCTATGCAAATGATAATAAATATAAGAACTACTTACGCAGTAACCAACCACCAATCATCAGTCTATCTTCAAACAGATGGTGCAGCAACACATTAGACACAATGTAGAGATCACAGCAAGATCTGAGAAATTAAGGCAGAGGATTACAGTATAGTTATTGTGCTTGTGTTCTGCTTGTGCATTCATGGAGTGCTGAAGTCTGCTGCAAAGGGATATTTATTTTTTGAAGGAGTCTTAATGTCTATAGGTGTGTAATCAACAACCCCTTCACGTGAATAACACTCACTGTTGCTAATTAAAGCACTGTAAATTACAAATGTGTGTGTCCATAGGATAGACATGTAGCACTGTCACTGCTCAGCCCTTATTTACGTCGTTTGATTTAGGCTGTTCCTTTCCTCAAGTAAGTTTCCCATTAGCCTAACAGAGGGATATCAATCATCATACATACAGTCACTTTTAACATACAAATATCAAATATTGAGAATAAAGAAAAAAAAATCATGAGGCTCCGTGTTTCTCTTGACTGCTAGCATTCTGGGACTGCCATAACAACTCACTACAAATCAGGTGACATGAAACAGTAGAAATTTCCTGACACAGTTTCAGATATCAGAAGTCTGAAAGTGGGGTGCCCTCAGGCCAATGCTCCCACTAGAAGAGAAACTGTTCTTTGTGTGTTCAGCTGCTGATGGCTACAGGTTTTTCTTGGCTTGTGGACACATCGCTGAAGTTACTGCCTCTGTAGTCACATTGCTTTGTTTTCTTCTCTTTCTGAAACCCGTTTAAGACAAGGACTGTCATTCCATTCAGTGATTACCTGCATTTATAGTTCATCTAGAGTAAGATTGATAGGCTCTCTTGATAAAATTATGCATTTTATCAAATTAAGTAATATCCAAGGACTAAGACATATCTTTTTTGAGACAACCATGTAGCCCATTTGTTAATTCAGTTATCCCGATAAGGGCATACATTTTTCCAGGCTATAAATTTCAATCCTCATCATGCTAAAATAATTTCCACATAACCATTTTTATATCCATCATTTATCTTACATTCAGTGTGCTTATTAAACTTATACAAGAGCTTTTACTTTTTATCTTTACATCTTTTCCCTTTCTTCTCTGGTTCCAGAAGGTCCCTTTCTACCACTGAATTGGCAAATGGGAATCATCAGAGAAAGATAACCACATGTGTTCTGAACGGTCAGGCAGGATTGAACTTAAAGGGAATTAAGGCAGCAGCACAGTCACAGACAAATATAGGCGCTGGCGCTTCAAACTTCGAATTTAAAAGAGAGCGATAGAGATACAGAGGAATTCAGATAAAGAATACCCTGGGGAAAAGCAAATGTTTAAATGTGCAGGTTTACTCTGGAGAGTGAATGGCACTGCACCACTTGAAGCTTCTCACCCAGATTGCTTCCTTCTCAGCTTTGAACATTCTGGCTGGGTAGTGTTTGCATCTCACACTGTGCTCCGTTCCTCATTGGTATTTGCTGGGGCTGTGATATCAGTAATTGCTATTGCTTTCCCATTGCTAACTGGAGGAAAGACATTTTCTTTCATTTGTGACTACATCACACAACTGTGGTGGATATGTCAACTTGTCCAACAGGTGTATCTTTCCTTTGTAGCCATGATACACAGGGAGCCAAGAGCATATTTTGTGTTTGAAGGCCTCCCAAAGGCAATCAGAATTACAATTCTTTAATCCACATTATGAGTGCATATCAGATGTGTGGAAGGGGAAACATCTGGAAGTGGACTATCAAAGCGTTCTAAACAAAGTGCCCATTGTGACACATGAGAGAAAAGGAATTCACAGAGTCACATGTAAGGGTTACAGTCTTGCTCACGTAACTGTGAGCATGTGAAAATTAAACAGGACAAAATTTCTGCATCTTGAAACAATCTCTTGGACTTGCCTTCTTAGCATTTTTTGTCTTTCTTGCTTTTGCATTTGCTGAGAAAATTCTGGAATAAGTTGTCTATCCATGCCGTTGAGATTTCCTATTTACTTGCTTGTTCCTCACTTGTTATCTAACTCCGAGCAATCTGGTTCTCATCCCAAACTCCACTGAAACTGCATTATCAACTAAACATTTATTCACTCAACAAATGCCTTGTGCCAGAAACTATGCCAACTGGTGAACAAAACAATCCCTCTACTCATAGTGTTTAGGTCATTCATTTTAATATTTTTATTTTACATATCAAAGACTATAAAGAGCTTCGGTTTATGTAGGTTACATCTAATAATATTTACTAAACTAAAAGATAAAAATAAAACTAAAATGTGAATGTAATAATAATACTACTAATATTAAAATAAGTATAAATCACATTTTGTGAGAAATAGAGCTATTTTACAAAACAGTTCAGTAGAAGAGTAGTAATGAGAATTTGTATAATTTCTTATGCAGAAAAGGGATGCTGAATTCTTATAACTGCTTCTTTGTTTACTGAGATCTCACATGCCAAGACGATACTGAAAAGTAAATAAAGTACTATGTACAAAACAACAAAAAATATATAATGCTTACTTTTAAGTATAGTGCACTATACACTCATGAGAAAGTGATAGTAAAATTTACATCACATTTTATGACAATAGTGAATATTTTCTACCTCAGAAAACCTACTAAAAGGACTTTGGGGGAACCCCCAAGTGTACAATCCATGAGGACTGTTATTTTGGGGGAAAAGTCAGTAATTAAATAAATAACCACACAAATGATTGTCTAAAGGAAAATTATGGTACATGACCACGGAGTAATGTTGGGCTCTCTAGTTTTAATGCCTATGTAACATTTTGAAAATGTGGAAAAGGGAGAACGAAATTAGATGGGGTCACAGAGAATCCATCTGCAAAGATGGCATCGAACTTGAAGGATTATTAGGGTTTGCCATAGAAGCTACTTGGCAAAGAGACTACAAAAAGAGAGACTACAATGTACAGAGCTATTCCAGGGGAAAGCTTTCAGCAGGCTTAAGGGAAAATGTGGTTGGATCATCATGACTTCTCAAAATGAGGCTGGGAAGTGAATGAGGCTAAACCATCATATGGTTTTGAGGATTTTATTCTACACACAATGGGCAAAGGCTGAAGGGTTTTATTCTAGGGTACTGACTTGGTAGATAAAAAGACCTGACGGCTGAGAAAAGAATGAACAGGAAGCTTATGAGTGCAGAAAGAACTACCACTTAAGAAACAGTTTCATGAAAAATATGATCATTGCATAGAATAAAGCATCAGTACCAGAAAAAGATAAGAGTTTTAAAAGCTTATCTTTAATGTAGAATTCATATAAATGATGAATTGGGTGTGTTGACACTGATCTCCGGATGGTATTAATAACTAAGTAGAGGGACTTATCTGAAATATAAATAAATTAGGTAGTAACAAATTGCAGAGAAAATTAAGAGTTTTGTGTTGGGTCATTAGGTTTGAAATACATGTAAGATACATTTGCACAGCAATGTCAAATAGAAAGATAGAGCCTAGAGTTCAAAGAACAATCTTGACTAGAGAAATTTAATAATTGTGCCTAGAAAATTTTAAAAAGTCAGTGGAAAGAATGGTGGCCCACATAATGTGTTTGTGTGCTGTGTGTGTATAAGTCAAACCAAGACATTGTTAAATGTAGTAAGTTCCCTCCTACTACCCTGACAAATATATCGTCATAACTACAAAACATAAACATGTGCAAAGCCATTATTTTTAAATTATTAAATGTTATCAAAGATAGAAAAATATTAGTAAAGATGGAAAGTCAGCAAAATATCCCAAGTCAATACATTTCATTACTATTTTGCATATCTGGGTATTCTGTATGAAGCTCAATAACTTTTTAATTAAAATGATAACAAAGATATATGTACTTAATAAAATAATACACACATAGTCTGATAAATTTATTTTTGTCAGAAATAATGATCATATCATTACAATAAGACCTACTATAATTTGTTTTTCATTTTTAGCATAGTCAAAATTGACTAGCTCTCTTACATTATTACAAGTTTTAGTTTTTCCTTAAATTGTAAGAGATTTCTGTTGGCTAATGTACCAAATGGATTTCAGAATTGAACCTTAAATTTTATATATCATTTTAAAATTATTAGTACAGAAAATACTATGAAACACATTGTTGTCGTGAATAGTAAGATTTTTACCACTTCTTATTATAGTATAGTTTCATGAGTCATATCTTAATTTCGTCCTTTCTTTCTAATATTTCAATATTATAGCAAAAATTAGTGGTTTATTGGGTTCATGTAATGGCTCATTGAGTTCAAATATCTCCTCAATCAAAATTATACTATAACATTAAGAGCTAGAAGAAAGTCCTATAGAAATAGTTATTGACTTATATTGGATCTTTCTCTTCACAGTCATGTAAATGTTCATATTTTCTGGTCTGGTTTCCGAACTTTTATTACCACGTTTATTGTCTATTTTATATATTGTTTTTCTCAATTTAGAAAAAGTTAACAGTTTTAATTCTTTTAAAAATAAAACAATAATTATTACATGTCTTTGTGTTGAGCCTTTGTACTATGAATAGTAACAGATCAAATCTCAAAATCTAGTTTCTTAACATAAATCAAAGTGAATTCCATTTCTTCCCAGGGGTTTTATTTATTCTCTATAGGTGACTCTTCAATTATTTAGTAGCTCAGTGTGTCTAGTAAGAAGTACAAACTATACACCACATATGGCACAAGGAATTTCATTAAAATGCAGCTATTTAAAATGTATTTTAGCCAGATTTAGCTCAGTGGTTCCACCGCCTGCCTTGCAAACTCAAGGTCCAGAGTTTGGTCCCTGGTACAAATAAAAAAATGTATTTTAACCCGTCCCCTGCAAACATGAGTCTACACTTATATAGTCAAACAACAAATAATCAAAAATATTCAGAAAAATAAGTCTGTATTATTTCCTAAAATACAGTATAAAAACTACTTAACTAGCAGTTATATTGTATTCAGTATTATAAGTAATCTAGAAGTGATTTCAAGAATACAACAGGATGTGTGTAGAGTCTGTGCAGATGTTATGCTATTTCATATAAGGATTTGCACATTTTGATATGTGCAGAGAATCCAGGAACTTGAGGTATGAATGTGTAATATTTGACACTCATATCATTCAGTGATCACATAGTTGCCAATTCATTTTATCTTTAACACTTCTATGCTCAAAATATTGCAGTGATTTGCTATTGGATAAAGACTAATGCCTGAAATCTCTCTTCTCTTTCACAGGCTTTCACAATTTTATCATGTCCTGTTTCCTACAGGATGGCAATATTGGCGCCTCAATGGGTTGCTTGACAAAAACAGTTCTCTATAATGCTACAGTAACACAATTTCATAACCCTAGAGTAAGAATCCAGGTTCACAATCAATGGAGAGACAATACCTGAAGTTTAGTTCTTTTGTATAACTTTCGTCTTACTGTAGTTGAAAGTTCCCTGTTCTGAGGAATTTACACTAATTTGCTCCAACTGCGATCTTTAGCCTGGAAGAGATATTGAAACACTGTAGTGTTGTTGAAAAACTATAAAGCATTAGTAGTTCATAATTCCAAAAAAGGGAATATTTTTGCTAATTCTTGTAATTACCATAAAGGGGATCTAATGGATATTTGGGGAGTATTTAATGACATTGAAATATTGCCAGAAGCTATACTTCCAGTACGAACAAGCAAGTAATACTAATAATCATTCTGCTTTTCTATTTATTAAAATTGTGTGCCTAATACATCTGCCTAATTTTTATAAAGGTAATCACGTATCTCTTCATATATTACAAAACACTCTTCCAGATTTTAAACAGGAGAAGGCCCACATTGCTTTTTAATGAGGAAGTTAGTTAGAACTTCTTTGGAAACTGCTGGCTCAGTGATCTCTTCTTAATACCATGTTTACCCTTGCACTTGGATACCATGGTGGTTTTAAGTAATATCCTCAACTTCTCTGAAACTCCTCTCATACAAAAGACGAAAATGAGAAAACATATTTAAGCAACTGAATGATGTAGCCAAGATTTCTAGGTAGAATATGAAAAATGTTGCCAATTTTGTCTAGTTGCTTAATAACAAAATCAGAAAGAGGAATGCTTCAAAAAAAAACCTGTTGAATATAAAAGGGTCTGGTCTGGGCTTGATGGCAA
>NW_022900926.1:57588328-57619808 GCF_012274545.1 Fukomys damarensis | reverse complement strand
TTTTTTTTTTTTTTTTTTTTTTTTTCAATTCCAGACACTCCAGATAGTAAGAGATGCTATAATTAAGTAACAGCTTCCAGGCAAAGATCAAATCTGGGACACTCTCAGAAAAACATGGTCTGAAGATAAAACCTAGGATATAAGTGTAAAAACCTTTTGTTAGGACCTCAGAAAGATTTAAGGAGGTGCCTTCAAGACCCTTTCACACAGACAAAAGATGTTCTAAGAATTTCAGGAGAATTGTCCCTACAGCAGCATTGCAGGGAATCTCAGGTAAAACGAAACTTCTCTTGCGATTTTTGTAAGAGGGTGGCTTTTACTTTTAAAAAATTATCATCTTGAACTAAAAAGGACAGAAACATTAAAAAGTGAAAAAGAGTTCTTTAGAATCCCAAACTATTATGGGCTGTAAAAAGACTAAGGTACAAACACAGGCCATGCTTTACATAAAAGGAAGCATGACGCAAAGCGTGGGGCCTAGGGGCGCAGAGGGGAGCATCCAGAGCTCGCGAAAATTATTCCCAGAAATCAGTACTGGCAGCACAAGCTTGCCTGGAAGTCAGCATTGCTAGGGAGGAACAGCTATCGCATGCCGTGGTTCTTTTACCTTCGCCGTGGTTCTTTTACATTCTTGGTCCTGTGCTGTGCCATAATCTCTCTGGCATGCTTACTTAAGCACAGAAGTTATATGATAAATGTTTGTCGGCAATGACAGAATCCTTTCTTAAAGCACTAAATTTAAAACAATTTTTTGCTGTTATGTCCCTTCTCCACACACTTTATTAAGTAAGGAAATTAAAAATCAGAATCCTCTCCTTATTTTCCTAGCTTGAGCGTTCATTAGTTGAATGACTGGGGGCAATTAGTTTGGCCTCTTCATTCCTGTGTTTTCCCATTTGTAAAACAGAAATAATAATACATAGCTTATAGGGATATTATGAAGCACAATTAATGTTTGTAAAGTACTTTCTAACAACTTCAATGTCATAGAAATGTAAAATAACCTTAATTTAAAATTTTAAAATATGTCTGCATTTAATAAACATGGAAAGAACTGTTTATAGGAATTTACATGTGTGAATCTGGTTTGCATTAGTAACAATTTGTTTTAACTTGAAAATAGACTTTGTGCATTTTTGACATTTCTCATTTGCATTTGACATTTTGCATTTGCATTTTGATATCTTCTCCTAACAGTGACCAATTATGTGATCCATATGGGTCAATGGTCCTCAGCCCTGGCTGCATATTAGACTGTACTTTAGAAATATACAGATGATTTTAAGATAAACTGATGGCTAGACTTCAACCAGACAGATTAAATAAACTCTCTGAAGGTAAAGAGCCTAGACATGGCTATATATATATTATTTAAATTCTCAGGTGATTGTTGTGTGAAGCCAAGATTGAGAATGACTAACGTCTGTCTGAATGTGCATGTACATCATCATAAGACCTTAATTTCTTGCCTTTAACAAGACCAGATTGATGAAAATATTCATGTATACTGTATTTAAATATAGTTTGATTGACATTTTGAACTCCATGATAAATTGTTAGCTGAAAGATCTCAAAATTCCCTTGGGCTGTAATAGTTAATGAATCTATGACGACCTTTTAAAATTTGTCAGCCAAAAAAGCACAGGGCATTAAAAGAGCTATTGCTTGTAGAAGGAATAAGAGTGCTTACTCCTGCTTCCATATACTGATAGTTGTCTATTTGTTCACAGACATATGCTAAAGCAGGTTATATATGTAAAATCATAAGGTATATAATGCATCTAACAGTTACAGCGGAATCACTGGCAAACCATCTTATAAATTACCATTTCCATTTTAAAATTCAACCTGATTTTCAGTTGTTACTAAGCTGATTGCTACATCTCTGTTTTCCACTACCAATATATGATGAAGGATTGCATTTGATTTTAAAATTAGGCTTATAAAACATAATTAGGTAAAACTTATTATGAAGAATTATATTTATGTATGAGAGATCTATCATTTTATTTTTGGATCTGACATCTCATTTTCAAGTAAAAATTTAAAAGTTGGCTTTAGGCTTTTTGTTTGCAGGAACAAGAGTAGAATGGTTTGTGCGTGTGTGTGTGTGTGTGTGTGTGTGTGTGTGTGTGTGTGTGAACAAAACTGATCTTTGAAAGTTTATAACTTCAGGGGCTGAGGTATAACTCAGTGGTAAGTCTGTGACTTCACTCAACTGCTTTACTTTTAAAAATTCTTTTCACAATTGTTTTAATGTTAAAAACAGGTCAAGAATATAACCATGTTCAAGTCAACTACCAGTTTGTGAAACTACATTTCAAAGTGGATAGAAATTTGAATTTTGGTTATGAAAAGTGTTACTTTAATTCATGTTTGGTAGGTATACTCAGTTTGAATGATTCAGCTTTTTAAAATGCCCCTTTGCTTTGGAGATAGTAAACTTAACTTGCACTTTTGATGACACAATATTATCTCTTTTCTTTAATATTTTTTATTAATAGCTGATTCAAAAATTCAGTTTTTTAGCCAGTAATGTACAGTATATTAATAGAATAATTTCTGAATGGTCACAGATCATGCTCACAATTCCTCATTATTCATCATGACATTTAAAGCCAATCCACTTGGCTTGAAGGGGTATAACATTATAATGTGATGTTCCGATTTGTCAGAGCCGATATTTTCCTCCCTTTGTTACATTCTGTTAACAACCTGTCCAGTGTAGCCTAATTTTTGCTTTGATGCCAATTAAGTAAATTGTGCTACAGCTATAATCCAATTGCTGATGAATGATGTGATACCATAGTTTATCATGATACCATAATATAAAATGCAACAAAAAAAGAACAAATGGGATGGATGGTACAGAAAATATTAGCTAAGTTATTTCAATAATTAATATTCATATAATATTTGCATTTTTATTCCCCTACATCATCCATATATTTTTAGCCTTTTCTTCCTGAGCAAAATAAAGTTGATGCTTGGAAATAAAAAGAATATTTCAAAATTCACACCAGAACAATGACAGTACCTGAATAATGTCTATGTAGCAGACAAATGACACTTAAACTTTTTCATTCTAACTTAATTTGCATTTAAGGATGGCTTGAAATGGTGCAGTTTCCTATTAAGAAAAACATAAATCCACTTTATATTTTAGTTCACTAATAAATGGCATTAGATTTAATATAACCTTCAGTACTTTATTTTCTAATTAAGGGGGCAAAAAAGTTCACCAAGTATTAATAATACTCTATGCTTAATAAAATAGCTAATTATATCTCCTGAAATGTGCCTTGTTATTGAAGATCAACAAAGAATATTTAAAATCATAGAGTTGTATTTATTGTTCTGCGTGTGAGCTGACTTTATGTTATTTTACCCCTCAATTCCCAAACAGAAAGCTGTCTTATATTGTGCCGGCCAAAAATCATGGATTTTGTTATTATTTAGCATTCTTGGAATTTTAAGATGCTGTTTTTTTTCTTTAACACATAGAATTTACTATCAATAGTTAGCAATAGGTGAAGGTTTTAAGGCCTCTCTTATTTATATTCTAGACTGCTAAATTTAAATCAGTTTGGTTATAATTGTTATAATTTTGTGTAATCTTTCTACATGTAGGTAGTTCTTGATTTTCATGTTTGGAAGCCATATGTGTACCTGAGTATCATAATTTTTTGCAGAACAGACTCAGTAATAGATTTATGCACTTAAGCAGGTATTATTGTTTTTCAGTTGATCTCAAACATAGTGTCACATGTATTTGTGAGTGTCTAAAGGTTTTGATCTTGCTGAGTTTTGAAAGACCCAAAAACATTTCTAGATTTTTCAGCATTTTCTTCTTTCTGTTTCTGTCCTGTCATTCTTGCTGATTTTCATATTGTTAAGACAAGAAGGCTGTTCAGTGTGAGAATGTAAATCCCTTGCCAAAAGCCACTTTGAAAGAAGGCTAGCTTTGCTCCCTAGAAAGTAAGCATTACCCACTGCAAGCCAAAGAAATGACAGTTATGGAAAAAGCAGCCTGGAAACGACATGGATTTGGCTATATTTCATCTCCACAAATGCAATGCTTCATAAATATGGAGGACTGACAATGTCGACAAACCCCTCTGTGTTAAATGATGCTACATTGCCTTAGCCTGCTGGGATACAATAGCAGCAGGAACAATCTGGCGCTGAATAACCGGAAACGGAGTGGTGCTTTATGAGCAAAGGCATTGACCACGATTCAAAAAGGCAGAAATGTACCCTGCCCTGAGATCTGCAAAGAGTAGCTGTAGCTCTAAAATTAAAGATAACGTTTCTCTGTGTGCTACATGCAATGGGACATTGGCCAGAGTGCAGGCAAGTTTCAAGAATACCTATGATCAACTCCATTAGAAGGCAAATGGCTAATTGTTATGATTGGGGAGCTAGCCTATAATTACAGTCATGGCATATGTGAGGAGTAACACTAGTAGATCAGAATTAGAACCTAGACATTATTCAGACAAAAAATTTTAGGTGCATGTTAATCATGCAATGCTATAAACACTCGAGAATTTCTTTATCTGATACATACTTGTGATTCATTTTGACATACAATAAATGTAACATCTTCCTTCAACAGTAACTCAAGAAATAGTAATTGAATACATACTATTGAATACATAAAACTATTGAATACCTCTTGGATTTGGGGGACAAACATGTAGTTTTTAGTTATTCAATTATTATTTCCAGACTTTACTTCAAATACGTACTTGTTTTTTTCTTTCTGAGGAATTTGGTTCTACAAATATACAACTAAACTGATAAACTAGTTAAATTCTAAAATAATCTACGAGACAAAAATTATGTAGTTCTATTTTTCTTGTAATTGTTCTCTGTATTGCTCATTCTTATTTATATTGTGCATTTTTGTACTTTTCAGGGGTAAAGCCTTGATCAAAGTATGGAAAGTCTCCCCCTAAAGAATTGATTCTAGCAATATTTGGAGATACTGTGAACAGTAGCATTTGGAAGGACATCAGAGGCTTAGGTCAATCTATCTTTATCAATATCCCTTTTTGGAATTGGAATTGTAGTTTCCTAGGAATCCAGTGTCAGGTATTCAAAACAAAGTAGGGAGATTTCCAAAATGCTGGTATCCTTGGAAGTATATTTGTCTGCAATTTCTATATAAGAAAAGCAAACAAAATGAAACATTTTGGGGAGGAGAGATAAAATATAGTTATAATGCTCAGTGTGCTCCATCAGGAGCAATTCTACATAATTTGGGGGAAAAGTTATGTCACAATTAAAATTATGATTAAGCCTAGTTTTCCTGCCTACAGGCTAGCTGTTGCGCTTCCAGACATAACTCTGTTTCTGCCACAGCTAAGACCTCAATGGTCCCATGGTGCTGTGATGTTCCGTGGCAGGATGACACAGCTGAAGACATCCCGGGGCTGGGGAAGGTCCTAATCAATATAAACTCCTCCTGACCTAGGATCTTCATCTGCATAAGGTTCTTATTGTTCTAGGATTATCACTGCTATCTAACAAGCTGATTGAACTGTAAATTCATCAGTAGATTAACCCACTGAGAAGATAAGATCCGTGGTGATCAATCACCCTGAAAATACCCATCAGCTGGCAATGAAAAGACAAATGGTCTTTATGGGACATTACAGACCCGAAGCACAACAACTGCTTGATTAGTGACAAATTTTCAGTGAAAAAAATAATGCCTATTTCATTTTTTGTTTGCATCTACTCTGAAAAGGATTCCAACTCCACTTTGAAATGTTTTTAAAAATTAAAAAAATCTTTCTTAGAATTGCAAAAATGGAGTAATTAAATGTATTTTCATTTACTCACAAATCCCATGAACTTTACTTCTGAGAACAAAGAAGGAAAAAAATGAAGATTTTTATCTATATGTAGTTACTAATGCATCTAATAGTAAAATCTTTAAAATGCTGCGGATCGTAGCAAATAGTGACAATGACCAATGCACTGCCTAAATCATATTTTCAGAACAGTTACTAGCATTTTGCATATAGGTTTTAGTTGGAGAAATCATCCCTGCTACTTGAGAAAGTTAAGAAGGACAAGCTAATTAGATATAAGAGAGCAGTGGGGACTGTGGTCCCCAGCAATCTCCTGAGAAAAGTATTAGTGAGGTACTACGGAGCTCTTCATCAGATTAATTATAATCACTGCCATCACCCATTAACCAGTGTCTTTGGGTCAGCCAGATGTGCCACGATGAGTCCGATTTGCCGTCCATACTCCTTCATTTCCCTTCAAGAACCTTCTAAATGGTCTTCTAGCCTTTTTCTCTCATTTCACCCACAAACAAAAATCCCTTTTAAAGACAAAATTTATTTCATGATAGTGCTTGAGATACTTCAGTAGCTTTACACGGCCCTAAAAGTAACAATTTAAGCTTTTACAAGTCCCTTTAGGGCTTTGTGTAATCCAGCCTTTGCATCTGTCTCTGACCCCTTTCTAGCACACTCTTCTTTTGCCAGTTCAGAGTCAGTGCACCTTCGCAGCTTTGCAAAACAGTGACTTTCATGAGTTAGGAAAACTACAGCTATGTAACCCAAGACTGAGATTCCTACAGAACTGGGGCACTAGAGAGAAGAGTCCTCACTAGACGAACAACTAGCCAGCTGGGAAACGTTATACTAATGTGGCCAAACACTTATAAATTGTATTAGAATCCATATTCAAACCCCAATTCAAGATTATTTTTGTAGTGAAAAGTCCGTGATCATTCTAAAACATGACAATGTCACAAAACACAAGATCTGAAAGACATACATATAGTATGCTTACACTATGCCAACTCCATGGTCTATTTTATTTAAAAGATGCTTGGATAGAAATAGATAAATTCTGAATTGTGTTTGAACTTGAAATGTTCATATTAAGACTTTTGCATCCAGCACATCTAGCAACCTAGGCCCTACACAGCCACTTGGAATGTGCACGCTCAATTCAGAGTTAAATATTTGTTATTATATATTCATGATACGTGATATCCAGCAATGGCAATGGTCAGTTCTTTCTTTTTGTTCTTTTACTCAGTTTATCTTTCTCTTGAATAAATGTCATGAATATGTCCAATCAGAGTACAGGCCCAGTTTAGCATTCTTGCAGGCCGCAAGCTCATCACAGTAGTCTTTTCACCGTGCAGAACTCCTTTTCAGTTGCCTTCAGGAAGCAGTTTGTTCTTGTGAAATACCCCAGTCTGCAATTTCTATTAGCGACTTTAAAGCATTAACTTTCAGGGATACTGCAGAACACAGATTTGATGATCTGCCGTTTACCGGGAAAGCTGAAGGACATGGATTGGGGCAGATGAGTCAGAGGGGGAGTCTGTGTGTGTGTGTGTGTGTGTGTGTGTGTGTGTGTGTATGTGTGTGCGTGTGTGTGTGTGTTTAAATTGGGAATTATGAGAATATAGGTAGTTTCAATCCCAGAGCTTTCATGATTCCAGTGCACATTTTTTCCCTGAGCTGAGAAACTTAAATTCCTGTTCCACAGGGAGTGGTCTGTGGCCAGCAGCTCAGCATCGTGTGGAATGTGTTACAAATCTCAGACCCCACTCAGATGTGCTGAATCAGAAGCTGCAGCATATCAAGGTCCCCAGGCCGTGATGTACAGTACAGGTCAGAATTTCAGAAGCTTTGTTCTAGACTAGTACCTCTTCCTCTGGGTGTACATCAAAATCATTTGCGGGCGCTTTCCAAATTCCTATGCTCAGTCCTGCTCTAAACCAATTACATTAAAATTTCCAGATGGAGCCTAAGCCTTTTTTAAAAAATGATGTCAAGTGATTTCAATATGCAGCCAAACATTGAGAAATATTTTTTTCTGGATTACAAAGAAGTACTCCAGGTTTTTTTTTTAATTTATAAAAGTTATTGTAGTTTACATGATTTGTTTATCTGTGCCAAGAGAAACACTTCATTATTTCAAATTCTCTTCATATATAGTGTGTAAAATAGATTACATTTTATATATGATATATAAAATAAGAATTAATAGAAAATATATTGGGTGTCATGTGTAAATGTCCTCGATTACTATATCCTTGTGTGATGGTTGAACAGAAACATATTTAATGACTCAGTTGGCCATTGCTAATTTTCAGATCACTTCGTTGAGTTCTTTCCTCACCCACCTGGCAGCTGTGAACATCTTTCTTTTCAATCTAACTGCCTTACATAATGGACACCGGGTACAAACGTCAAATACAAATTTACTTACAACTATTGTAGCTCATTGGGGGGATGTAGCTTAGTTGCTGAAATGTCAGATGCAATTCCATGAGTGGGTTGCTTTTAAAAACCTCCCCTGCAGGGTTACCTTTGCTATACCTAGCAATTGCATTAATAGGTGCTTTTAACAGGCAGTCAGTCTCTCATGATGTTGCCTTCTTTTAAAATTCTTTTAATCAAGATCTGCCTCTAATGCTCTTCATTTACTTTTTTAAGTGAAAGTCTAACATGAAAGCCAATTCCGAGCCTCTGGAGGAGGGGAGAACAACGTGCGTAGGGTCTGGACCTAAACAGCGACCCAGTACTTCCCCTTTGAAGTGAGGCCACCTGTGAGTGCCCATTGATCTTGAGCAGCCAAGCTTCAAAGGGAAAAGGCTGTACTTCTCCCCCACCTGGCCGCTGCGTGTTATAACACTTTTGAGTCGGCAGGGGCTGCTTTCAAGTTAAAATCTGGATTAAAAAGCTGAATTGTGAGTGTTGAATGGCTCATAAGGTAACTTTTAAAACATAAATATGATTTGAGGTCTGCTCAGCAGTATCTCCTCCACCTCCTTTCTTTGCCCTCTTGTCACCCTCAGTATTTGAAAGGTCAGGCTTCTTTCAAATTAGTTTCTAAATCAGAATTTAATGAAGTCACTAACATGAAGGTGAATAGTTGATATATCTAGAGCAATCAGGAAACTGAAAAGCCAAAATAGCTTCCCACCTACATCTATTGACCTTGTAATGGAAAAGGAAAGTCAGTGGAGAAACTAAACTTTGTTTTCTCATTCTTTTCTATTGACTCTAATGGGAATGGTGATTTATTTATGGATTTAAAACAATTTTTGAGAAAAGCTGCATTCCGTGGTTCTAAATAGTTCCTAAAGTATATGTATTCAGACTCTTTCTAATGGTGTGTTAAAGGATTCTCAACTCGGGATTTTTAACTATATGAGAAAGTCAAAGGGGAAGGTAGAAAGCTTAATATGAAAAGATTGTAATATTAAGGTTTAGCTGTTGGACGTACTTTGCTTTATATTCATGGAGATTAGGATATAGTAAGGAATAAAAGACTACTATCTTACATCTATAATGATAGCATTTCCCTTTAAATTGGACTATTATGTTAAACATATTTTTAAATGTGCTATCCACTAAGAAAATATTCACCTTTCAGTTTTCATTTCCATTTTAATCTTCAGAAAATGACACTCCTCATGATTATGACTTCAAAAGATATTTCCCCCTAGGTGAATGCCTCAGATACAGAGGAAGTGTGTCGTTGGTAACTCCAAAGTTCCAGGAGCTCAGAAGAATCAGGACAGCTTTCGATAGAATCCAAACAACCTTAAGATTTGGTTTACATCAGGTGCTAAAATATTTCAAAATTGTACTCAAATGTATAATTTGGTCCTATGATCAATTATAATTTCTTCCTTTTATTTCATTGGAGAAATGACTAGAATTGTCTGTATATTTTTGTGCCCTACAATGTGATACTGAGTATTCAGGGCAGAGAATATTTTTAATCATATAAGAGAACATGGGAGAAAGATGAAAAATTCGATGAAGGAAATATATATAAATCACTCACCTGAAAGTTGGTTATATCATAGAAATAAATGACAAAGATTAGCAGAGATTGTGTTGCTTGTGATACAGTTTTTGCAACTTACACATGCTTACGCATTTGCACATCTACAAAGTTTTCAAAGAACTTTTCAATTTTGCACATTTTATATACAAAATGTTAATAAGAGTCTGCACTTTTAGAAGGTGAAGGAACTGTCAATTTATGCTGTGGAAGTAACATTTCATTTTTGCCAACACTAGCAACTATGAAACAAAGCCCTCACTTTTTTTTTTTAACATTTTAAATTTACATGGCAATCACAGAATCTTGTTTAGTCTCTGTTAATGGCTATGTCAGCTATGCACTTGATATGCACAAGAAGCATTTCCAGGAAAGTTTTTCACTGCTCCTACGAGTAGCTACTTCCTGGTTTTATATGATAAGGTAGGTGACTTACCACATCTTTTTTCTGTTTAAACATGTTGGCAGGAAACAGAAGAACAAAAGCCCTCTCTCAGTATTTTATTTCCTTTAATCTACATCCCCCTTTTTATTGCCTTTAATTTATTGGAAACAATTTATATCAAGAATTGTAGTTGTGGTGTGAATGAAATATAATTTTTAAAAAATAACTGCTAGACATTTGTTTGCTTCTCCAGATATCAAGAGTTATCAAGGATATTTTATGAAAATAATACTTATTTTAGTTATTAAGAAATGAGTCACCATACATGAACTAATGCAGGATATTTGATTTATTTGCTGGCTTCATTTTCAAAGATCAACATTTAAATCTTTAAAATATTTATGTTTAATTAAAAAAACCTTTAGGATACAATTCTGAGAGTACTTTTGGTGAAAGTGTTAGAATTTCTTTCCTTACTAACTATATTTTATGCTAAAGGAGCAATGAAAAATTTTAAAATAAATTGTAAATTGTACTGATAACTAAATTCCTTTTTGACAAATGTATAAACTCAAGAGATCATCACTAAAGAAAGTACTGAAAACTTTAAACAAGAGGAACATGTACCAACTCCCAAATGTTGTCACTTTGTTTAGTCTGAATCATTCATTACACATGTCAAGACCTGAATCCTACTTATGTGAAAATTATCTTAAGTATTAGAGATTTAATTAAAACTGCCTGAGCATTAAAGCAAAGATAAATTATAATTGCATAGTAATTCAAAATTTTCATTGTTTTCAAAGAAAAACTATTTTTCTTTATAGCTATATCCAGAATATTTCTTTGCATTTCTAAGAGTATAATATATAAAATATCTATCTAAAATTAGAAATTATTTCTCTTCTCTCATCAATGCATGCATATCATATATAACTAAAAGATTGTCCATTTAAAACTTGAAGTCATATTTCTAAAAAAACTGTGGCCTCAAAATAGATGATAAAATATTTGATGTTGTTGTATATAAACACTTTACATTTTACCTGATTTGGAGAAAATGAATGTGATTTACTTTCACATAGTATTAATATTATTACCTATAATGATGATATTTTTATATTATTAATTGTTTATAAATCTTCTTTTGCTTCAGGAGACAGAAGAGTGAAATCACTGTTAAACACAGAGGTGAGTGTGCAATCTGGGGTTGGAAGATGGAAGGTAGAGTTAAGTAGTTAAATTTTCTAAAAAGTAAAAACAAAACTATATCTTATATAATTAACCAAAAATGATTTAAAAGTTAAATGTAATCTTTAAATGTATAAAATGACCAGAACAAAATATAGAGGATATATTTTCAGACATGTGTGGCAAAATCTTTAAAGCAAATGAAAAATAAGCTCACATTGACAAACAGAATTACTCAAACTAAAATGAAGAATGAAGAAACTACAAAATGGGAAAAACTATACATAAACTATACATTTGACAAAGAGTTAGTATCTAGAACATATAAAGATATCAAGAAAATCAATAACAAAGAAATAGCCTAATTAAAAAATGAGCAGTCGATTTGAATAAACCTTTTCTCAAAAAAGGACATACAAACTGCCAAGATGTACTTGAAAGAATATTCAACATCACTAATCACCAGAAAAATCCAAATCAAAACCATCAATTGATATCTACACTCTCCTAAGAATAGCTATTATCGCTGGGAGTGGTGGCGCATGCCTGTACTCTGGAGGCTGGGGCAGGAGGATCGCTGTGAGTTCAAGACCAGCATGGGCTACATAGTGAGTTCAGGTCAGTCTCAACTACATAGTGAGACCCTGTCTCAAAAAAAATAAAAAAAATATAAAAACAAAAACAAAAATAAAAAACAAAGAATAGCCATTATCAAAAAAGTAAAAGATAACAAATACCAATGAGGATGTGGAAAAAAGATAATTCTTGTACACCTTGGTCCAAAAGTAAATTACTTATAGCTATAATTAAAAACAATATGCAGATTTCTCAAAAAATTAAAATTAGAACTAATATACAGAAAGCTCTTTACTGGGTGTGCAGTCAAATTAAATGATATCTATATGTCATAATGTCATCCACATTTCAATGTTTATGGTAACACTCTTTTCAACAGTCAAGAAATGAAAATAATTAATGTGTCCTTCACTTAGTGAATGGATTAAAAGTATGGTTTATATACAGAATGGAAAGATTACCCCTCTATGAAGAGTGTGAAGTCTTCTTATTTCTAATAACATGGATTGAACTGGAGACCGGCATGTTAAATAAAACAAGCCATGCACAAGAAGACAAATACTGCACAAAATCATTCATATATGGAATCTATAAAGACATGTTAATTTGAGAGAAGTGATTACCAGATGCTGGATGAGTAGGGGCCAAGAGGGGCTTACTTCAGGTTGTGCAGATCAATTGTACTATTATAGTTAGGAGTAGAGTCCCAGCATGTTACTCCAAAATAGACTGGCTATAAATACATATAATATATTATATATTTTAAAATATTAGAAATATTGTGAAATTTTTTACCATAAAGAAATGAAGTTTGAAGAATATGTGTTTACTCTAAATTAAATATTTCATAATTTATACTGCTATTAAAGCATCATTTGGTATTTCAAAATGTATAATTTTATTTTTATGTATCAATTAAATATAAATTTATATTAAAAGATTCTAGTGGCTCACGTGGAGCCATTAACAATGAAAATAAAAAATGGCATCAACAATAAAAAAATGAGAAATATATCAAAATGAAGTTGCATATCATTTCCTTTTTAAAATTTTTTGTGATTTGATTACCTATTTAATGGCAAAAAATTAGAGGACAGTGAAGGAAGTTTTACTATATTGATTATATAGAATCTTAACATTCTTTTTATGTATATTTTTATACTCAGCTTTCTCATATATGTGTACAGAAGTTTTTTTTGAAACATAAATAAAAACCTATGATGACAATTTGATTTTTTCTAATTTTAAGTTCATATTTCTTGGGTTTCATTACAATAAAGTGTATATTTTGAATACTAATTACCTGGCAGTAGCTGAAGGTACTAGAAACTCAGCTTCTCATAAGACAAGCCACTGTTAGAGATAAGATTGCCTTCGAGTAAACTGCAATCATCTCTAACCTGCTTTACAGGCTGAAGAAATCTTCTTAGAGAAATGTTATTTTTAACTCAAACTTAAAAGTATGAACAAGCTTTAAACAGGCAAACTTGAAAAAGACAGATTTGACCAGAAACTAAAGGAAGACAGGCAATGTGGTTCTAATGTGTATTCCTAAAGAACATGTAGTATATTTAGCTGTTTGTGTAATTATCCATTGTTATCCTCTTAGCACAGGGCCAGTTACCTCACAGGTGTTTAGTCAAGAAGTTTAAGAAAGACCAGGAAATGGGGAGGAGAGCTAAGAAAATAAATGATTCATTTTAAGAACAAAAAAATATCACCACTACAGATCAGGCATTTTGGGGAAAAATACAAAGATAATGATAAGCAGAGTACAAGGCAATGAATGTGTGCAAGCAAGAGTGGTGATGGCCGAGAATTACAGGGAAACAAGAAAGACAAATGACAGATGCGTAGTGTTTTTTTTAATTTCATCAATTTAACGTATTCTGCTCTCTCTGCTCTCCTGATAAGATACCATCACACTGCTCTGTTACTTCTCATTACTTAACCAGTACTCTTCATATTACGCAATTCACCATCCAGAAGATCATGGAGTTCTCATTTATACGCCGATGTGTAATGCATCCCATGTACCAGAATATACATGAATATAAGTTTGGGTTACTTTGTATCCAACTTTTGTTTTTAATGTTGCAAAATAGAAATTCTCAGTAGTGATAGTTTGCTGTGGGGAATCTAAGAAATTAATGTAACAGAAATTGGTAATGCAAGGACTCATAAGTCTACCTTAAGCTCTTAATGGAAAAATCATAATTTTTCAAATGAACACATTTTATGCTTGTGCATTTGTATCATCATATTAAGTAAAGAGATGAGATGTCATGAACTTGAAAGAAGAAAGCAGTTTGTAATTGAGATTATTTGAATGTTTTCATAATGTCGTGGCCTCAGAAGTACTCTTCTTGCTGAATCCTCTCTTCTCTTCTTCAGCTGCAGAGTTCATGCACTGCCATTCACGTCCTCATCCTTTATCCATTTTTCTGCCAGGCCAAAAAACACTGAAGGATAAAAACACTTTCGACTGACATTGGGAAAACTAAATGACACACTGAACAAGCAGTTGTTCAGGGACTGTATTTCTTCCTGGTGTGTAATGACTGCTGCCATGCTGTTCCGTAGATTGATAGAAAGATGAAGGGACAGGATAGCCTACATTTCACCAATCTATTTCAAGGTGACAAGACTCTCAGAACCCTCAAAATAATATTTTTGTTTCTCCCATTGTACCTTTTTTATACTAAATTGTTTAAATATTAGTGAGGAGGCATATTGAAAACATTTAATGAGATGCAAAATTAACAATCTTAACACTACCATATTCTCTTTCACGTAGACAACCTGAAATATTTAGATTGTTCTCAGTAGAAAATAAGGCACAATGTTGCTATGAAGCATAGTCAAATGGAGAGGATTTGGACTAATTGAATAACAATTTGTAAAATAATTATTTGAACTTTCAGGGCCTCTGAAGAGCAGTAATTATAATCAAATAAATGTGTTTAAATTTACCAGCATTTCAGCCTCTTTTATCTATTATCAAATAGTGCAAAATAAAGTTCAATAAAGAACAACATAGTTCTTGAATTCATGTCATTTGCCATGAAATAGGTTTCCGAAAATTGTAATTTCAAATGTAATATATAATTTCAAAATGTAATATGTAATGTTTCCAAGATTGGATGTTTTTGTTATAATTTTTTAGAATATAACTTTCCTTGGAAAACATAGATAGATGCAATCAAGAACATTTTAATAGATTTTTTATTTTTTAATTTATAATTATATTAAACATTTTATTCACTAAATTTCCGAGCAAAGCAACTGTTAAATATATCTTAAAGTTTTATTGTAGACCCTCTCTGAAAAACAACAAAAAAGGCAAATCAATCACACAATTGGAGCAAATAATTTCCCTCTTAATAGCAGGCAAAGCACTAAATGATTAAATTCTGACAGAATTTCAAGTTATTAAAGAGACTTTATGTCAAACAGTTTATATGGTTTTCGGTGTAGAGGTCTTTTTGCTTCTTTTGTTAGATTGATTCCTAGACACTTCATTTTTTTGGATGCTATAGTGAAAGGAATTGTTTCCTTAATTTCTCTCTCAGTGAGTTTGTTATTTGTATACAAGAAGGCTATTGATTTTTGAGTGTTGACCTTGTATCTAACTACTCTGCTGAAAGTATCAGTTAAGTCTAGAAGTCTTCTGGTGGAATTTTTTGGGCCCTCAATGTAGAGTATCACATCATCAGCAAATAATTGTAATTTAACCTCTTTCTTTCCTATCTTTATTGCTTTAATTTCTTTCTGTTGTCTAATTACTGTGGCTAATTTTTCCAGAACTATATTAAAGAGGAGTGGTGATAGTAGGCATCCTTATCTTGTTCCTGATTTTAGCATGAAGGTTTTCAGTTTTTGCCATTAACTATGAGGTTGGCTGGTTTTTCATAGATAGCCTTTATTAATTTGATATATAGACTATCTATTCCAATTTTTTGCAGAGTTTTTATAATGAATGGGTGTTGAATTTTGTCAAATGTTTTTTCTGCATCTATTGAGAGAATCCTACAATGTGGGGAAAAATTTTTTACCATCTACTCCTCAGACAAAGGACTATTATCTAGAATATATGAAGAACTCAGAAAAATCAGCTCCCCCAAATGTAAAGAGCCAATTAAAAAAATGGGCATCTGAAATAAGCAGACATTTCTCAGACAAAGAAATAAAAGCAGCAAATAAATATATGAAAAAATGCTCCACATCACTGGTCATTTGAGAGATTCAGATGAATCTCTGAGATTCCACCTCACCCCACACAGAATGGCTGCTCTCAAGATATCAACAAATAACAAATGTTGGCGGGGTTGTGGGGAGAAAGGAACCCTTCTCCATGTTGAGGGGAGAGCAGACGGGTGCAACCACTATGGAAATCAACATGGAGATATCTCAAAGAGCTGGGACTAGAGGTTCCATTTGACCCAGCCATCCCTCTGCTGGGTATTTTTCCAAAACAATTAAAAGAATCACATCACAGTGATATATGCACACCCATGTATATAGCGGCACAGTTTGTAATAGCTAAAACTTGGAAACAGCCCATTTGCCCATCAGTTAGAGACTGGATAGAGAAGATGTGTTTTTTCTATAAAATGGAGTACCACTCAGCCATAAAGAATGAGAAATAAGAGTCAGGCATAGCAAAATGGATGCATACAGAGAATATACTTTTTTATGTGAGAATATAGTCAAGAGAAATAAATAAGTCACATATGTGTAAATACTGAATAGTTTCTCTGGTGTGAAGAACTATAATTGAACATAAGATCCTAATGGTATAATTTACAATGTGTAAGAATAGGAAGAAAATGGCTAAAAGTGTGGGGGAAATGGTAAGGGTAGGGAAAAGGAAATAAGGCAAAAGAAAAATATGAGAAAATGAAAAAATGGAAATAAAGTTATTTGTAAATAGGGAAGGGAGGAGGGGCTGAAGGGAGGGCAGGAATAAGGTGAAAAATGAGAACCAAGACCTATCATGCAGAGGTACAAGATCCCAATGATGAATGTAACTGTACTGTATACCTAAAATGCACCAGTAAACTCAATGAGAAAAAAAAGTTTATATGGTGTGTTACTTGGATAGCATTACAAAATGCAAAGGCCTAATCTTTAAAAAAATACCAAATGTAATACAAATTAATGTAATCAATGTCATATTTTCTAAGGAAGTTTCCAGACTGTGATAACTACCCATAACAGTTTAATCTGAATGGGCAAATACCATGCTGATATAATAGGTCAGATTCTTTATTCTTTCTCCATGTCTTTTTTCGTCTTTTATATTGTGGGCTGGGAATTCTTTAACAGTTCATCAGATGTATGTCAGGTTTATATTGTCTTCATGAAGACTATTGGTTCACTTTCCTATGCTTTTTTTTTTTTACCTTTTTTCAGAGTCATTTAAAATAAAAGGAAAACAGAAAATTCTTAATGGGAAACTGGCAGAGGCATAAATATTTACACTACAACAATCTTTTTGTTACCGATTGCTCATTTTATTGTATATTTGCTAGAGAATATAATTATAAAAATACGTAGAGATGAATCTTAAAAATGGATGGGGAAATTTTTTGTTATCTAATATATGGTAGTTTTTCATTAATATTTAACTTATCCATCAAAACACTCAGCATACAGTAATTTGTATTAGTTAAAAGCAACATTTCATTTATATGGCTAGGTTGTATATAATAACAGTGAGAAAATGTTCAATTATATTTTAATTTTTGCCAACATTTCTTCTTTGTAAGTTGATTTTCTGAGTGTTTATTATAGTGACAAAAATCTGACTGGAATATTGCTCTATTAGGAAATAGAGGCTAGTTTCAAGCAATAGTTCATAGGATTTCAATCTGTCAGAAATATACAATTAACAGAAAATGCAAGTAAAATAATTTCTAAATATTAAAGTATTGCTAGATAATCTAATACCTAATAATGCAAAGCAATTTTCAGGGTGATTGCTATAAGCTATATGTGCTGCAGGAATTCAACTAATACTTCAGCATTTAGGCAAATAATTGTGGATTAAGTAGATGAGAATTAAGCCTAAAAAAAGTAGATAGTTTTGAACAGGAGCACTAGAAGATACAACAGTCAGGGGGAGTGGGGGCTCAAGAGTTATTTACCTTCTATTTCCATTTTAAAAGAATGAAATTGATTATCTATGAAATTATGTCTATTGAAACCCCCCTAACCTGTATCTCATTTGAATAACCAGAAAATGAATGAATTGCTGAAAATTTAAAGTTTTCTTTTTATCAAAAGTTTTATATGCAATAATTTGTTTCTTTTCTTTTTCTTTTTTTGGTACTGGGGATCAAACTTGGGACCTTACGTTTGTGAAGTAAGTGGTGGCACCATTGAGCTAAATCTCCGGCCCCAATAATTTCTTTAATTGATCATCCTTATCACTATTTCAGCTACTGTTCAATAATAGCATTGTTTTCAGCCACCTGTGAAATTTAATGTGAAAAAGTCAAAATACAATTTTTGGAATACTAAAATTCAAATATACTCTTATTAGTGAAAATGTAGAGGGACGATCTGTATGAAAGGAAACTAAAATAAAAGATTTCATTTTATGCAATCCCTCATTTATATTGCAGTGCTAATACATGTTCAGATAGAATTAGCACAAGACTACCATTAAAAATGATGAAGGGTGTAATATTATTCAACCTTCTGGTAGAGGAAGCAGATGTCCCAATTCTAATCTAATTTTTCTTTCTGTATTGACAGTCAAGTTGATTGAAACTGATTGATTCTCATCATCTTTGAAAGTAGCTATTATTTAAATATTTAAGAAATTTTCTGTATTGTTGTCATATTTAGGGGTAAAAACTCCCCAAAATAATAAAGTCTAAATAGATTATGAGGTGCCTTTTGCTTCACTTTTAAAAATTGCAATAGAGTTAAAGTGATGTCTAATATTTTAATTAGAAATCACTCTGTGTGTCTCTGTCTCTACTTTGGTTTTACCCCTCTCACTGTAGAATTTCTTTTTCAAAAAGGCAGGTTAGATTCAGAGAAAAATTAGGAAGATAGTACAAAAAGTTTCCATCCATCCTGCATAGTTTATCTGAGATGGTCTGTGCATTTCTTTACTCTAAATCTCACATTGTAAGTTAAAGGTTGCCTTTAAGAGGTACTGAGGTCATTAACAGGGATCAATGCCTTCATTAAAACAGTGGATGACTTCATTTAGGCATGGGTGTTATAAAGCAGGAGTCCGTATTTCATGTGTTGTCTTCTCCGGGTGTGACTGCTTGCCCTTCTGTTTTTCTGTTTTATTGTAGCATGAAGGTTTTACCAGAAGACAATATGTTTTCAGTGTCATACTCTTGTGCTTCTCAACCTCCAGAAACACAAGGCAAAATAAATTTCTTTTCTTTATTATTCTTCAATCTCAAGTATTTCTTATAGCAACAGAGGATCATCTACGTCATTTCATTATTAATACCTTTCATCAGCATGAAAAGTGATGTTTTTTATCTCATTGTATCAATGGGCCTTTATGGGTGTCTGGACTTAGATATTTATATCATTCTCTGATTCATAATACAACCCTACTTCAGCTTTATCACAGCTTCTATTGTGATTATAGAAGCACTTTCACTCAGGTCCCACGTCTTTTTACAGCTCTGTGTTAGTTTTCCCATCACTGAGACACAAGAGTGGACACCTCCAAGTTGAAGGGGAAGAGTTAATTTGGCTCTCAGTTTTAGGGGATTCAGCCACTTGGCTACAGGGCAGGAACATCATGGTGGAAGGCTATGTTGGAGAAAAGCTACTAGCCAGGAAGCAGAGTAGAACAATGCCAAGAAGGAAGCGGCCAGGTACCTGATCTGGTATCCAAGCCACACTGCCCTCACCCACCTAAATACATTTTGAGTTGTGTTCCAAAACCCAACCTAGTGGATCTGAAGGCCAATCAAATTTACACAATTAAGTTTAACATGACCACAGTCCCTTCAATGGGAGGTTTTTATGAGGAGTCTAAATTTTGAGCTCTACAAGATTCTTCAGTTTGTCTTGTATGTTCAATTTCTATACATGTCTTATGCCCCAATTCTAAATTAGACATCTCTCCAATGTTCACTGGTTCCTTTACTGGAGAATGGTATTATTATCAAAGGCCTGTGCATGAGGGGTGCTCATTGTTATTACTATACCATTGCTTTTAGGCTCAGTCAACTGAATGAACAAAGCAATATGTGTTTCTACTAAAATATGTGCATACATGTATCTGTGAATATTTCTATATGTAACCATCTACATCCATATGAAACAAAATGTGTGCACTCTGATGTTCCCACCTCTAATCCACCATCACAAGGATCATTCCAGCCTCTTTTCCTGCTTTTCTGTAAAGGCCTACTCTAGCAGTGGGAAATTTCTCTCTCATCATCCATCATTCATTTTCATAACTATTTGAAGTACACATGGAGAAAGTGTTAAGAATTGTTAACTTGTACTCCAGTGAAAAGTGCATTATCCAAGAGAAGATTGTGTTGTAGCTCCTTTTGAGTTCAACCATATAGTCTATTTTACTGTGTCTCCAAAATTTTCTCTCAACCATTCACAAGTTGAAACTAAATTGTTCATATGATAGCATTAAGAGCTGGGAACTTTAGGAGATAACTCAGTACATGAGGGCAGAGCTTTCGTGAATGCGATTACTGACCCTGTAAAACAGAGTGTGCAAGAGCTATTCTCCCTGCCAAGTAAAGATACAGCATTCATTAATTTACTCTTCTGCCAAGTGAGGATCACACAAAAAGTCACATTATAGAAGCAGAGAACAGCCACCATCAGACTTGGAATCTGCTGAGGCCTTGAACTGGGGCCTTCTTGGCCTGCAGATCTGTCAGAAATATATTTATATTATTTATAAACCGCAAGGCTTTGGGTTGTGTTAATTGAGCTTGAGTTTCTTTATTTTTTTGAGGCAGGGTCTTACTATGTAGTTGAGACTGACCTGGAACTCACTATGTAGCCCAGGCTGGTTTTGAACTCAAAGCCATCCTCCCTCCTCAGCCTCCCGAGTGCTGGGATTACAGGCATGCGCCATTAGGCCCGTCCAAAGCTTGATTTTCAACTTGATTGTCTTGAAAGATGCCTAGAGGGCTGATCAGTAAAATATACTTTTTAGGTATGCCCAGGTGGCATGGAGACATGACCTTGGGGTCTACTGTAATCATCTGTGGTCCTGGCCCCTTTCACTCAGGTTCTTCCCCCTCTTCTGATTCCATGAAGTCATCAGTTGAGCAGCTTCCTGCTCAGTGTCCTTCTGCAGTGGTGTTTCTGCCTCAAACCTAGCTGAGCACAGACAGAGCCTTTGAAACCATGAGCCCAGGTAAACCTCTCCTTCTCTTAGGTATTTTGTTCAAGCAGTGGAAGAGTGACAAATACAGTGATATTGTGCTAGAAATGTAGGAATAGCTGAAGACATTTCCTTATCAATTACTTAGGCCATTATCACAGCCCTCAAGTATTTTAGTCGAGCTCTCTAATTCATTTGCAATGAAATTAGACTTCTTCCTCATAGATTGCACCCCATTATAAGATGTTCCTATCTGAAGGTTTGCTGATTTATTAACTTCATTATTTGTTTGTAAGGTTCTATGAATATTGATAAATACACAATGTCTTGTATCCATCATGAAAGTACTATCAAAAATAGTTCAATGCCTTAATTCCATTATGACTTAATATTAAATACCTCCTTATTAAATTCTTTGTAATCACTGCTCTTTGTATAGATTCTATAATGTAGTATTTTTAAACTGTTTCCTTTCACTTGGTGATATATATCCAGCTTTCCTCCATGTCTTTTGTGTGTGTGTATGTGTTTGTGTGTGTGTGTGTTGAGACAGGGTCTCACTATGTAGTTGAGACTGACCTGGAACTCACTATGTAGCCCAGGCTGGCCTGGAACTAATAGTGATCCTCCTGCCTCAGCCTCCCGAGTGCTGGGATTACAGGCATGCACCACCACACCTGGCTCACCTCCATGTCTTTTCATGGCTCCACATCTCTTTATTTTTTTTCAGCACTGAATAATGTTCTATTGTCTAAATGTTATACAGTTTACTCATTTGTTCATATATTGAAGGACATCTTCACTCCTTCCAAGCTTTGGCAACTTTAAATAAAGCAACTATAAACATTCACAGGCAAATTTTTCTTTGTACATAAGTGAATGTAAATTTCAAGTAATTCCATGACTGGTGACCAGAATCTTTCCAAGCTATGCCTTCAAATGCATGTCTGGGTGAAAATTATTTATATATATACATATATTTTTTTTCCTCTAAATTGCAGGTTTCAGATATTTACCCCAGCAATGGGAAGCTAATTAATACAGACATAATCTCATTCCAATTAGAATGACTAATGGGCCAGGGATTTGGCTCAGTTTTTCCACCACCTGCCTCACAAGTAAGAGGTCCCATGTTCAATCCCCGGCACCAAAAAAACAAACAAAAACCAATTACAATGACTAGTATGAAAATCACATGCACACATGCACGCGCGCACACACACACACACACACACACACACATGATACATATGCTGGAGAGAACTCCGAGTAGAGAAAATTCCGAGTAAAGTGAACTTAGATGTTGGATGGATATTGAATGTGAACTATCATAGCCATTATGGAAAACAGTAGGAAGTTCCTCAAAAGACTGAAAATGGAGCTATTATATGATTCTGCAATCCCACTACTGATATAATCTCAAAGGAAATTAACTCATTATATCACAGACATACCTATGTTTACTGAAATATTCTTCCTAATAATTATGATATATGTAGAATCAAATGAAACATCAATCAGTGAATGAGTGGGTAAACACATGTGACAGTTATAATAAAATATGAAGAATCATTTTAAAAAGGGTGACATTGGGCCAGGGATTTAGTTCAGTGACACTGTGCCTGCCTCGCAACCACAAAGTCCAGAGTTCAACACCAGGTACCGCAAAAAATCAATCAATCAAGCAATCAATGAAAAAGAATGGCATTGTGTAATTTGTCACAATATGGATTTACTTTTAAACTACATATTTTTGTAATTACAAGGGTTTAGTATATAATTATAGTCAGTTATAAGAGTCCATCATTTCACTGGCTTATATGTATTCAGAGATTATCTAATTAAATCAATATTTACCATATTTAAAAATGTCTTTTATTTAATAAAACTATTCCTCGTCTGCTTTTCTTTTCCTCCTTTGTTTGCTGTGGTTGAGTTCAGTGCAGTGGTACCTTGGTTCCTGAATGCTTTCTTTTGGAAAAATTTGGTTCACAAGCAGAAGCAGTTAGCAAAATTTTGTTTTTGTTTGCCAGCTCCGCATCACACCTGACGTCAGTCATCTTTCCCACGGGAGCATTAAACATGGTGTTCACAGCGTCCAGAACTATAAGAGGAATCAGATTCATGAACCTAGGTACCACTGTATTTTGTATCATTCCGGGTTCTTTTCACACTTAGCATATCAATTATATTTCTTTTGGGTTGTAAAAAGTCATTTTCCTAGTATTTGATATGCACATTTACAATTAAAGTCCATGTTCCAATAGAAACATAATTTCCCCCCAGGCAGTGCAAGCATCTTCTAGCAAAGCACACTAATTCCCCAATCCTAAATTGTCATTTATTTTAACTTTGAACATGATATAGTCACCTAATACATTGTTATTATTATTTTAAATAAATGCTGGTATTATTTACATCACATAAAATTATTTAAAATTACCTTTATTTATTGTTTCTGTGATTATTTATTGTGTGATCTGAGTTTATTGATGTAAATCTGAGTTTATTGATGTAGATCTGAGTTCTGTTCTATGTTCATTTTGTTTTCCCTGGAGAATTTTCTGTAATATGGCTCATGGGGGCAGATCTGCTTGTAAGGAATTACCTCAGTTTTTGTTTCTCTGAGGAAGAGTTATTTCTCTTTCTATCTGAAGGATATTTATACTAAATACAGAGTCACAATTTAGTAACTTTGTTCTTTTATTTTCAAATTTTTAAACCTATTTATTTATTTTTTGGTGCTGAGGATCAAACTCAGGACCTTGCATTTGCAAGGCAGGTGCAGTGCCACTGAGCTAAATTCCCGGTCCGACTATGTTCTTTTAGTAATTTAAATATTTGTCCCTGTTTTTCTTTTGCTTTCATAGTTTTGAAAAGAAGTTAATTTTAATTATTATCAATGATCCTGCATAGGTAAGATATTTCTTTCCTTGGATTGCTATAAAGCTTTTATTTTTACAGTTTGCAGTTTGCACCTAATGTGTCTAGGATGAGAATTTTGGGTGTTTATGGTATTCTAATTGGTGTTCACTGAACTCTTTGGGACCTAAGGTTTTGTGCCTATCATAAATTTTTGCATTTTTAAAAATTTTATATTTGTTCAGGTTTTCTCTTGCTATAAAGATCTGGTGAATTTTAAATAAAAAATCATTAAACTAAAAGACACATGGGGATTAATCTGCCACAAAATATTCCCCTTGCTCAGAACACACTTTTCCCATTGTTTCCAGCACTTTCTGAAGTAGTTCCTCAAATTCTCTTGTGAGTTTCTTCAAGAGGTGTGAATAAAAATCTGATGAATGCCGCTGACAAATGCCATCCAAAGGAAAGGCAAGTTTATGAAAACACTGTAGTGTGTCCTAATCCTCCTCATTCACCCTATCTGGCCCTGTGCAACTTCTGGCTCTTCCCCGAAGTCAAAAGGGCCACGAGAGATACATATTCTGAAATGATTCAGGACATCAAGAAAGCTATGACAGAGCAACTAAAGACATAAATAGGATTGGCAGAACTGCTTCAGAAAGTGGCAACGATGCTGAGGTTGTGTTTTTGTAAGTGAGAAAGTAATTTGAGGAGCATTAATGATAATCTGTCTTTTGCTGTAATGTTTCTTTTGAAAACTTAAATATATATGGTAGTATTTGATCACACTGCCTATAAGACTGACTGATACTCTGGGAGGCTGATGAAGAAGGATCACACATCTGAGTCCGGTGGGGATAGCTTAGTGACTTAGCAAGACTTAATCTTGAAAATATAAATAAGAAAATTTATAAGTGAATAAATAAATAAATGAACAGTCGATGAATGTAGATTAGTGTAAAAGCCCTAGGTTCAGTTCTTAGTCCCAAACAGCAACAACAAGAATTTTCAACAGCTATCTCACATATGGCAACAGAGTTCAAATACTGAGGAGACTAGAAGAGTAACTGAGCCCAGGAGTTCAAGTCTATGCTGAATAACTATGAGACACTATCTCAATACAGTTTAAAAATGTATATAACATAAATAAAAAATAACTGTTCAACACTTGATTCATTTAAAAGGCAATGGAAAATATTGATTTAAATATATCATTTTACATTTACAGATACATGTCGAGTGTGCTTGCTATGTTTGTTATACAAAGTACAATGTTCCAAGGGTGCTGAATAAACAATTCTTGTATTCTTCTAGCAATAATTAACTTTTTCCTGTGGAATCTAACAGCTCTTTGTTTATACATTTATTATAGCACACTCAAATCCATCTACTGTAATTATCTGTTTGTGTCTTTATCCCTCTGAGAAAAAGTTCTTTGAAGTCATAGATCATGTGTTCTATTTACTTTTGTACTTCCAGCATATTTCTCAAGCTAACATAAGTGCTCAAAATATTTCATTGACTTACTGAATAAATTAGTGAATGAAAAATATTGTCCACATCATCATACTCTAAGTGGAATGAATGATGTGAGAGAATGTAATGAAAAAATTCAAATACATTTTTGTTATTTTATTATATCTAACCCAAAAGTTGTCTACTGAAACATTAATATATTTTTTTTACTCTTTCTTAATCTCATTAGCTCAGCTACATCTAAAACTTTAGTGGCCTATAGTTTTAGGAAAAGAAATCTGTATTCTCAAATATCTGATAAAATTTATGAATACTGAGAACATTTATGTTTTGGTATCACTGTTATTCTGATTTCTTTGACAACCTTTTCTTCAGTACTAAATGGCACTTAAATCTGTCTATGGCATTTCACTGGGGAGTGCAGTAACACTGAAGCATTTTATAATTGTTATGGCTCATTTTTAAATGGCCCTCCTACCTTAGAGGTGGCTAATCTACAATGTGTTGACTCATGGTGGGGCTAGGCCCGCGGGCTCTAGGACTAAGGGCATGAGTGCTACCCACCCTAAGTAGCCTGAATAAGATCAAAAGGGCAAGAAGACACCTTTAAGCTCTCTTGTTGCCTTTGCCACATTCCATGCTTATGACTTGTTGTCCCTCTTCTTGTGCCACCCTGCCTCATAGCCAACTGCCTTCGGACAAAAAATCACTGTAAACACTGGCTAAATACACTTTTCCCCTTTAACTTTGGGTGTTGGCTATTTTGCTTCAGCAACTAAAGAGAAGTAACTAACGCAACAATATTGTTGAAAAGAAACTCTTTGCTACTCTGCCAGAAGATATGAAGGACACAATGGTGTAACACAGGGGACAGAGACCAGCAGGACAGAGACTACACAGTCGAGCAGATCTAAATATGGGTTCCATTTAGTACCTCTTGTCTCAGGATAGTATATAACCTAACCGGACATTATAAATATTTTGTAAAATAACATTTATTTTTAAGTGGTAGACTGTGTTTAAAAAATTCATTAGATTGATCACAAAAGTTATACAGTAATGCTGGTTTGCAAATATAAAATATTTACCATAAAGACTATCAATGTGAATTATGTATACTTAAATATTACTATTATTTTGATTCATTTTAAAATTAATTTTTAAAATTTACTTTAAAGTGAGATAAAATATAAAAATTGTACATGTTAATAGGTATCATATAATCATTTACACATGTACACATTGTTTAATGTGTAAGTCTGGTAAAACCTATTTAACTCTTCAAATATTTATCATGTTTTATGGAAAAACTTTCAAAATCCTTTCTTCTAGTTTTTGGAAATGCATAGTTCATTTTGTTATAAATATGGTCCTATGTATAAAGCTATACAGAACGTGTTGCTCCTGTCTAGCTTTAACTTAATAGCTGTTCATGTCTAGATGCCTAGATGTCCCCCCAAAGTCTCATGCAGTCACAGTTGGGGCTTTTTCATAGGTGGCTAGGTCTAGAGTGTGTGGCTGATTCATGGTGCAATGCTAGGAGTAAGAGCACTAGGATTAAGGATTTGAGATAAGATATATGGGACAAAGAGGCTTGTTGCTGCTGATCACTACCCTTGCTTGCTTAGCTACCTTTTGCCCACCATCATCTGTTTCTTTTCTGCCATGCCTGTCTGTCACACCACCCTGCCTGTGAACCAGCTGATTTATAGACTGAAACCTCTACAAACCGTGAGCTTTCTTCCTTTAATTTTGAGTAGTGGATATTTTTTCTGAGCAACAAGAAAAGCAATTAAGACACCACTGATCAAACTTTCCCTCTGTCCCTCCCACATCCACTCTTCATCTCCTGGTAACCATCATTTTCCTCTCAGTTTCTGTGAGATCAAGTTTTAAAATTCCCCACGTGAGAAAATATGGCATTTCTCTTTCTGGGGATAGCGTATTTCACTTAACATAATGATTTCCAGTTTCATCTATATTTTTGCAAATGACGGGATTTCATGCTTTTGAATGGTTGAATAGTATTCCCTTGTGTATGTCTATGTACAACATTTTAAAATCTATTCATCAACTGATGAACACTTAGGTTTTGCCATTTTTTGACAATTGTGAAGAGTACTACTTAAGAATTTTTAGGTAAATACTTACCTTTATTCATGGAATCTCCTACATAGGAAAAAAATTTAGTGAATGAATATCCTAATAAAGATTACATTAGTTTCCTATGGCTGTAATAGCACATGATCAAAGAACTTGGTGGCTTAAATCAATAGAAGTTTATTTATTTTTTAGTTTTGGTACCAGGGATCGAACTTGGGACCTTGCTCTTGCAAGGTAGGTGCCGAAAATAGAAGTTTATTTTCTCAGAGCTATAGGATCTGAACACTTGAAGTGAATATGTAGACAGGACTGTACTCTCTCTGAAGCCATATGGAATATTTTTCTTGCCTCTTCTGCTGTCTGGAAGGCCTTGACATTCTCTTGACTTATGGTGTATTATTACATGGCATTATATTTCGATATCCAAAGTTCTCTCTTATTATAAAAATGGCATTAGTATTGGAGGTAGGGAGCATCTGAATTCATTGTGTCTTCATTTTATTATGATTATATCTGCAAAGGCTCTATTTTCATTTATGAATGATCACATACACAGGTCTTGGTAGCCAAGAATTCTATGAAAATCCTATTCAACCCACTACAGGGAATCATATAAATATGTTACTTAATGACACCAGAAGAAGATGGATTGGTAGGTAGTTTGATAAAAACAAATTATCTCTTGAGTGTGTATGAATAGGACCAAGACATATTTTGAGCTGAGTGATTATTATTTCATAGTCATCTCAACAATGTGGTTGCCAGTGCTCAGGTAACAGTGTATTTAATATATACTGTTTATGGTTTTTCTGCTTGGGCTTTTCTAAGCTTTATCTTTATTTGTCCTTTACTAAGCTTCAAGTTCTCCAGTACCTTATTTGATGGATTGATATATTCATTAGATATGCTAGTAAACGTATTAGATTTTTAGAGTTTCTTTACTAAACTGATAACCTCTCTGCATTTGGCCATCTCTGCTGAGATCAATTATCTTTTGATTTCAAAACTTTAATATTTCAGACAATGGAATTTCTGTGGATAAAATGAGTGACAGAGGAGATGTGGTCTGTTGTCACCGCATGTACTGACCATCGTAAGTATTGCAAAAATGATAAATATAATAAAATTTATTCGAGAATTTATGACTATAAGACACAGTTTTTGTCAAAAAGATAGCAGAACAGTTTTATATGAATTTTTAAAAGTGAACTCAAGATAACATTACATCTCATTTCCCCATAAATAATACGCTAAAGATTACTTGGCCCTAAACTAGGTGAATTTGAGACGGATTTGTCAGTATTACCCCAAAATTCTTCTATAATTTCCTGAGAAACTTCAATGAAACTAGGGACCAGTGATTTTTATATTGATCAACAAGCTTTCCTCCTGTTTCTTCTCCCTCTCTACTCTTCTCCCCTTCTACTTCTCCTTCTATTTCTTTCTTTATTATTTTAAAACAATATAATATTTTGAAATTAGTATAATAAATTTAAATAATAAGTTACTTGGTCATGCAATAATTTTCAGGGTGATAATTTCCTGAAATAAGAGTGTTTTGAACCATGTTCTGGAAAATACTCTTCTATAAGCTTCCAATCAGTATTGACCCTATTTTTCATATTTACTATCATTGTGAAAACATTTTCATAGACAATATATTTGTTATTTAGGTATTTTCTTTATATTCGCTTTTGCAGTTTACCCTACCCTTTAGAAACTAAACTATGCTACACTGGGAGTGATAACAGAGAGTTTTGTTGAGTGCTGACCTGCTAAGAGTCTCCTTTTAAATGTTATCTGCAAAATATAACATTGTAAACAATTAATTAACACATTTATGTCTGTTAAACAACTGAGTAATATGTTTGCTGAATTCCCATCCCAGAAGAGAATCCTAAATCTTGCATTCGCTGGCATCAGGAAGCGTTAATGCAGGTGTTGAAATTTACTGACATTGTCTTTGGAAAAGGCTGAGCCTGCTGTAAAAAGAACATGGAAATTGGAATTGGGAAGCTATGCAGGTTGAAGTGTACATTAGTTTCTGAGTGCTGCTCTAACAAACTACTACAAGCATCATGCCTTAAGACAAGAGACATTGGTTCTCTTACCACTGGAGACCAGGAGTCGGAAATTGGCAGATTTCCATTTTGGTTTTGGCAGAGCTGTGTTGACTTGAATATTTTCTTTCCTCTTCCAGCTTCTGGTGATTTCAGGAGTTCCTATGTTCTATGATCCTGTACTCTTCCTCTCTACCTCCATCTTTGCATGGACTTCTTTTCTTTTTATGTGCCTCTTTGAGTCTCTTGCAAACACATTTTTCAGTAGACTTGGAACTCACCAGTAAATTGAGGATAATCTCACCTTACAATATTTAACATAGTTATTAATTGGTGACAAATTGTTTTTCCAATAACGTTCCAGAGATTGTGATATACATACATATGTGTGTATTTTTCTTTATAGTTTTCATTTAACCCACTGCTGAGGGTAGGCGAACACATATTTCACTTAATCTGGTTCTTCCCCTAAGTTTCAAATTTTCGCTGTATGTATGAAATTTTCATGCTATGTGGAAAAATGATGATTTGAACTAATCACTGAAAAAAGATTATCTGGTACAAAATACTTGAATTTTGTACCATACAGTTCTCAGAGAAGGGATGGAAATATAATAGCACTACTAGAATTCCTTATGAAGAATGAAATTAAACTGAATGTGGTGGTTCACACTACAACCTCAGCAATCTGGGAGGCTGAGGCAGGAAGACTGCAATTTGGAGCTTATCCTGGGAAGTTTAAGAACTTATCAAGACCCTGTCTCAAAAGAAGAAAAAAAAAAAGGATCAGGGATGAAAATCAGTGTGAAGGTCATAGGTTCAATAACCAGTAAAACACACACACACACACACACACACACACTCAAAGATGAAACTTTAATAGAGGTTAGGTGAAAATGTTTGCTATCATAATATTATATCCTCATTTTGTTCCCTCTTATATAATAATGTGTTAACTCGTATCTAAATTTTCTATAATGAAATAAAATTTCACATCTAATCTATCTAATTTTCAGTACAAGGACACTGTCACAAGCTTGTAGAAATAAAACCTAATATATATTTATAAATGCTAGTAGATTAAGACTTGTTTTCTAGCTTTGATTTCAGATTTTGCAATTCTGGTAAATGTAATTTAAGCTAATATTTTCAGATTTGTGATGCTGTGTGACTCTTTATTTCTCTTCTTGTAATATCAATCAGTCTATTGTAGTCTCATGTCCCTAGCAACTAGTGAATGGCAATAAATATCTCTTGAATAAGTAAGTATTGAAAAATTTTAAAAATGGGATCGAGTAGTTTAAAAGTTGCATGTATTTGTTTATGGTCAAAATGTACCCATATAATTTCATTTTCAGTTTATTACTCTAATTTTGAAAATAATACTATAAATGTGTTTAAATACAGAGACACACTGCGAAGAATAGAACAAATAATATATGTTTAAAACATGGGAGACAGCAGTCTATTTAACAAATATTTATAGTTCTTTTTCCAAGCAAGTTATCTTTTTAGAATCTCTGAAAAGGGAATGGTGAAAAAATTATGATTCTTGGGCCAGGGATTTAGCTCAATGTTGCTGCTGCCTGCCTCATAAGCACAAGGCCCTGAGTTTGATCCCTGGTACAAAAAAAAAAA